>NC_090655.1:79439930-79809930 GCF_040937935.1 Hyperolius riggenbachi
TTTATTGTTAGAGGGTTCAAAAACTTATTTCACTCAATGAAATGCAAATCAGTTGCTATCTTTTATTTAAGGTTATTTTTTCGATTTTCCTTTTGATGTGCTATCTGCCACTGTTAAAATAAACCTACCATTGAAATGATACTGTTCTGAGACTTTTCATTTCTTTGTCATTGGACAAACTTACAAAATCAGTGAGGGGTCAAATAATTATTTCCTCCACTGTATGTCCTTTGGGTGTTACGTGTATTTTGGGTGATCCGCTGCCAGGTTTCGCGTATTTTGGGGAACTACTTCCAAATTATGTGCATGTTGGTGGAACTGCTGCTGCCACATTGTCTATTTTGGGGGAACCACTTCCATATTATCTGTATTTTGGAGCAACTTCTACCAGATTATGTGTCTTTTTGGTGAAATGCTGTCAGATTACATCTATTTTTGGGGGATACACTACGGCAGAGCTCAAAACTTCCTCGGCAGACCTTTTACATCACTGCTAAGGTCATGTATATTTGGCCCCACCCATGACCACGCCCACGGTGTGCTTGACCACGCCCACGCGGCGCAGGGGTTCTCCAAGTGAGTCCACTCACTTCTTTTCCCAGGACTAGACCCCTGCTGTTATTCCTGCCAGGGCATAGATTTCACCTCACCGCCGCCACGCCTTCTCGCTGCTTTCATTGTTCCTGATGATCTCGCTGCTGTCTCCCACAGCTTACTCAACCTGCTGTCTCTATGATGCCAGAGCTCTGTGAGCGGGTCAGGAGCTGATTTCATTGGCTCCTGACCCTGTCACCAACGTGAGCGAATTTCATTGGCTTACATTGATCACATGGTCAAGAGCCAATGAAAGCGGCTCCTGACTGCCTCACAGAGCTCTTCCATCATAGAGACAGCAGAGTGGGTGGCCTGAGGAGATGGGTGTGTAATAGTGAATTAGAGAGACAAATTATCGGAGCCATGTTTTTGTGCCAGAGTTCTCTGGCCCTTAAAGGAATGGTCCAAGAAAAAAAAAAGATCCACTTACCTGGGGCTTCCTCCAGCCCGTGGCAGCCGTCCTGTGCCCTCACCTCAGCTCCCGAGCCTCCCGGTCTTTTCTGCTGCAGGACCCAACCTCGTCAGGGTTCCGGGTCAGTGACTTCTGCGCTCCACGGCACGGGCCACGTGGTCTGGCCGACGTCATCAGGTCTGTACTGCGCAGGCGCATAGTTCTGCGCCTACGCAGTACAGACTTGATGAAGTTGGTGGGACCACATGACCCATGCTGTGGACGCAGAAGACGCCGACCCAGAAGCCGATCTGGCGAGGTTGGCTTCTGCAGTGGAGAAGACCGGGAGCTTCCGGAGCTGCGATGAGGGCGCAGGACGGCTGCCACGGGCTGGAGGAAGCCCCAGGTAAGTGGATCTTTTTTTCTCATTCTTTGGATGTTTCCTTTAAGGGGCCAGAGATCGCTGGTACTAAAGGCATTAAGGAAAAAAATCCTATCAGGTGCACAGCAGGCTATTAGAAAACAAAACTGACATTGTGCCGCTACCAAAGTGCATAGGCTGAAGCAAAGAATTTATGGCCCTCCACACACTAGCACTGCATATTATGCATAGAAATTGGCCTCTTACTGTCATTGATATCTGCAGAAACATTCTATGAGATTCATCCTTACGTGAGAAGGATTAAAGAGCACCTGTTATACATTTCATGTAGTAGCTTGATTGACAACCTGCACTAGCTATAGGGTTATGACCAAGCATCCAAGACAGCGTTGTCCATAACTCTGAAAAATGAAGACACAGATCTCCGCAGCAGAGGAGTCTGACTTTGCAGAATTGAGGTAATTTCACTTGTCAATGTATGCTTTATGCAATATATAGTGCAGATTTTAATTCTTCTCCTGGATCCTTGCTTTAAATGTATTGTTTATTGTGCCTTACAACAGGTTTGCTTTCAGTAAAAACATCAATAGACAAAACAATGAATACCTATGTTCAACATTTTAAATACAAAAGGTGGCCTTGGCGCTCCTCTAGTGTAGACCTCTGTTTTGAACAGTAGTAAAGGATATTGTGTAATGTGGTGGATCACTGCACCATGGGGGGGTATTACCTCCCTAATAAATATAAATGTAGTAAGGTGAAGCGCTCTGCACCACATACACATTCAATGCATATAATGCACCCCAAAAACGGGTATATGTCTGGTCAAGGTGTCGGCCTCAAATGCATGCCACCCCTATAACAGTGACATTCATACACAACAATTACAAATGGAGAGTCCACCTGTAAGAGAAAATACATACATGCATATGATCTAGGTAGTCCTCTAAGAGAACCTGAGGCAATATGTCATTCAGCGAAGCAAAATTGCAGTTAACAGTCCACCTGTAAGTGAAAATACATATATACATATGCTTTAGATAGTCCTCAAGGCATGCCCTGATGAGTCGTTTGCTGAAACCTGTAGGGCGGGGCCTCAGATGCGGTGTGTGGAGACGCTAAAGCAGCAAGGCGGCGGTGAGGACGTCCATGTTTTTATATGCGCATTGAATCTGATGTAAATGTGAGTACACTATTGTATTGCTTTTAACTGATTAAAACGGAGTTACGCTATGTTAGCTATGTTTCTTGAGTTTGAAGGTTCTACAACATTCTGAGCATCTAAGTGCATGGAAAAAGCAATTATAGCTGGTCGACATAGGATCAGCCAGCACATCTGGTGAGCATTCTGTTTTTTTCAATATCTCACTGAGGTGTGGAAACTTATGGGATACACGCGTGAAGCACGAGTGGTGCAGGGATGATTGGTTGAAACTGGATTACGCTATGTCATTCCTGTGTTTCTGAGTGCTACCTAGGAAGAAGCAGATCGGATTACGAGGAGGTGTACTTCAGACTGTGCCTGTTTGCTGATCTGTGAATCAATCAGCCACTTCTGCTGGTAAGGGTATTTCAGCCAAGTTAATGAGGAGACAGTTCTGATTGAGAGGGAGCAGTGGACTGTTTGGGGATAAAACGGTTCCTATGAATTTTGGCTTTTGCTGAATAGGAGTTCCCGCTAGGTTCTCTTGAGGACTATCTAAAGCATATGTATATATGTATTTTCACTTACAGGTGGACTGTTAACTGCAATTTTGCTTCGCTGAATGATATATTGCCTCAGGTTCTCTTAGAGGACTACCTAGAGTCTAGGTCCTAGATCATATGCATGTATGTATTTTCTCTTACAGGTGGACTCTCCATTTGTAATTGGTGTGTATGAATGTCACTGTTATAGGGGTGGCATGCATTTGAGGCCGACACCTTGACCAGACGTATACCCGTTTTTGGGGTGCATTATATGCACTGAATGTGTATGTGGTGCAGAGCGCTTCACCTTACTACATTTATGTTCAACATTACTGAAAACAGATAGGAGTGTGTAATTACATACGGACAGCCAAGCCAAAAGAGCAATTTCTTATTCTAATGATTCTGGGTGTTTGACATGATTGATGGCTAACCGCCCTGTAATAGCCTCTGTTACAAACACAAAACCAACTGAATGGTTCATGTAAACTAGGCATTTTCATTTCAATACGAAATAATTAGATTTGCCTTTTTCTCTCCACTTTAACAGAAAAAACGTGTGTCTATCTTACCGTGCTTTCCGTCATTCTACCCGCACATGCAAAAAGGGCGCTGGATATTGCACCTAGTAGAATGTTGGTAAAATTAGCGATATTCTATTACTTCTGATATTTTACTATGACCTAACCTAACCATACTCTCACACAGGACTCTCCCTATAGTGATCCCTAGCCCTTAACTACGGTGACCATACGTCCCGCTTTACCCGGTACAGGTTCCGGATTCGGGGTCCCCTGTCCCAGGCTGTGCTAGGTCCCGGGAAACATCCCGCTTTTAGCCGCAGGACGTCCCGGCCTCGGGACTCTGGCCACCATACTATTGCATGAACTGGCCGCGGAGTCTAATAGACGCCGCGCCAGTTCATAGCCCCCAGCCCCGCTCCAGCCTGCATAGTCTTCCGGCAGGCAGAGCAGGGCTACAGGAAGATGGCAGCCGAAGCCCTGTACTGGGGACTATTTGTGTCTCCAGTACAGGGCTTCGGGCGCCATCTTCCTGTAGCCCTGCTATTACATTCCAGCGCTGGAGATTGCAGGAGGATCGTCCGGGGAGCTGCACACCAGAGGCTGGTCTGTCAGGTAAGTAAATCATTTTTTTTGCAGGGGAAATGCTGCCCAAATTGCATTATTTTCTGCTAAAATGTTGCCCAAATTGCGTTCTTTTCTGCTGAAATGTTGCCCACATTTTGCGTTATTTTCTGCTGAAATGTTGCCCAAATTGCGTTTGTTTTCTGCTGAAATGTTGCCCACATTGCGTTTTTTTTTCTGGTGAAATGTTGCACACATTGCGTTTATTTTCTGGTGTCTGGGGTAACTGTTGCTACATTTATTATTTGAAGGTCATAGTTGGCTATATTTGCTGCTTTGGGGTTACGGTTATGCTCCGCCCATACAATGGCATGGTCACGCCCATTTTTCATCGCAGCGCCCTGCAAACCCCCCCCCCCCCTTCCGACCAGGTCACTGTACCTTAACCCACCCTCTACCAATGGCTTATCCTTGACTTCTCTTCCCCCTAATGCTTAACTCCTCTCCCCCGCTGGTGCCTAACCCTTAATTCCCCCCTTGGAGGTGCACCTTGAGGTGCCTGACCCTTAAACCCCCTAAAGCTGTGTTTCCCAACCCTTCTCTCCCCCCCACCACAAAGCTCGATTAGGAATTAGGAAATGTGGGCGTCCGGCTTCAAGCACCCTTTTTACATGCTTTGCACGCTCCCTCCTTGTTAACACCATTATCTACTAGGTGGCTCTCAACATACTACATATGCCCCAGGGGGTACTGAAGTTTTAAAATTAAAAAATGTTTACGGGAACCTGAAGTGAGAAGCATGTGGTGGTGGACATATTTATTTCCTTGACAATGCCAGTTCCCTGGCTGTCCTGCTGATTTCTCTAGCACAGTAGTGTCTGAATCATACACCAGAAACCAGCATATGGATAATCCAATTACACTTACGTCAGAGAGCACCAGATCTGTATGCATCTTCAGGGTCAATGGCTAAAAGTATTAGAGGCAGAGGATCAGCAGGAGAGCCAGTCAGCTTGCATTGTAAATGCTTACTTGCAAATAAATATGTCAGCTTCCATATTCCTCTTACTTCAGGTTTTCTTTAACTCAAACATGAAGAAGAATTTTAGCTCATTAAGGGCCAGTGCACACCAAAAAACGCTAACGTATCCGCAAACGCTATCGTTTTTTTAAGCGTTTTTTCAGAGCGATTCTAGGCATGTTTGGAATGATTTTTTAAACATGCCTAGTGTTTTTGTGTAGTGTTTTTTTATATTTTGTTACAGTACAGCTGTAACTAAACAGCTACTGTAACAAAAAAGCTTGGAAAAATGCTCTGATCTAGCGTTTTCCAGAGCAGTTTTCCACTTTCCTATAATTAACATTGAGGCAGAACCGCCTCAGAAATCAGCAAAAATGCTACAGGACCCGAGTTTGCATTTGTGGTAAAAACGAACCACTCTGGTGTGCACCATCACATTGCTGTACTTTGGCCAAGCACTTTTCAAAGTGTTTTTAAAAACCCTCAGAACCGCTCATTGTGTGCACAGTACACCAGCCATTAAAGTATAAATAAAAAATGTTTGAGGTATGCCAAACAAACGTTTATTTATCAAGGAGTTCTTGAGTTGATTTACTATACCCACATAAAGGTTACTTGGCAACCAGTATTCCATGAAAGGGTACATGCAATACAAATAGTGAGAAACACTGCTATAGCATACAATACTCTAAAATGATTATAAGGTGGTAGATAGGGATAGAATAGTGAGAATAGTGAGAATTCTTTATTGATTTCGACTAATGAATATTCTGAGTTGTGGCTAAAGGGACTTTTCTATATTATCTGTAGAAATGCTTTATTTGTTGAAGTTATGAAAAACCACAACCACTAAATAGTACAATAAAATGGCTTAAATCAGTGGTTCCCAACCTGGGGGAGATCGCCCCCAGGTGGGCGATTTGGGTTCTAAGGGGGGCGGTAAATTTGTGGGGGGCGACAGGGGAGCGATCAGTATGAAAAGGCAGAAAAAATAAAGTGTCGCAGTGTCACTCGTTTTTAAGAAAATTATGGGCAAAAAATATGATCTGTATAAAATATGCAAGTGTGCATGATAGAGTTGCGTAATTCCTCAGGGCTCGTTGGTCACGCGCCGGTGTAATGTCAGATATTGCAGCCCGGAAGCAGCCTTCCTCACTGAGTATCGCGCATGCTCAGTGGGAAGTTAGATATTATTTACCTGAAATATCTCCGCTTCCGCACCACGTACACTCTCGGAGGCTCCCTCCCCTGAAAATTTCGGGAGTGTACGTGGTGCGGAAGCGGAGATATTTAGGACGTTTTACGTGGCTGCACAATTTAATGGGACGCAGGCTCCTACTGCGCATGCGGGGCTGCACAACGTGCGGGTCTGCAATAGCTGACATTACACCGGTAAGGTAATTGGCGCAAAGTACTTGAGTCACCGGCTATTTTTAGCTGACAAGGTCACAGCGCTACCCCTCCACTGGCACCACCACCTGGCGTAAGGGTATACCGTACTAAGAGAAGGGGGCGACAGGGGTGAGTCGTCTTCCCCTAAGGGGCGATACCTCATAAAAGGTTGGGAACCACTGGCTTAAATGAACCTAAAAAGACCCTTTTCAAAGCATTACAAAGTACACTACTAAAAACTAGTCTTAAAACAGAATGTACCTTACATACAAGTTTCACTTCCACTCTCATGTGGTGCAAGAAGCAAAAACATGTATCACTTAAAGTGGCACCGTAGTGACAAATAGTAGAATGTAATCAATTATTCATGATACCTACCCACTTTTACATTAAATATCCTGGCTTCAGCATCAGAAACCTTTCCTATACCGATATATTGCATTATGGTGGCATATAGCCCTGCGCTCCCAGTGATCTCACAGCGTAGCTGTTTAGCTATGCAGGATTCTCCTCCCCGGGAGACCAGGTATGACTTCTTCTGGCTTTGGAACACAGCGTGAACAAACATTCCACGGATGAAGTTTGCATGGGTTTCCTCTGGGCACACTGGCTTCCTCCCACATCCCAAAAACATAAAGATAAGTTACTTGGCTCCCCCAGATATTGGCCTTAGACTGTGATAGGACGCTAGACTATGACAATAAGAGGGATTAGATTGTAAGCTCTTTTGAGGGACAGTTAATGATGTGACTATAGGCTATGTAAAGAACTGCAAGAGATGTCAGTGCTGTATAATTGCATAATAATTATATCTATGAAATAACTATTCTCTTTTCCAATGTTCATTTTCTAATGCTTTACATGATTTTTACTGTAATAGTATCAAGTTTACTGTAATATCAGCATTCACATCTTGTAATGTTTTATACAGTCAGTTTTGTTATGAAGAAGAGATCTCACTACTACGTTGATGTACTTATTGCTGCATGTTAAAGAGACACTGAAGCGAAAAAAATAAATTATGATATGGTTGTGTAGTACGGATAATTACTAGAACATTAGTAGCAAAAAAAATAGTCTCTTATTTTTATTTTCTGTTAAATAGTTTTTTTTTTTTGTAACGTTGCATCATTCTCTAATATTTGCTGTTTACACATTACACTCAGCATTCTAAATGATTTCACAGAGCAGGCTAGTGAACTTTTGAAACTGTCCTCTGCAGAAAAAAACAAAATACAGTGACAGACACTTGAGATAACAAGCTTCAGAAGACAGAGCACTCTGTGACTTTGAAAGTCAGTGGCTCTTCTGCATAGATAATAACTAGAGTTTCTTAACTCTTCCTGTACTGGAAACGATATTAGACTCCTATCTCTGCTGCTATTGTTTTATTTCTTAGCTGTACTGCACATACAAACCATTATATCATAAGTTTATTTTCACTTCAGATTCCCTTTAACCACTTGAGGACCGCAGTGTTAAACCCCCCTAAAGACCAGGCCATTTTTCTCTAAATGGGCCACTGCAGCTTTAATGCCTCTCTGCAGGGCCGCACAACTCAGCACACAAGTGAATTCCCCCCCCCCCTTTTTTTTCTTCCCACCAACAGAGATTTCTGCTGGTGGGGTCTGATCGCTCCCCCGGTGTTTATTTATTTTATAAATATTTATGTTATTTTTTTTTAAATAAAATTGTGTATTTATTTATTTCGTATTACCCCCTCCCACCCCCCGCCAGCCAATCAGGCTCCAGCCTATGACAGCGGATTGCTGTGGTGCCTCCCCCAGTACAGCGCTGCAGTAGATCGCAGTGCAGTACAGCAATAAAAGATGGCGCTTTCACCGTCTAACAGTCTCCCAGCGGCGATCTCCGTCATCAGAGTGGGATGTGTGCACATCGGCGCTCACGATCTCCCGCAAACCACTCCCCAAGGTCCTTGGGGCTGATCGGCATCAGGCGGTCCTGGGGCTGCTGCCGCGGCCACGCCTATTGGCGTGACGCGATCAGCAAGGGGTTAAACATGGTGTAGTGGCAGGGGTGTAACTAAAGGTGAGGGCTACTCCGTTACAGGGGACTATACTTCAGATCTGGTGTGAAGATCATGATGACCACACTTGTTTTATGACCCTTGTGAGATGGGCCCCAAGGCTGTGGAAGGGACCAAGGGGAGGTAAGGGAAGGGGTGTGAACAGTGGGGGTCCATCAAAGTTTCATTGGGGTGGGGGCATGAATTGTAGTTACGCCACTGTGCGGTGGTCACAGTTAGTCCAAAACTTCAACCTTATTCTTGTTCTGTTTGGTCTTGAAATGTTCCTTCTTCCTAATCTATAGTGGTTCCAACTAACAAAATGTAATGTCCTTCGCTGTTAATATTAACATGTGTAATTATTATCTGTCTTTTCATTGGCTATCCATCAGTGCAATCCCTTCAGGCCTCTTGCTTACAGAAAGATAAAAACATGTAGAACACACATTAAAATGCTTGTGTGAGGGAAAACAATTACAATGTTTCTGCATGGCTGCCTCTCTTAAAGAGACCAACACCATAATAAGTTCCAGAATCTATTAATGAAAACATTCTGCTGCAATGTTATCAGCATGGCACAATCTCTGCCTTGCTATATGGCCTCCAGCACAAGTGACTGGGCAGTGGGGCAGGTCACACTCTGTACCTCAGACACAGGAGGAAGAGGTCATTCTATGTAGCTGTGTACCTGTTATACCTCACATGAAGTATACTCTGAGGGGCTGCAGCTACGGAGGAGTCTAAAGGTAAGCAGCATTTGGAGGTACCGTGGGTTATTTGCCTGTGATCTGAGTTAGGGCTGTTTCACTCTGGGTGCAATTGCACTTGGCAATCACCAGAAGAATGAGTAGAAACAGGCGCACAGAATCCAGTCCTTGAGTACAATGGAGTGCAGCCAATCCAATCCAGCAGAAGCACACCTGGCAAACAGACCAAAGTGGCAGCGCACATCCAAAGATATCAAAAGTTTACTTCAACCAGTACAAAGCAGACATAGGTCAAAAAGACAATGGCCTCGATTCATCAAGACTTATCGAATCAATTACTGACAGCTCTGTAAAATACCAAACTCGATAAGTTGACTTCAGGATTCATCAAAGTTATCTACAGCTGTTAGCGAGCATTCGGTAATCATTCGGTAATAATGCGAAAAAACGGAAGAAAGTGCAATTTATGAAAATGAAAGTAGGCGTGGTTTAGCGTTAAATTTAGGATTCGTTATCTCCTTCAATGCTCTGTTATTCCTGTCAGATCATTGCTGACAGAGAAGATGGAGCCATTTGAAGTGGTTATGTATCAGCTGAGAGAAGGGCAAGAGAGAAGGGCGCAGAAGGGCAAGAATAAGGTCTAGAACCATACCAATTTGCAAGAGAATGGATTTAATTGCTATATCAGGACATCGGCATTTCTCTTGAATCATCTTGTAAGAGAACACAGGCAGTGCCAAGGTTACCTAAATTGCTAGCTGCACTACATTTTTTCGGAAAAGGCTCCTATCAAGCCGTAGCTGGCGAAATTGTGGGATTGTCCCAAGCCACTTCCAGAATCCTGGTCCAGGTGTTAAGCCCTATTTGTAATGTTGCTATGTGGTGTTCAATGGACTGCCTTTTTACCCACAATTCCACGGGAATCTTATGGCCTTGTGTTAAATTACCGCTGTAAAATGGAAATATCGACACGTTACTGAATGGTTACCGCATTGTTATCGATATCGTCACACCGAATGCGGAAAAACCTGATGAATACAACTAGAAATCGATAGACTTCGAATTCGGTAATTTAACAAACAGGAAAAAGTTGTCTCAAAGACAATGATGAATCGAGGCCAATATCAGCTCAGGGAGAGAGGTAGTACAGATTGTCGCAAAGGTCGACAGCAGTTTCGCACCACTCTCTGCAGTGCTTCATCAGGACAGATCTGTACTGCCTCTCTCTCTCTGAGCTGATGCTGTCTTTTTGACCTATGTCTGCTTTTTACAGGTTGGAGTACATTTTTGTATAGTTTTGTATGTGCGCTGCCACTTTGCTCTGTTTCCAGGCCAGCAATTGGCCTCATGAGGATGTTCCACAAATCTAAATATTGCTGCATGTACCATGCAGCGATTCTGCTTATGGGAAAGTGTGAAAAAACATTTTTTTTTAACGTCTCTCTGAAAATCACATCGTTAAGCACTTAGCGATTGTGTTTTGCAGTGTGAACTAAACCTAACAGAAGAAATGTTACTGTTGTATCACAATGTTAGCTTAAAGCACATCTGAAGTGAGGTTATGGAGGTTACCATAGGGTTAACATCCTGTGTTTTCAAATTTGCTGCTCTGCAGAGGACTGGCAAGATTCCTAACCTGACACAACTGAGAGATCAAATTACACTTGTGATTAGTCAAAGATGAGGGTTCATTAGAAAGGCTAAACTCTGTGAATACATACAGGGTGCATGTCTCTGTGTTTTGCTTCTGTCCTGTGCAAGAGTTCAGGTCCACTTTAAATGATACCAGTAGCCTGGCATCCTGCTGATTTATTTGGCTGCAGTAGTGTCTGAATCAGACTTCAGTCACAAACATCTGGTCTGCATGCTAGTTCAGGGTTTATGGTTTAAATAGAAGAGGCCAAGGATCATCAGGATAGCCAGTTAATCAGCATTGTTTAATAAGAAATAAATACGTCAGCCTCCACATCCCTCTCAGGTCTGGTGTCCTTGTGTCCTTTATGGGGTGTTCATTCAAAGACAGAGTCCCCCAACCCTGTCCTCAAGGCCCACCAACAGTGCATGTTTTGTAGGAAACCACAAACCTTCACAGGTGATGTAATTAGTGTCTCAGCAGAGCTGATTAACTACCTCTGTGGATTTATACAAAACATGCAGTGTTGGTGGGCCTTGAGGACAGGGTTGGGAAACACTGCATGTAAGACATCTTACCTAAGTCAGATCATTTTCCATTCATATCAGTATCACCACACTAATGAGTTTCTGACAACTGGGATGTTCATAATTGAATTATTAATATAATTTATATAGCGCCGACATCTTCCGCAGTGCTGTACAGAGTATATTGTCACTTAACTGTCCCTCAGAGGAGGTTACAATCTAATCCCCTACCATAGTCACGTCTATGTATGTATGGTGTAGTGCATGTATCCTAGTCTAGGGACAATTTAGGAAAAAGCCAATTAACTTATCTGTATGTTTGTGGGATGTGGGAGGAAACCAGAGTGCCCAGAGGAAACCCATACAAACATGGGGAGAGCATACAAACTCCATGCCGATAGTGCCCTGGCTTGGATTCGAACCAGCACTGCAAGGTGAGAGTGCTAAGCACTACGCCAACATGCAGTGGCGTAGCTTAGGAGCTTTGGGCCCCGATGCAAGTTTTACATGGGGCCCCCCCAAGCACTCTATACATAACAATTGATACAGCGCGCCAAAACTTGCCAATGGCAACTACAATGTCAGAGGAGCAAGAAGGGGATAGGGAACAGTTTGTTAATGATTATCACTATTCAAAGTATCTATAAAAGTAATTATTATGAGCACAGGACCAATAGAGAGCTAATACTGCAGTTCAGGGAGGGCCCTACGGGGCCCCTCTGGCCCAAGGGCCCCGATGCGGTCGCAACCTCTGCACCCCCTATTGCTACGCCCCTGCCAACATGCTGTCCATGGGTGTTCTTGACATGGGGATAATGGCTCTTCTGGGTGTATTTCTTCCAAACTTACACTAATAATTGTATGTGTGTAATATTATGCCTTTGTTTAGTGTGGTACACAAAGATTTGTTACGTGTGTGTGTGTGTGTGTGCGTGCGTGCGTGTGCGTGTCTTTTATTTACTTTTTACTTTATTCTTCTTATGGAGAGACACGCAACCAAATACAGATTGCTGTTCCCCGCTGTCTCTGGAAAGTATTAACTCAGACAAAGGATTACAAAAATAGCAACGTTTTTAATATTCAAGAATTCAATTGCTGTAGTTCTGGAAAAAAATAAACTCTTACTCACAGAGGACTTGAGTTACATATGTTTCATAAATATAAAGTTGTCCTTGTGTACAAAATATACAGCATTGCTTGTTTTATCACATAGTTTTGATTTTACATGCTACAGTATTGTATTAACTGTTGTAAGTAGTTTAAAACAAGTTAAATGCACCATGAAAACACATTTTAAAAAAAACTGTTTAGGATATCCTTCCAAATCCAGAGTTGTCTGAAAGTAAATAATTTATCCACGCTTCCCTATGCACGATACATGACTCGACTTCAACAAATTCAACATACACCGAACCTTTGAAAAAAACAAAACACAGAGAAAAAAAAGGAGTCCAAATGGTGCAGTAAATAATGAACTTGACATTTGGAATAGGAAAAGATGAAATGTACTCACAAAATGAGGTTGCTATTAAAGTGACCTGAGCAATTTATTTATTTATTTATTTTATAGAAAACCTCCTCTTGTCCATTTTATTGTTTTTAAACTAGTTGGGTGCCTCTGTTCCCCGTCAACTTGCAAATAAACTCCCATAACAGAGCCTGTTTTTAGATAGGATCCTATATAAAATAATAAGAATAGATGACATGTGCCATTTGTAATTGTCACTGACAATAACCTCCAAAATATAGTGGACGATTATCAACCAAAAATAGTCAACCGAGTTATCATATAAGTTCTGGGAAGAAGAAAACTGTTGGTTACTGTGTAGAGAGGCTTGATTCTTTTGGGGGTATTTATTGCTATGTATGTCTCCATTTGACAGTTTGATTCAATTCCTGTCCTGATAGGAAGTGATTAAATGTATCTTAAATAAACAGAAACTGCAACAAATAAATATAGTTCAAGTGATCCCAAGTCGAAGCTCAGGATCAAAATCAGATACTTACCTGAACTGAAAATGAAAAGTCAAAATAAACATACACACATCATACTTACCTCCTGTGTACTCTACTCATCAATCTCTTTCTCCTCTCCTGCATCCCATTTGTCCACTGTGATCAATGGAATTCTCCGTTCTTCATTTTGAAAATGGCCATTACCCCATAACAGCTTCCTAGTCAGCACACTGTTAAACTGTAATATCACCCACTTGAGCCATAGGGAAACATGGACATTACCTTGCACATTCAGTTGCAACTGACAGCAGCTGCTATATAACTGACAGCAACTGGTATATTTCAGTTCTGACAAAATATTGTCAGAAATGAAAGGGATCACTGTAAGAAGAAAATGGTGAGCTTCTGAGAAGAACTGATGGTGAGGTAAGTATGTAATAATAATTTGCAGCTGCATCATGTGTTTATTTTAAATAATTTTACTCAGTTTAGGTTCCCTTTGAAGGAGGAAAGCTTCAGGATCCTATTGAGGCTTCCCTCTCTACTCAGATGATCCGCAATCACTGAGCGTGGCTCCCTTCCAGATCGGGCCGTACTCCTTGTCTTGCAGTGTGGCCGCGTAGTAGACACATAAGCATGGCTGCGCATGCACAGTAACATGGAGCTCCCCGAGTCCCACATCTGGACGGGCCCGCGCAGCCACGTTAGAGGGAGAAGAGCTGCACGGCCCTGATGTGATTAGCGACAATGCATTGTCGCTAATCATTGGGGGGGCGCGCTCAGCGACGGGGGACATTAGGATAGAGAGGGAAGCCTCAATAGGATCCCAAGGCTTCCCTTGCTTTAGGTAAGTATCTAATTTTGTTCCAGAGCATCGGCTCAGGTACACTTTAAGTGGGTTGACGGAGGGCATGAAATCATTCACTCACTCCAACTCAGTCCAACTACTGTATATACTCGAATATAAGCTGCGTTTTTGGGCAAAAAAAATGGTCCAAAAGTGGGGGTCTTGCCTTATACATGAGTCATTAACAAACTGCAAGCACCTGAGTGCACCCCCACCCGTAATAGGCACAGCGGAGCTGAGCGGTGACAGCTGTTATGCATGCAGATCTATGGGCTGTGTGCCGTTGTTCTGTACTCAGATCAGAGGGGCATGTATAGTTGCTATGGTGATGGAGCACACGCTGATCAGCAACCCGTGTAGTAAGGTGAGGCCTAGCCGCATAACTCACCTGCTGCTGCTGCCCAGGCCTCGGGATGTATTCTGCTTTTCCTGGTTTCTCTGCTCCTCCTCTGCACCCTCACACCAATCTCCCCCTCTCTGTCAGTAGCTCGGAGCTTGGGACAAAGTGCACAACAAGGAATCCTCTGTAATTGTCGGCCATAGACTCATTGTTATGATGCCCTCTAGTGGTGTCCATGCCATCACCAGTAGCTGCTGCATTTCCTACCCCCAAATTATACCAGAGTCAATGATTTTCTCCAGTTTTTTTAAAGTGTAACTGTCGGGTATAAAATAAAAAAAAATCAATTCTTTATTTTCATCTAGTAAACAAGTAATAAGGATGCTAACCAGGCAATCCAAAAGTTAAAATCACTATTACTTTTTTGTTGATAAATGATCATTCCCCAGTTTACCTGACTCTTATTTGGTACACAAAAAAGAAGTTGCAGGGCATGCTGGGTTGTCCTTTTTTGTTGCTCTACTTCCCCTTCCCCTCAAACGAATGCAGCCTGATTGGATGAAGCCTCTTTTCCTCCTGTTTCTCCTCCTACACCTCTGTTCCTCTCTGATTGGCCAATATTTCTCATGCTCAGACAATGCACTTTCTATAGTGAAGGGCGGGCAATGCATACACAATCAGGCAGAGGAGAAAAAAGGAGGATTGGCTTAAAAATAGCCACAGTTAAAATGGGAAATGCTAAGAAGGATTTTCTCTTTTTTTCACTGTAGAAAAATCACTAAAATCAAAACGTGGACAGTGCAATACATATGTTATGTAAGTAGAGCAAGTATTTATCTACTTATATACAGTATGTGTTTTTTTCTGAGATAGTATGGCTGACAGCTCCTCTTTAAGGTAAAAGTTGGGAGGTCATTTTACATTCAGTTTGGCTTATAGTCGGGTATATACACAGTAATTACAGCTGTACCTTTATCCCTCAAAATTCTGGACTGAACAGAAGTATTAGCTACCAGGGTAGGTACCACATCTGTCATCTTTGCTGGACTGTGAATTGTATTCTGTTATGGCATATAATTATTTTGGGTTGGAACAGGACATGGTGAACTGACTTCAAGCATCTTTTCACATCTGTCTCTTCACTCAGGTTCTGTGTGTTGCAAAACAATGAGAGGAGGGCCAGTGGTGATTTCTTTGGTCACCGGACTCTATCTGGTAATGTATAACAGAACTTCTCTACAGGAAAACACACAGGCGGTCACAGTATCTTTATTGTTATTATTATTGTCCATTTTTTAAGTGATGTCACTAACTGTTCCTCAGAGGAGCTCACAAACTAATCCCAACCATAGTCAGTCGTTGTCTTATGTTTCTTTGCAGTCTAATGCTGGGAATACACCATACAATTTTATGTTAGATTTTCTGTTAGATTTACCTGCCAGATAGATAATTTCCAACATGTTGGAAATTAACTATCTACCCATCTATCTGCCTAGCAATTAGGCATTGTTCTACTCAGCAGGAGATAACCAGATGACAATGCACTAGAGATAATGACCCGTCTCTACAGAAAATAAATGACAGTAAAGGGGCCCATACACTCATCAGATTTTTGGCCGATCGATCGAAATTGATCGATCGCAAATCGATTGACCAATTGATTGATTTGCGACCGATTTTGATCGATTTCAATCGATCTGACATATTGGAAGATTTAGGCTTATCTCTTGAGATGGCTTATCATTTTGCATTGGACCTAATGGAACTCTGATGGCAACAAAATGCCAGCAGATCGATTTTCAATAGCTTTCATACTGAAATCTATTGGAAATCTGTTCCTAGTAAAAAATGTTCCTAAACACATCAGATAGATCAGAAAATCTACTGATGATCTACCTGCTACTAATCTAACGAGTGTATGGCCACCTTTAATCTAACAGAAAAAAAACAGTGTTGTAATGATCTGCTCAGCTGCCTGTGCAGGCAGGCAGCTTGTTGACCATTGTTTGGGTTTGCATGCTGCAGGACTGTGGAAAGGAGAGCTTCTGTCAGTTTTGCAGCTTGTGCTTGCTGAGGAATTTGCATATGTTGTCATGCAAATTGCCTGGCCACATTCATTGGAGGTGTGTACTATAAGTACTATGTGTTTCCCACAATGCTTGGCTGGTCATAAGGATTCCTTCCTGTGAAACACTCCTGGAGGAGTGTCAGCCTTACTCTTTGTTTGAAGTTCAGCTTAGAGTAATTTCTGAAACTGCGCTAGGCAGGTTCCCCTAGTGCAGTTAGGATTGCTTATCTGTTTTGTTTGTTCTGTTGCGATTGTCCTGTCCCAGCGGTGGTCGACAGGAAATCGTTCTGATCTCTGTTCTTGGAGTATAGCTGGTGCAGCGGTTGCTACCAGCTATCTCTTCTGATCTGTCTCACTTGGATCGCACTAGCATCTTGCGCTAGCGCTGTGGATCCTTCTGTTCTGTCTCCTTGGATCGCACTAGCCACTTTCCGCTAGTGCTGTGGATCCTTCTGTTCTGCCTTCCTGGATCGCGCTAGCATCGTGCGCTAGTGCTGTGGATCCTTCTGTTCTGCTACTCTGTCTGCCTGGATCGCACTCGCCTAGCGCTAGTGCTTGTAACGATTGGTGTCAGCAAGAGGCACAAATATCTGATTAAGTGGTGATATACAGAATCACCACTAATGCAGATATGTTAGAGTGAAATAGTCAGTATCTTCCTGATGGTAAATCAGCGGAAGGCTCACTAACACGGTAAGTGCCTGAAATGATCTACTCAGACCAGTGTCACACCCCGAACCTTGATTATTGGGGATCCGCAGTATCGCCAATAATACAAGGATAGACCCGATTATATAGCAATCTGCGGAATTGCTAATAATGCGGGTAGATGTAAAGCAGTGGACACACGAACAACATGGAAATAAACAAAGCAGTAAATATTCACAAAGTTGTGGAAATATCCACCACACGGCAATTCCTCAGAGGTGTGGTTACCTCTGAATGGGAACCCCGTGTGTCAGATCCCCCAAAGTGGCAGTGGAGGAATCTCGGCCTCTGGCAGTAACGGTCTGCTAGGGCCGGCGTCTCAGGGAGGCAAGCCTCAGATAATAACCCAACAGTGGGAGACGTTCCACTGAAGGGAGCAAGGTCAGACAGAAAGAGGTTCGGCAACAGTACAGGCGGCAACAGTACAGAGACGTGAGACGAGAGAATAGTCAGGAACCAAGCCAATAGTCGTTAACGGTACGGGCTGGCAGAGTACAGAATCAGGAAGCAGAAGAGAAGTCAAGACAGGCACAGAATCATACACAGAGAATCAATAACAATAATAATCTCCTAGTCTAGGTGTGAAGTCCTTGGTTTCAACACCTGGGATCTAGTCTAAGGTCTGAGTGCTGACACAGGGTATCGCAAACACAGACGAAGTGTGACTGAAAAGCACTTCCTTATATACTGCCTGGGAGAGAAGTCTCCACCCCAGGCAGCAACCAATCAGAGCAGGCTAAAATGTCAGCTGACCTCCAGGTCAGCTGACACGCTTTCTAAGAGTATAAAGGCGTATCTGGCGTGCGGCCGCACCCCCTAGAGGCAAGATGGCAGAACCCTGGTGAACAGCATGTTGGTGAGTTTGGAGCAGAGTGCTCGGACGGGTGTGCGCAGCGGATGCGGACGAATTTCCGCATCCCGCGTTGGAAGGTCCGCTTGCCGGACTGGATGCGACCATATTTCCGCAATCCATCCGGCGTTGCAGATTTTTCGTTACAGTACCCCTCCCTCTAGGCGTGGACTCCGGGCACGTCCCACCTGGCCTGTCAGGATGGAGCTCATGGAACCGTCTCCTAAGTTTATCAGCATGTAAATCACCTGCTTTGACCCAGGATCTTTCCTCTAGACCGTACCCTCTCCAATGCACCAAATACTGCACTGAACCCTGAACTCGTCTGGAGTCCAAGATCTCCTCAACCTCCCATTCAGGCTCACCATCAACCATGACAGGGTCAGGCGGGAGGGAGTCCACCTGAGCAGCTTGTTTCAGGAGTGACACATGAAAGGCTTTCCCCACCTTTAGAGAATGCGGTAACCTGACTCTGTAAGTAACACGATTAACCCTTTCGGAAATTGGATATGGTCCAATATACCTGGGCCCCAGTTTCGCGGATGGCTGCCTCAGAGCTATATGACGAGTTGATACCCAAACCTTGTCTCCTGGTTTAAACTCCCACTCCGCAGACCGTCTCTTATCTGCCTGCCTCTTCTGTATGATGAAAGCCTTTTTTAAATTTTCTCCGACATTAGCCCAAATCCTCTTGAAAGATTCCTGCCACTCCTCCAGGACAGGGAATGGAGAGGTCGACACTGGCAAAGGAGAAAATTTGGGAGATTTCCCATTGACAATTTGAAAAGGCGCATAACCAGAGGACTCATTCCTGAGATTGTTATGTGCGAACTCAGCAAATGGTAGAAACTCCGCCCACTGGTGTTGGGCGTCCGCCACATAACATCTCAGGAACTGTTCCAAAGATTGATTGGTCCTCTCTGTCTGGCCGTTGGTCTGTGGATGGTAACCTGATGAAAAGGACAACGACATACCCATCCCCTTACAGAAGGCCCGCCAGAACCTAGAGACAAACTGGACCCCTCTGTCTGAGACAACATTCTCTGGAATGCCGTGTAATTTAAAGATATTTTGAATGAAAAGATCTGCTAGTTTTTGAGCAGTAGGGAAACCACTCAAAGGCACAAAGTGGGCCATCTTACTGAATCTGTCTGTGACCACCCATATGACAGTCTTTCCATTGGAATCTGGAAGTTCTCCCACGAAGTCCATGGAAATATGTGTCCATGGCTCCTGAGGGGAGGGCAGAGACTGCAAAGTTCCAACTGGAGCCAGTCGGGAGGGTTTGCTCCTGGCACAGACGGTACAGGTCTTAACAAATTCCTTGCAATCTTGTTGTAGAGATGGCCACCAGACAGATCTACACAACAATTCTTGGGTTCGGGTAATGCCAGGGTGTCCAGCATTCTTGTGTCCATGAAACAACTGCAGCACTTTGGGACGTAAAGTACAAGGGACATAAAGAACCCCTCTTGGTTTCCCTTCTGGGACTTCTAATTGAAAAGGACTTAAGAGGCTAGGAAGGTCTTCAACTATCTCAGTGGCTGCCAGGATGATCTCTTTCGACAGAATACTTTCTGAGGAAGGAGATGGAGCAGTTTCAGGTTCAAAACAACGAGAAAGGGCGTCCGCTTTAACGTTCTTACTCCCTGGTGTGAATGTAATTATAAAATTAAAACGGCAGAAAAAGAGAGCCCATCTAGCCTGTCTGGGGGTGAGTCTTTTAGCTTTTTCAATGTACTGTAAATTTTTATGATCCGTGTACACAGTAATTACATGCTCCGCCCCCTCTAACCAGTGGCGCCACTCCTCAAAAGCAAGCTTGATGGCTAATAATTCCCTGTTTCCAACATCATAATTTCTCTGGGCAGGGGAGAATTTTCTGGAAAAAAAGCACAGGGATGAAGCTTGCCCTGAAGTCCTGAACGTTGAGACAATACTGCTCCTACTCCAACCTCCGAGGCATCCACCTCCACTATAAATGGGTAAGCAACATCTACATGACGTAATATGGGAGCAGAACAGAATGCCTCTTTCAGAGAGGAAAATGCCACAACTGCTTCTTCTGACCAATGAGTGGCATCAGCCCCTTTTTTTGTCAAATTAGTAAGCGGAGACACCACCGAAGAGAACCCCTTGATACATTTTCTAGAATAATTTGCGAATCCCAAGAATCTCTGTAGTGCTTTAAGCCCAGATGGTTGTGGCCAATCCCTTACAGCAGAGACCTTCTTGGGATCCATGGACAACCCTGATGTAGAGATAATGTAACCAAGAAAGGCAATCTCCTTTACCTCAAAAACACATTTCTCTAATTTCGCAAACAATTGATTCTCCCTGAGTCTTTGTAATACATACTTCACATGTTGGCGGTGTTCCGTGATATTTTTAGAAAATATCAAGATATCATCTAAGTAGACGATTACAAAGCGACCCAGTACCTCCCTAAAAATCTCGTTGACGAACTCCTGAAAAACTGCAGGAGCGTTACACAACCCAAAGGGCATCACCAAGTATTCGTAATGCCCCTTGGGAGTGTTGAATGCCGTCTTCCATTCATCTTCCTCCCTGATACGGATCAAATTGTAGGCCCCCCTTAGATCCAACTTAGTGAAAACAGAAGCCCCGGGAACCTGTGTAAATAAATCGTCGATTAGCGGTAGTGGATACCGATTCTTAATCGTGATCTTATTTAGACCCCTGTAGTCAATACAGGGGCGCAAACCACCATCTTTTTTCTGAACGAAAAAGAATCCCGCTCCTGCAGGAGATCTTGAAGGGCGGATGAAACCCTTCTGCAAATTTTCCTGAATGTACTCGTCCATGGCCAATTTTTCGGGGGACGAGAGGTTGTATAGGTGGCCCCTGGGTGGCATGGTTCCTGGTTTCAAATCTATTGGGCAATCAAAAGGTCTATGGGGGGGTAATTGATCTGCTGCCCTAGGACAAAAGACATCAGCATATTCCTGATATTGTGGAGGTACACTTTCCACTTGAATCTTAGTAGAACACAAAACTACATTCTGTAAACAATGTTGTGTACAATAAGGCGACCAAGTAGTCAACTGCCCATTCCCCCAATCAAACTGAGGAGAATGTAATCGTAACCAGGGCAACCCTAGTATCACCGTAGAGGTAGACATCTTTAAAACGAAAAACTGTATGACCTCCCTGTGCAGAGCTCCCACTTGCAGCGAGAGGGGAGGTGTCTGACACAGTGGGGACTTTCCTTGCAAAGGAGTGTCATCAATCGCTGTAACATATAAATGTCTTCCTACCGGAAGTACAGGGATATTTAAACTTAAAGCAAAGCTTAAATCTAAAAAGTTAGCTGTTGACCCGGAATCTACAAATGCTGTGGTAGGAAAGTTCTGCCCTTCCCAATTTAGGGAACAGGGCAATAAAATTTTTTCTTGTTTTGGAGGTAAAACAATTCCGCTTAGGGTGGTACCCCCTACCACACCTAAGCCGAGGAGTTTCCCGACTTCCTACCACAGTTTTGTGCAATGTGGCCCTTTTCCCCGCAGTACATGCAAAGACCCTCTCTGCGTCTTCTTGACCTTTCCGCCTCCGTGAGGCGCCCGTGGCCTAACTGCATCGGCTCCTCAGTCTCAACTGCTGCCGAGCTACTGGCCCCAGAAGTCCTAGAGTACATGGGGTACCTGCCCTTCTTGTTGTACCTCAGACGCCTATCTATTTTAATAGACAGCGTAATAGCCTCATCTAGATCTTTGGGTTCCGGATGACTAACCATCACGTCAGTTACTGCTTCTGACAACCCATCTAGGTATCTATCCAAGAGTGCATATCGCTCCCATCTAGAGGACACAGCCCACTTCCTAAACTCTGACGCATACTCCTCAGCAGTACTGCGTCCTTGTCTAAGGTTTTTAAGCTTACGTTCGGCCGTGGCGGCACTATCTGGATCATCGTAGATGACGGCCATGGCCTTAAAAAACTCCTGGACAGAAGACAGAGCAGGATGCTCATCAGGTAAGCCATAAGCCCACGTCTGGGAATCTGCATGCAATAGAGTCTTGATAAGAATGACCTTCTGAGCCTCGGTTCCCGAGGACACAGGTTTCATCTCAAAGTAAGACAGCACTCTGTGACGGAAATTCTGGAAATCTGACCTTGTGCCTGAAAATTTCTCAGGAATGTTCATTTTAGGCTCGCTAAGAGCCGGGGGAGGTAGAACGTTAAGTGGTGATTGCAACCTTTGGACAGTCTCATTTAACTGAGTAATCTGAGCCTGCTGTGCAGTTACAGTAATCTTCAGCTGTTCTAACTCTGCCCTTACAGTCTGAAGCTGGTTTATCACCCCCTCCATCTTACTTCTTTATGGTCTGTGTTTCTGTAACGATTGGTGTCAGCAAGAGGCACAAATATCTGATTAAGTGGTGATATACAGAATCACCACTAATGCAGATATGTTAGAGTGAAATAGTCAGTATCTTCCTGATGGTAAATCAGCGGAAGGCTCACTAACACGGTAAGTGCCTGAAATGATCTACTCAGACCAGTGTCACACCCCGAACCTTGATTATTGGGGATCCGCAGTATCGCCAATAATACAAGGATAGACCCGATTATATAGCAATCTGCGGAATTGCTAATAATGCGGGTAGATGTAAAGCAGTGGACACACGAACAACATGGAAATAAACAAAGCAGTAAATATTCACAAAGTTGTGGAAATATCCACCACACGGCAATTCCTCAGAGGTGTGGTTACCTCTGAATGGGAACCCCGTGTGTGAGATCCCCCAAAGTGGCAGTGGAGGAATCTCGGCCTCTGGCAGTAACGGTCTGCTAGGGCCGGCGTCTCAGGGAGGCAAGCCTCAGATAATAACCCAACAGTGGGAGACGTTCCACTGAAGGGAGCAAGGTCAGACAGAAAGAGGTCCGGCAACAGTACAGGCGGCAACAGTACAGAGACGTGAGACGAGAGAATAGTCAGGAACCAAGCCAATAGTCGTTAACGGTACGGGCTGGCAGAGTACAGAATCAGGAAGCAGAAGAGAAGTCAAGACAGGCACAGAATCATACACAGAGAATCAATAACAATAATAATCTCCTAGTCTAGGTGTGAAGTCCTTGGTTTCAACACCTGGGATCTAGTCTAAGGTCTGAGTGCTGACACAGGGTATCGCAAACACAGACGAAGTGTGATTGAAAAGCACTTCCTTATATACTGCCTGGGAGAGAAGTCTCCACCCCAGGCACAACCATCACCATCAGAGCAGGCTAAAATGTCAGCTGACCTCCAGGTCAGCTGACACGCTTTCTAAGAGTATAAAGGCGTGTCTGGCGTGCGGCCGCACCCCCTAGAGGCAAGATGGCAGAACCCTGGTGAACAGCATGTTGGTGAGTTTGGAGCAGAGTGCTCGGACGGGTGTGCGCAGCGGATGCGGACGAATTTCCGCATCCCGCGTTGGAAGGTCCGCTTGCCGGACTGGATGCGACCATATTTCCGCAATCCATCCGGCGTTGCAGATTTTTCGTTACAGTGCTGTGGATCCTTCTGTTCTGCTACTCTGTACCCGGATCGCACTAGCATCCTGCGCTAGTACTGTGGATCCTTCTGTTCTGTCTTCCTGGATCGCGCTAGCCACTTCCGCTAGTGCTGTGGATCCTATCTCTCGCTTGTCCCTGTTTTCGTGTGTCTGTCTTGTCTGCTACGAACGCTTGCTGGAGGCTCGGTGAGGTAACCGTTAAGCAAGCGCTCGCGTCCTCTGTTACATGTTTGTCTGTCGATGGATAGTTAGGCGTGCTTGTCTCTATTGTGCTTATCACGTGGAGACCGCGCATGAACGCGTGCACTGTTGCGAATGAGTGCGGTGTTCGCGTTCAGTTAGCGTTTGTTATTTTCCGTATCTCCTCATTGTATAATTTGCTGTGCCTTTGCTATCCTCGTATTCTGTTCTGATCTGCCTTGTGTCACTTTTGGCAATCGCCTTTCTTGCGGTTGCGTTTCTGTTTCGTATCTGCTGGGTGTGTGCGCTGTCGCGGGGTGGCAACTAGATTGGCGCACACACATACAACCTGTCCCTTTGCTCGTTCTCATTCGCAATCACTTCTCTTGCAATTGCGTTCTGCGATTCGTACAATTCCTGTCTGGCATTTGTGGAGGTACAGAGGATTGGTTCCTCCGCACTCCTCAGCGCCATCTGCCGACAGGAATTTCCCTCTACGGGTGCGTAGCACCTTTTGCTGGGTTCCTGCAATTATACGCTTGTGGAGGATGTCCGCCGTATCAGCGCACGCGTTGTGCGCTGATCATGGAGAAAGTTCCACAATCGTTACAAGTGTGCAATGGGTGATTGCTGTTAAATTACAAGGCATAATGGGAGGTAAGCATCTGGAGAGCAGTGGATAGTTCCTTTGGAGCTACAGCTCAGCAACATCGCCCAACAAACTACTGTTGTAACTGCCAGTTGCAGCATAAAATCACTTACCCTCTTCCCAGCAGACGGAGAGCTGACTGTAGATGGCATACTTTGAATTAAGGACAGAAGAAGTGTAATCATGTAACCAGTTTGATAATTAGTCAAATTAAATGTGTTACAATACATTGATTAGGGGACCTACCAAGAAGTTTTTCTTACACACATAAACTTAGGCACTTACTGTCATCATGTTTGCCTTTCAGGTTTCTCAGGGATCATGTGAGGTAGACTGTGAACACTCCAAACAGTGAGTAACCCATAGCCTGATGACATGTAACGTGACATATCAGAAAGAGGCAAAATTATCCAATTTGCTGTACTGAATAACTCAGACATACCCATATACACCTCGATCAGCACCCATATGTGCCTTCCCGTACTTTTGGGTACAGATTATCCTTGTGAGCCCATTCTGGAACCCCTATTCCCAGCTAGACCGTCCCTCCACTCTAGTAGAGAAGGGGAAAGGAGAGGGGAGGAGGTGTGCAAAGCTGCATTTAGGAACAAAACAGGATCAACATGATGCATATGGATATACTGTATGTACAGTATATATAACAGTGAAAAAAGGTTAATAGAAAAAAAAAATCGTGCAGAACACTAAATAGCGAATACTTAGGAGCACTACAGTGAAAACAAGTAAAATTTAAAATATGTGCAAACATATACAAATAAGAAGTACATTTTTTTCCAGAGTAAAATGAGCCATAAATGACTTTTCTCCTATGTTGCTGTAACTTACAGGAGGCAGTAGAAATCTGACAGAAGTGACAGGCTTTGGACTAGTCCATCTCTTCATAGGGGATTTTCAGCTAGGTTTTTACTCTTTATAAAAATATTCCCAAAAAAGGATTTAAACAATAATTCTGGCCAGCTTCCCTGCTCGCTACACAGTTTTTTGGCAGTTGGACAGAGAAACTGCCATTCACTAAGTGCTTTTGAAAATAAATATATCCTTGAGAATCCCCTATAAAGAGATGGACTAGTCCAAAACCTGTCACTTCTGTCAGATTTCTACTACCTACTGTAAGTGACAGCAACATAGGAGAAAAGTAATTTAGGGCTCATTTTACTCTGGAAAAAATATACTTTTTATTTGAATATGTTTGCACATATTTTAAATTTTACAGTTTTTCGCTGTAGTGCCTCTTTAAAAATGAATATATTGACAAATAAAAACGTTGATAGTGTCACATGCATAACTGAAATTGTGCCCCCCTTCAGCCCCTCTATAAGCAGTATCAAGTAGTCCGCCATTTAGCAGTGTTAGGTACTAGACAGACATGCCCATAATATAATTTAAGATAGCAAAAAGTTACCCCAAAAGCACTGGGTAGAGAGGCCCACCAATACTAATCAGTCAGAGGTGCTCCCCAGTATTATGTAGGCAGAACTGCCCCCAGTATTAGGACAGACGTGCTCTCCAGTATAGGTGTCCAGAGGTATCCTCCCCAGTATAGGTAGTCAGAGGTTCCCAGTTTAAGTAGACCCCCCACGTAAGTAGTAACAGGTATCCCTAGTATAAGTAGCCCCCCTTCCCCCAGTGTAGGTAGTGAAAGGGGTTCCCACTCCCATCTCCCCCCCTCAATGTAGGTAGTGACAGGTGTCCCCAGTATAAGTAGCACCCCCCATGTAGGTAGTGAGAGGTGTTCCCAGTACCCTCCTGTTCCCCTAACCTACTCTTAGTATAGGAAGCCCCCTCCCTCACACAGATAGAGCATTGCATTGGTGTCAGTGGGCTCTCCATTACTCACAGAACTCAAATGAGTGGCGACCGAAGAGAGAGAATGAGAGGGCACCCATGGCATGAGCCATGCCCGCACCCCTCTATATACACCACTGCCTGCAGACGCAAGTGGGTCCAGGACCATGGGGGTCCCCGTCTTATTCAATCTAGATATTCCTCCCCCCTCCCCCAAAGCAGGTGTTGTTAGCCATGGGGAAGGAGAAGGAGGGTGTGAATGTAATGGGGGCCCCATCAATATTTTTGGAAGTCGCAGAGGGGGTATCACATTGGAACTCCAGGATAATCAGAATGCTCAAAGCTCAGCAGGGCACTGTTTTATCCTTACTGTGATATTGTAAATGTAGTATTATAAGAAGAATTTTGTCTGTAGATAAGTTTATTGAATCCCCTCCAACTAGCTATTTATACGTTTTATGGAGCACAGTGAAGAATAAAGTTATAGACTGTGGGATGACTGCAACAACAAAAAGGGTGCAGAGTGTATGTTGGAGCGTGCGGCAGCATATATACCTACCTCTCCTTGCTCCAGCTCTGGTCCCTGTTTCTCCCCGGCAGCTTCTGAACTGGCCACTAGAGCTTCAAGCTTACTGTCATGTGACTGCATTGAGCCTGGAGCTCTAGTGGCCAGTGCAGAAGTTGCTGCGCAGACACAAGCCCAAGGGAGGACAGGTAGATACATGCTGCAGCATGCTCCAATGCCAGCTCTGCATAAGGGACCCCGCAGTATATCACCCGGGTGTATCACCTGCAGATAAGCCATGTATACCGTAGGTACGCCCTGTTGCGTATGATAAACAGATGTATTACACACAGCATTATCATTAAGTGCATAAAACCATATTAATAGATGTATGAGGAATTCCCATATTGCTTTTTGCTCCACTCATTGTGACACATACAGTGGAGGAAATAATTATTTGACCCCTCACTGATTTTGTAAGTTTGTCCAATGACAAAGAAATGAAAAGTCTCAGAACAGTATCATTTCAATGGTAGGTTTATTTTAACAGTGGCAGATAGCACATCAAAAGGAAAATCGAAAAAATAACCTTAAATAAAAGATAGCAACTGATTTGCATTTCATTGAGTGAAATAAGTTTTCGAACCCCTACCAACCATTAAGAGTTCTGGCTCCCACAGAGTGGTTAGACACTTCTACTCAATTAGTCATCCTCATTAAGGACACCTGTCTTAACTAGTCACCTGTATAAAAGACACCTGTCCACAGAATCAATCAAGCAGACTCCAAACTCTCCAACATGGGAAAGACCAAAGAGCTGTCCAAGGATGTCAGAGACAAAATTGTAGACCTGCACAAGGCTGGAATGGGCTACAAAACCATTAGCAAGAAGCTGGGAGAGAAGGTGACAACTGTTGGTGCGATTGTTCGAAAATGGAAGGAGCACAAAATGACCATCAATCGACCTCGCTCTGGGGCTCCACGCAAGATCTCACCTCGTGGGGTGTCAATGGTTCTGAGAAAGGTGAAAATGCATACTAGAACTACACGGTAGGAGTTAGTGAATGACCTCAAATTAGCAGGGACCACAGTCACCAAGAAAACCATTGGAAACACATTACACCGCAATGGATTAAAATCCTGCAGGGCTCGCAAGGTCCCCCTGCTCAAGAAGGCACATGTGCAGGCCCGTCTGAAGTTTGCCAATGAACACCTGAATGATTCTGTGAGTGACTGGGAGAAGGTGCTGTGGTCTGATGAGACCAAAATAGAGCTCTTTGGCATTAACTCAACTCGCTGTGTTTGGAGGAAGAAAAATGCTGCCTATGACCCCCAAAACACCGTCCCCACCGTCAAGCATGGGGGTGGAAACATTTTGCTTTGGGGGTGTTTTTCTGCTAAGGGCACAGGACAACTTAATCGCATTAACGGGAAAATGGACGGAGCCATGTATCGTGAAATCCTGAACAACAACCTCCTTCCCTCTGCCAGGAAACTGAAAATGGGTCGTGGATGGGTGTTCCAGCACGACAATGACCCAAAACATACAGCAAAGGCAACAAAGGAGTGGCTCAAAAAGAAGCACATTAAGATTACGGAGAGGCCTAGTCAGTCTCCGGACCATAATCCAATAGAAAACCTATGGAGGGAGCTCAAGCTCAGAGTTGCACAGAGACAGCATCGAAACCTTAGGGATAAAGGGCCCGTTTCCACTCTCGCGGAAACGGCCGCGAATCCGCAGAGTTTCCCCGCAGGCAAATCGCGCGGGGAAACTCTGCCATAGAGGATAACGGCGCCGCCGGCCGAATCGCTTGCAGTAGCGATTCGGCCGGAAACCCCCACAGAATTCGCGGCGGAGGCTGCGATTCCCATAGCCGTGCATGGCACGGCTGATGGGAATCGCCTGCGATCCCGCCCACCCGCTCAGTGCCGGCGTGCGTCTACGAGACGCACGCCGCACTAGTGGAAACGAGCCCTTAGAGATGATCTGCAAAGAGGAGTGGACCAACATTCCTCCTAAAATGTGTGCAAACTTGGTCATCAATTACAAGAAACGTTTGACCTCTGTGCTTGCAAACAAGAGTTTTTCCACTAAGTATTAAGTCTTTTATTGTTAGAGGGTTCAAAAACGTATTTCACTCAATGAAATGCAAATCAGTTGCTATCTTTTATTTAAGGTTATTTTTTCGA
The DNA here is from genome assembly GCF_040937935.1 of Hyperolius riggenbachi. Lineage (NCBI taxonomy): Eukaryota > Metazoa > Chordata > Amphibia > Anura > Hyperoliidae > Hyperolius > Hyperolius riggenbachi. The sequence goes on from NC_090655.1 coordinate 79,468,993, forward strand.
TTTTCCTTTTGATGTGCTATCTGCCACTGTTAAAATAAACCTACCATTGAAATGATACTGTTCTGAGACTTTTCATTTCTTTGTCATTGGACAAACTTACAAAATCAGTGAGGGGTCAAATAATTATTTCCTCCACTGTATATGAGTACATAAATACTTGTTCTACTTACTTAACATATGCATTGTACTGTCCACATTTTTATTTCATTGAGTTATATGTATTATATAAAGAGAAAACTATTCCAGGCATGTTCCATCTTTAATGCCTCTGACTGAAGCCTATCCTGATGTAATTTCCTCCATTACTCTTTTTTTCCCCTCTCTTCTCTGCCTGAAAAGGTGTATGCAGAACTGCACTGTCATATCTACAGGTACGTAGATCAGATTTCAGCAGCTTCTGCAGAGGTGTGAGATGATTTATCTTATATGTCCCTTCTCAGCCTTCTGTTGCACTGAATTGCCCTCAGCCAATCAGCAAGGAGCAAGAATGAGGGAGGGGAAGAAGGGTAGATAACAAGCTTCCCTCTCCCTGACAGTGTACAATAAAAGAGCCAGGATGACTGAGATAAGATTCATTACGGATAGTACACTTTGAGGAGAAAAAAATCACTCGGCACTCAGCTGCTCAATCTGGGGGTGGGACTGGCTCCTTAAAGTCTGCAGTAGCTTCACCTCATTTGTTAGCACCCCATGTTGTTGGGCTCCAGTTCTAGCAGGGGGAAGTGCATCTAGCGTTATTTAGTGCAGGGCACAAATGGGACACACTGGTACTTAAAAGAGAAAGCTGTGCACCTTCCTCACAAACTGCTTTTTATTCAGGCTTCCAAACAGCAACCAGCGTATACAACATACATCTGAGACAAAGATAGTCAGTATTTGTCAAACCTGGGTTCCATGGAAGTGCGGAGGTGGTTGGGGAGGAGGTGACCAGGGGTTGTAAGGACGGCACTACAGCCGTTTCACGCCGTCTGGCGCTTGCTCACGTGCATGTGTCCTAAACGGAGCAGCGCTGTACGGCTTCCTGTATTAGATCCTGAAGCCGCGCCCCCAGCGCTGCCCCATTGGTATAGAGTGCCTGGGAGTGAAGGTCGGGGGTGAGGGGGCGGAGACTCGCCGCTCAGCGGCGAGAAACTGGTATCTTTCTGGTGTCATGGTAACCTGCTTGCGTAGTGACAAAGTGAACGGCTTAGCAGCCGTATATAAGTGAAAAGGTGCCTACAAACTGTCCGTGCATTGTCCATAGGGTATGAAACCCTGTACATATAAAATATCACTCTTCTCACATTATACAAATAAAACATGTGTTCTATATCACGATTGTGCATAAACAAAGTGCGTTAAACATTGCTGACATTACGGCTGGCTATGTCTGAGCCTGGACACCCCAGTTAAAAACCATATGTTTTATTTGATTATTCTTAACCCCTTATCACATAAAAAGGGGAACACCCCACTTAACCTAACCCATAGGGGCTCCCATTTAAAAAAGACCAGGAGGTAAAAATATGAGCCTTGAGACCTTTTGGGGCGTATTCGCCTCCAGAACTGGATGCGTAAAATCCCTTACTTGGTTACACTATCTATTAGGAAGAGGAGCTAGTGTGACCCTTGGGTTCAAAAGTTGCACCACGTGAGGAGCGGGGGGAACAACGTATAAAGATCATAAATAGGGGAATCTGGGATGTGAAGCACCCAAGGTGCCACCCAAAGGCAAATCCAGAATAGATCGAGCAGTTCTAGAAGTTCAAAAAATCAGGGGGAACAATAAAGACGTTTCAGCGTCCCTAAACTGAAGGCGTCTCAAAGGTCTGTGGTTGGCTCCTGAAAGGGACCCCGTGGTGTCCTATATCATTATACTTCCCACTCCAAAAAGGAAACAAAACGGGGGAGAATATATATGGGCTACTGGTATTTAGGGTTATTATGCACAGAAACTGTTGCAGCGAAATAAGCTTGCAACGGATACCAGTCACTAAAGGTAGGATTTGGTAGGGAGTCAGGTTACCTATTGGGGACCTGACCAATGCATATTGCATTTTCTTTCCCAACCCAGGGTCAAATTTGAGGAAGCCAACCCATATGGATCTTGCTCAAAGCATCATTGGAAAGAGATTTTAAGTGAAGGCATCTGACCCATCTAAAAGATGGAGAGAGGAAGGAGAGAGAGAAAAACGCCACCAAGTCCAAAACCGGGGACCACAGATCCAGATAACGGAATAGAGGAAGGAGCGGGCGGGGGGGGCAAGAGGGGGGGGGGGAAGGGAGAGAGAAGAGCAGGGGGAGATTTACTTTTATCTAATGTGGGTCCCTAGGGATCCAAAAAGCATGAAAGCTCTAGTCGGTCATTTAAGCCCAAGGGTCCCATGGCCTCTGCGCGCAGTATAACCCGCGACTCTCGTCTGGTGAGTTCTTGGTCGCGGTCGCCTCCCCTACGTGAAGGGGAGACATGCAGGAGGCCCGCAAATCTCAGACATCTGGCCCTGCCACCATGTACCTCTCTTACATGTTCAATCAATCTCGGACATCCTTTGCCCGATTTGACTGAAGCAAAATGCTCCCCTACCCTCTCCTTTAAAGGACGGGTGGTTTTGCCTACATAGTAGAAAAGGCAAGGACAAAATAACACATAGGAGACAAACTTGGTTTGACATGTAATGAAGGTTTTTACCTCCCACTGCAAACCACCCAGTCTGTAGTTGGTGCCCTCCCACATGTTCCCACAAAACTTGCAGTTGCCACACTTGTGGTTTCCCCTCGGGCGTCTGCATGTTAACCAGTTCTGGGCGGGAGGCGTACAAAACTCACTTCGGGTCAAGATGTCGCCCAAAGTTGGGGCCCTCCTAAAAGCTACTCTGGGGGAATTCGGGAATACCTTCTGAAGTGTGGGATCTCTCGCTATTATCCCCCAATTTTTCTTGATGACTTTGGTCAAACTCCCAGACATTGGGGTGTAATCGAAGGTGAACGTGAATGTACCTCTCTCCCCACTTTTGGAGCCTCTAATGAGGAGTGAGTTCCTGTCTGCTTTTCTTGCCCTATCCTGGGCCGCTACAAGGGAGCGTTTATCATATTTTCTTGCCTCTAAACGAGCGGTTAACTCCTGTGCCTGTACCTCAAAAGTATCCAGACTGGAGTTGTTCCGTCTCAGACGAAGGTACTGGCCATATGGCAGGGAGGTTTTAACATGTTTTGGATGAAAGCTGTTCCTATGCAACAGGGAATTTACAGCTGTGGCCTTCCTATAGCTCTCACATACTAAATTCTCTCCATCGGGCCTTATTTTGAGGTCCAAAAAGCTGATGGAGTCTTTGCTTACTTCAGAAGTGAAGCGCATGTTCACTCGGTTGTCGTTAAGGTACCCCATAAAGGCCTCAAAACCCTCTGTGTCCCCCTGCCACACGACCAGCACATCATCCACATATCTGGCCCAAACTTTGATGTTGTGTCTGTAGGGGTTCCCGGGGGTTGCCACAGTCTTCCTCCCACGCTCCGAGGAAAAGGCCTGCGTAGGTGCATGCCACAGAGGTTCCCATGGCCGTCCCGGACGTCTGGTGATACCACCTTCCATCGAACTGAAATGCATTATGTGTCAAGATGAACTTCAAACAGTCACAAATGAAATCCTTGTACCCTTCGTCCTTATTGGTCCTGTCCAGGAACTTCCGAACCGCCCTCAGTCCCCCCTCGTGGGGTATCCTGCTGTAAAGGCTCTCCACATCAATTGTGGCTAATACGCAGCCCGGATCCCACACAACACTTTCGACCAAATTGATCGTATTGAGTGTGTCAGCCAAATAGGCTGGGATCCCCGCGAGCAGGGGACGTAACAGGTGGTCTAGGAACCTGGACAGGCGTTCTGTTAGTGAGCCACACCCTGAGACGATAGGTCTTCCTGGGGGGCTCTCCATGGACTTGTGCAGTTTAGGAAGGTGGTACCACACAGGATGCCGGGGGGACACGGGAAGTAGGTCAACTGCCAATCTCTGCGACATGTACCCACTTTCAACTCCTCGCCTTAACAAAGTGCGGAAAGTTGATTGGTACTTATATGTTGGGTTACCATCCAACCTCCGGTAGAACTCAGAATTGTTTAACTGCCTGTAGGCCTCCTTTGTGTAGAAGTCACTCGACATGATCACCACACTCCCCCCTTTGTCCGCCTGCTTGATCACCAGGTCGCGGCGACATTTTAGCCACCTGAGGGCGGCTTTGTCAGCTCTGCACAGATTGTCAGGAGCCCGGCTGTAACATACCGCCTTCATGTCTGCAGCGACCTGGTGTAAAAACTGGTCAATCGGGGAACCGGGGGGAATGGGTATCGGCCGGGTTGATCTACAGGCTCGAAAATCTCTGGGATTGCCCAAGGACAGGGCCCGTGGGGATGCATGTACCTCTTCTACATCACAAGAACCTCCCTCCTCCCACAGCTCCTCTAGTATCCGGAGTGCCTCTATTTCAGCAACGTCCCAGTCTACCTTGGGACTGAACCCTATGGTAGACAAGGGGCTCACAGCCGAGGTCGGGCCTCCATCACTCTGTCCTTGGAGCCCCTCCGCCCCCTCCCCACCCCGGTATATCTGGTTGATCATCATCCTCCTGGTGGTTTTGTAGAGATCCACAAAGAAGTCTACATAATCAAAGTTCCGAGTGGGTGAAAACCCCAACCCTTTCTTCAATAGTGAAGAACAATGCTCGGGAATGGTCTCATTGGTCAAATTGACCACCTGAAGTTCCCCCTCGGGTTGTGAATGTTCGCTCCACTCAGGACATATCCCTATTCTCTCGTTCTCCTTCTCTTGGTGCTGTTGCTGCCATGTCGGTTCTTGGTTGCTACCGGGGAGTCCCAGGTTACGCTTCTCCCAGTGTCTGTTTCTTCCTCCTCGGCGGATTCTCCGCCTAAAGGGATGGATGCACATGGTGCCACAGGAGTTGACTTCGCCTTTGGGTCTGGGTTGGCACCCCGCTTCTTCTTCTTTTGCTGCTTGGGCTTCGATCTACCCTCGACTCTTTTATCCTCCTCCGAGTCCGAGCCCGAGTCTGTGGTCCAGTACCCCTTTAGGTCGTATAAAGAACCATCTGAATATCAGGACGATAAAAAGTTTGTGGAAAAGTGGGAGACTGCCCACCTGAACTACTGCAGAACCTTGCAGGATATCGTCAGGGAACGTACGATTGAGGAGCATAATAAGATCTCTGGGGAACTCCAGACAACAAGAGAACAACTACAGGAGGTCGCTTCAGAGGGGACCTTCTCGGCCATCATCTCTAAGATAGAGAAGAGGATCTTGCCGATTCAAAACGAGTTGAAGACCAGAAAGCTTAAGAAATTTCACCGGGACCAGGACGATTTCAAAAAGGGAAGGATCTTTTATTGGGGGCAGGGAGGCACCTTGGGCAAAGGAACCAGACCCAAGAAGAGAAAGGGGTACTGGACCACAGACTCGGGCTCGGACTCGGAGGAGGATAAAAGAGTCGAGGGTAGATCGAAGCCCAAGCAGCAAAAGAAGAAGAAGCGGGGTGCCAACCCAGACCCAAAGGCGAAGTCAACTCCTGTGGCACCATGTGCATCCATCCCTTTAGGCGGAGAATCCGCCGAGGAGGAAGAAACAGACACTGGGAGAAGCGTAACCTGGGACTCCCCGGTAGCAACCAAGAACCGACATGGCAGCAACAGCACCAAGAGAAGGAGAACGAGAGAATAGGGATATGTCCTGAGTGGAGCGAACATTCACAACCCGAGGGGGAACTTCAGGTGGTCAATTTGACCAATGAGACCATTCCCGAGCATTGTTCTTCACTATTGAAGAAAGGGTTGGGGTTTTCACCCACTCGGAACTTTGATTATGTAGACTTCTTTGTGGATCTCTACAAAACCACCAGGAGGATGATGATCAACCAGATATACCGGGGTGGGGAGGGGGCGGAGGGGCTCCAAGGACAGAGTGATGGAGGCCCGACCTCGGCTGTGAGCCCCTTGTCTACCATAGGGTTCAGTCCCAAGGTAGACTGGGACGTTGCTGAAATAGAGGCACTCCGGATACTAGAGGAGCTGTGGGAGGAGGGAGGTTCTTGTGATGTAGAAGAGGTACATGCATCCCCACGGGCCCTGTCCTTGGGCAATCCCAGAGATTTTCGAGCCTGTAGATCAACCCGGCCGATACCCATTCCCCCCGGTTCCCCGATTGACCAGTTTTTACACCAGGTCGCTGCAGACATGAAGGCGGTATGTTACAGCCGGGCTCCTGACAATCTGTGCAGAGCTGACAAAGCCGCCCTCAGGTGGCTAAAATGTCGCCGCGACCTGGTGATCAAGCAGGCGGACAAAGGGGGGAGTGTGGTGATCATGTCGAGTGACTTCTACACAAAGGAGGCCTACAGGCAGTTAAACAATTCTGAGTTCTACCGGAGGTTGGATGGTAACCCAACATATAAGTACCAATCAACTTTCCGCACTTTGTTAAGGCGAGGAGTTGAAAGTGGGTACATGTCGCAGAGATTGGCAGTTGACCTACTTCCCGTGTCCCCCCGGCATCCTGTGTGGTACCACCTTCCTAAACTGCACAAGTCCATGGAGAGCCCCCCAGGAAGACCTATCGTCTCAGGGTGTGGCTCACTAACAGAACGCCTGTCCAGGTTCCTAGACCACCTGTTACGTCCCCTGCTCGCGGGGATCCCAGCCTATTTGGCTGACACACTCGATACGATCAATTTGGTCGAAAGTGTTGTGTGGGATCCGGGCTGCGTATTAGCCACAATTGATGTGGAGAGCCTTTACAGCAGGATACCCCACGAGGGGGGACTGAGGGCGGTTCGGAAGTTCCTGGACAGGACCAATAAGGACGAAGGGTACAAGGATTTCATTTGTGACTGTTTGAAGTTCATCTTGACACATAATGCATTTCAGTTCGATGGAAGGTGGTATCACCAGACGTCCGGGACGGCCATGGGAACCTCTGTGGCATGCACCTACGCAGGCCTTTTCCTCGGAGCGTGGGAGGAAGACTATGTGGCAACCCCCGGGAACCCCTACAGACACAACATCAAAGTTTGGGCCAGATATGTGGATGATGTGCTGGTCGTGTGGCAGGGGGACACAGAGGGTTTTGAGGCCTTTATGGGGTACCTTAACGACAACCGAGTGAACATGCGCTTCACTTCTGAAGTAAGCAAAGACTCCATCAGCTTTTTGGACCTCAAAATAAGGCCCGATGGAGAGAATTTAGTATGTGAGAGCTATAGGAAGGCCACAGCTGTAAATTCCCTGTTGCATAGGAACAGCTTTCATCCAAAACATGTTAAAACCTCCCTGCCATATGGCCAGTACCTTCGTCTGAGACGGAACAACTCCAGTCTGGATACTTTTGAGGTACAGGCACAGGAGTTAACCGCTCGTTTAGAGGCAAGAAAATATGATAAACGCTCCCTTGTAGCGGCCCAGGATGGGGCAAGAAAAGCAGACAGGAACTCACTCCTCATTAGAGGCTCCAAAAGTGGGGAGAGAGGTACATTCACGTTCACCTTCGATTACACCCCAATGTCTGGGAGTTTGACCAAAGTCATCAAGAAAAATTGGGGGATAATAGCGAGAGATCCCACACTTCAGAAGGTATTCCCGAATTCCCCCAGAGTAGCTTTTAGGAGGGCCACAACTTTGGGCGACATCTTGACCCGAAGTGAGTTTTGTACGCCTCCCGCCCAGAACTGGTTAACATGCAGACGCCCGAGGGGAAACCACAAGTGTGGCAACTGCAAGTTTTGTGGGAACATGTGGGAGGGCACCAACTACAGACTGGGTGGTTTGCAGTGGGAGGTAAAAACCTTCATTACATGTCAAACCAAGTTTGTCTCCTATGTGTTATTTTGTCCTTGCCTTTTCTACTATGTAGGCAAAACCACCCGTCCTTTAAAGGAGAGGGTAGGGGAGCATTTTGCTTCAGTCAAATCGGGCAAAGGATGTCCGAGATTGATTGAACATGTAAGAGAGGTACATGGTGGCAGGGCCAGATGTCTGAGATTTGCGGGCCTCCTGCATGTCTCCCCTTCACGTAGGGGAGGCGACCGCGACCAAGAACTCACCAGACGAGAGTCGCGGGTTATACTGTGCGCAGAGGCCATGGGACCCTTGGGCTTAAATGACCGACTAGAGCTTTCATGCTTTTTGGATCCCTAGGGACCCACATTAGATAAAAGTAAATCTCCCCCTGCTCTTCTCTCTCCCTTCCCCCCCCCCTCTTGCCCCCCCCGCCCGCTCCTTCCTCTATTCCGTTATCTGGATCTGTGGTCCCCGGTTTTGGACTTGGTGGCGTTTTTCTCTCTCTCCTTCCTCTCTCCATCTTTTAGATGGGTCAGATGCCTTCACTTAAAATCTCTTTCCAATGATGCTTTGAGCAAGATCCATATGGGTTGGCTTCCTCAAATTTGACCCTGGGTTGGGAAAGAAAATGCAATATGCATTGGTCAGGTCCCCAATAGGTAACCTGACTCCCTACCAAATCCTACCTTTAGTGACTGGTATCCGTTGCAAGCTTATTTCGCTGCAACAGTTTCTGTGCATAATAACCCTAAATACCAGTAGCCCATATATATTCTCCCCCGTTTTGTTTCCTTTTTGGAGTGGGAAGTATAATGATATAGGACACCACGGGGTCCCTTTCAGGAGCCAACCACAGACCTTTGAGACGCCTTCAGTTTAGGGACGCTGAAACGTCTTTATTGTTCCCCCTGATTTTTTGAACTTCTAGAACTGCTCGATCTATTCTGGATTTGCCTTTGGGTGGCACCTTGGGTGCTTCACATCCCAGATTCCCCTATTTATGATCTTTATACGTTGTTCCCCCCGCTCCTCACGTGGTGCAACTTTTGAACCCAAGGGTCACACTAGCTCCTCTTCCTAATAGATAGTGTAACCAAGTAAGGGATTTTACGCATCCAGTTCTGGAGGCGAATACGCCCCAAAAGGTCTCAAGGCTCATATTTTTACCTCCTGGTCTTTTTTAAATGGGAGCCCCTATGGGTTAGGTTAAGTGGGGTGTTCCCCTTTTTATGTGATAAGGGGTTAAGAATAATCAAATAAAACATATGGTTTTTAACTGGGGTGTCCAGGCTCAGACATAGCCAGCCGTAATGTCAGCAATGTTTAACGCACTTTGTTTATGCACAATCGTGATATAGAACACATGTTTTATTTGTATAATGTGAGAAGAGTGATATTTTATATGTACAGGGTTTCATACCCTATGGACAATGCACGGACAGTTTGTAGGCACCTTTTCACTTATATACGGCTGCTAAGCCGTTCACTTTGTCACTACGCAAGCAGGTTACCATGACACCAGAAAGATACCAGTTTCTCGCCGCTGAGCGGCGAGTCTCCGCCCCCTCACCCCCGACCTTCACTCCCAGGCACTCTATACCAATGGGGCAGCGCTGGGGGCGCGGCTTCAGGATCTAATACAGGAAGCCGTACAGCGCTGCTCCGTTTAGGACACATGCACGTGAGCAAGCGCCAGACGGCGTGAAACGGCTGTAGTGCCGTCCTTACAACCCCTGGTCACCTCCTCCCCAACCACCTCCGCACTTCCATGGAACCCAGGTTTGACAAATACTGACTATCTTTGTCTCAGATGTATGTTGTATACGCTGGTTGCTGTTTGGAAGCCTGAATAAAAAGCAGTTTGTGAGGAAGGTGCACAGCTTTCTCTTTTAAGTACCAATAAGATTCATTACAGCAGGCACATTCATGGTTATTCTGTTTATCGCAATTTACTGAATATACTCCACTGCCTCTAACAATATGAATAAGAGACAAAGCAAAAAGTCTGGATTTTTCCAACCACACAAGCAGAAATCAATGTTATCAGAACCATATTAATGACACCTTTGCTTATCACTGGCCTGGCCTCAACTTGAGTAGTAAAAGTCATTTAAAATAAGTTGTTCTGTTTCTGACTGCAGCTGCGCCAAGACAGAATGGATAAATCAGTGGTACATATGGTAAGTCCCCAAAATAACTACATTATATTACTCAATCTTCCCATTATTCATGTTAATTCATTGTTTTTGGGAAGGTTTTTGGTTTAATCATGGTCACATGAATTTATTCCATTTTAAAGACCAAGTTGAAGTTTTTATACTGTATGTGTTTCATAGAAAAGTATTCAACATAGGGGATTCTCAGCAAGGCTTTTATTCTTTATAAAGATATTCCCTAAAAAAGGATTTAAACTAATACTGGCCAGCCTCCCTGCTCGCTACAGTTTTTTGGCAGTTGGACAGAGCAACTGCCATTCGCTAAGGCCACATACACACATCAGACCATAGTCTTTTGAAAATGAAAGATCACAGACCAATCTTACCACCCTTCCTGTAGTATAAGAGCCATACTCTACACAGTCTTTTCTATGGAGCTGAACTCCCCATCAGAAAAAAATCTTTGCAAGATGCTGAACACACAGATCCTGTACAGACACAAAAGATCAGTATCTGCAAAAGATCTGTTCCTGCCAGAAATCCATTCCTGCAAATTGCAATGATAGTCTATGAGATCTGCAGATCATCATACACACATGATTTAACTGACATTCATCTGCAGATCAGATCCACCAGAATGGATTTTCAGATCTGCGGATCTGCAGATGAATGTCAGTTAAATCATGTGTGTATGATGATCTGCAGATCTCATAGACTATCATTGCAATTTGCAGGAATGGATTTCTGGCAGGAACAGATCTTTTGCAGATACTGATCTTTTGTGTCTGTACAGGATCTGTGTGTTCAGCATCTTGCAAAGATTTTTTTCTGATGGGGAGTTCAGCTCCATAGAAAAGACTGTGTAGAGTATGGCTCTTATACTACAGGAAGGGTGGTAAGATTGGTCTGTGATCTTTCATTTTCCAAAGACTATGGTCTGATGTGTGTATGTGGCCTAAGTGTATAAATCCCTGTTAATCCCCCCATGAAGAGATGGACTAGTCCAAAACCTGTCACTTCTGTCAGATTTCTACTACCTACTGTAAGGCCCGGTGCACACCAAAACCCGCTAGCAGATCCGCAAAATGCTAGCAGATTTTTAAACGCTTTTTTTTGTTTTTTCTGAGGCGTTTTGCAGATTGCTGCTGCGGATTTCAGTGTAGTACATTTCATATATTGTTACAGTAAAGCTGTTACTGAACAGCTTCTGTAACAAAACCGCCTGGCAAACTGCTCTGATCTGCCGTTTTTCAGAGCGGTTTGCGTTTTTCCTATACTTAACATTGAGGCAGAAACGCCTCCGTAAGCCAAAAAATGCCTCACCCCAGGAGGATTTGTTTCTGCAAAACTCCTCCCGCTCTGGTGTGCACACCCCCATTGAAATGCATTACCCTAGTGTATCCACAGCCGCAAGTGGCTGCAGAAACGCTCAATAAGCCGCTCGGTGTGCAGCAGCCCTTAGTGACAGCAACATAGGAGAAAAGTAATTTATGGCTCATTTTACTCTGGAAAAAAATACTTCTTATTTGTCTATGTTTGCACACATTTAAAATTTTACAATTTATCATAATGCCCCTTTAAGTTCAGTTTTACACTTGTGGTTTGTGGTGAGATGCAGTGCAAGCATCGGAGAAATCAGCCTACATATGACCCTGTGTCACGTTGCGAGAACAAGGTCATATGCATAGCACCACGCCCACTCAGTGACGTACTCTCTGTTGGGCAGGATGTACATCACTAGGATTCCTGTCAGTCCATGCATGTGGGCCGTGTTGCACCGTGCTCCCATTGTTTACACTTACTGTGTCGCTCATTGGTTTGCTTTGCTCATAATCCATGCAGTGGGCACGGATCATGCGGATCAACGCGCTGCAGACTTTGCGTCGGGAATGCAGCTGTTTCGATATTTCCGGCACACTGCGTTGCTTTAAGTGTGCATATCTCTATAAAAACTTGCATGGCCCTTGCGGCAGGTATGCATAACACAGGGCGATGCAGTGGCCAAGTGTAAAGGTGGGTACACACATCAGATAAAAGTCTTTGGAAAATGAAAGATCACAGATCAATTTTACCCCCTTCCATGTAGTATGAGAGCCATACCTACACAGTCTATTCTATGGAGCTGAACTCCCCATCAGATAACATCTTTGCAAGATGCTGAACAGAAAGATGCTGCACACATTCAAAAGATCAGTATCTGCAAAAGATCCGTTCCTGAAAAATGCATTCATTGGCCTCAATTCACTAAACTTATCTTCTGTCTTTAATAACTCTTCTAGAGTTGTTACCATGGTGATAAGGCATGTAGTATGCGTACATTTGAAATCGGCGCCGGTAGACTTGGGCGCAGGATACAGCGGTATATAGCTGATCCTGCTTCTGCACAAGTCCGGGCCGATTTAATTACTATTCCCCCTCCAGGCCGCCATGGATAGTGGGGGAATGAAATAATTCGGCTTCCAGCGATTGCTGGAGGCCGAATTATTATGTTTTTAAGCAACTTCGGCTCCGTCTTCTGACGGAGCCGACGTTACTCACTGAGCGCTTCAATAGGAATGATTCCTATTGAAGTCTATGGAGGCGCACTGCTCCGTGTAGTATTCAGGAAACATTTTACCTCAGGCAAGCCTAAAGTTAACTCTTCTGTCTTTAACCACCCTGGCGTTCTGATTAAATCGCCAGGGTGGCTGCGGGAGGGTTTTTTTTAAATAAAAAAAAACTATTTCATGCAGCCAACTGAAAGTTGGCTGCATGAAAGCCCACTAGAGGGCGCTCCGGAGGCGTTCTTCCGATCGCCTCCGGCGGCCAGAAGTAACACGGAAGGCCGCAATAAGCGGCCTTCCGTGTTTCGCTTACCTCGTTGCCATGGCGGCGAGCGGAGTGACGTCATGGACGCCAGCCGACGTCCTGACGTCAGCCGCCTCCGATCCAGCCCTTAGCGCTGGCCGGAACTGTTTGTTCCGGCTACGCTGGGCTTGGGCGGCTGGGGGGACCCTCTTTCGCCGCTGCACGTGGCAGATCGCCGCGCTGCAGCGGCGATCAGGCAGCACACGCGGCTGGCAAAGTGCCGGCTGCGTGTGCTGCTTTTTATTTCATTAAAATCGGCCCAGCAGGGCCTGAGCGGCAGCCTCTGGCGGTGTTGGACGAGCTGAGCTCGTCCAGACCGCTCAGCAGGTTAAATTAACTCTCCAATCCTAAAATAACTCCAGAGTTAAAGACAGGCTGTTAATTAGCTGCATGTGAAAATAACTACAGAGGAGGTAAATTAACTACAGGGGGCTCTATTCATAAACCATTACCGCAAGTTTTCCGCTCAAAACAGCGGGTTTTCTCGTCCATTTAGCAAAGTGGGCATTCATAAAAGCTGTTCCCGCATGAAAATCTACAATCCCCCAGCAGAGCGAGAAATTTCCGCCTTCTCCAGTGTTTTTCTAGATGAATCTAGAAAAAAGTAACAAAATGGCCATTCATAAAGATTAGAGGAAGCGGTATGTGGACGGGAAATACCGCTTCCTCTGATTTTGCGGATTACATACAAGTGAATGGGACAGACCTCCCAGAGAGAGCAGTGCACGGAAGGACTCTGCCGGCTGAAGTGTTTCCGCATGCCTTCCGACAGCTTACCGCCAGCTTTCAGCGGGAGATCTCCGCTCTTGCATCGCAGCTGGCAAGATTTTTTTGAATGACCATCCAGAAGTGTAAAATACCGCTGCGGTGTTTTACCTCCAGGAGTTTTTTCGCCACATCTTTTTTATGAATAGAGCCCAGAGGAGGTAAATTAACTACAGGAGAGGTAACTTAAGGAATGAATAGGTAAGATAACTCTCTCACGTGTGGAGGTAAGTTTTCTCTTGCCTTATTATCTCTAGCATGATCTTAGTGAATTGATATCTGCAGATCTCATACACACCTTGTTTAACAGACATTCATCTGCAGATCTGACAATTATCTGCAGATCTGAAGATCCATCCTGGTGGATCTGATCTGCAGATGAATGTTAAACGAGGTGTATACTGAGATCTGCAGATATCATAGACTATGATTGTATTTTGCAGGAACGGTACTTTTGCAGGGACAGATCTTTTTTAGATACTGATCTTTTGAATGTGTACAGCATCTGTGTGTCCAGCATCTTGCAAAGATTTTATCTGATGGGGAGTTCAGCTCAATAGAATAGACTGTGTAGGTATGGCTCTCATACTACATGGAAGGGGGTAAAATTGGTCTGTGCTTTCTCAGTTTCCAAAGACATTTATCTGATGTGTGTACCCACCTTAAGACCTCTTTCCACGGACTGTTGAACTATGTCCTCAGCAAGCAGTTACCAGGCAGCAGTGAGCAGATACCAGGCATCATCAAGCAGTTACCAGGCAGCAGCGAGCAGTTACCTGGTAGAAGTGAGAGTTTGAGAGGTATTTTACTGCCTATCAACAGTCCGTTGAAAAGAGGCCTAAAGGAAATAATTATGGCAGCTTACATATCCCTCTTACTAAGGTCTCTTTTCCACGGACAGTTGATAAGCCGTGAAATGTCTCTCAAACTCTCACAACTGCTTGCTGCTGCCTGGTAACTGCTCACTGCTGCCTAGTAACTGCTTGCTGAGCACACAATTCAACTGTTCATGGAAAAGACGCCTTAAGCTACGTACACACATACGACAACGATCGTTCGTTGTGAACGACGAACGATCTTTTAATTGATGAAAGAACGACTTAAGCAAAAGTAGTTTTTAAAAGTGTGTAACGATCTGATCGTTTGTTAACGAACGATAGGGAACAACGTCACAGTAGAATACAGAAAAATGTGCGTTTTCTGCGACGGGCTCACGTCTAGCCATTATTAAATCTTCTATGCAGTGAAGATGTCTCATACTGTTCCTGGAAGTGACATCATAGGAAGTTCTGCCCGCACCTAACGATTCAAAACGTATGTTACACTATAAAACTAACGTTACGTATATGACATTACAGTACGAGAACTCAAACTGTAGGTATGTAGGTAGAGCATTTAGATAATACAGTGTTGAAAACACATAAAAAAAAAAAAAACACACTGTCCTGTTTTAGTGTCCATTAAAATTACAATTATGGTATAATCATGGAGCAATTAACGTGTCACAGGACACATTCATAGAACGAACGTTAAACAACGAAAACCACGTTTTGCGCTTGCGCATTAAAATGAAAAGTTCTATGGAGATATAACGAAATGCGCATGTCAAGCCTAGTACGAATTTTAACAATGTACTAGTTTTGCAAACGATCATCGTTTAAAAAAATCCGCCGAGGCAGATCTTTCGTTTTTAACAATCTAGCTCATCCATCATTTGACTTAATGATTGTTGGAGGTTTTTTTTTAAACGATTGTCGTTTTAAATGATTGGGGAATGATCGCTTCAAATGACTATAGTTGCATGTGTGTATGCACCTAAAGGCTAGGTTCACAGTGCTCAGTTGCGTTGCAGAAAAATTCTGCATGTCAACTTACTGCCAGGGATGAGCAACAGATGAATTCCAAATAGGTTTTATTCGGAATTCATTCAGGTAATTAGCACACCTGGGGGGTAAAACTTATGCTTCATACACACTTGAGATAAAAGTCTTTGGAAAAGGCAAGATCACAGACCAATCTTACCCCCTTCCATGTAGTATGAGAGCCATACTCTGCACAGTCTATTCTATGGAGCTGCACTCCCCATCAGATAAAATCTTTGCAATATGCTGCACACAAAGATGCCCGTACACACTCAAAAGATCATTATCTGCAAAAGATCTGTTCCTGCAAAATATTAATTCCTGCAAAATGCATTCATAGTCTATGAGATCTGCAGATCATCATACACACTTGGTTTAACAGACAATCATCTGCAGATCATCTGCAGATCAGATCCACCAGGATGGATTTTCAGATCTGCAGATGATTGCCAGATATGCAGATGAAGTCTGTTAAACCAGGTGTGTATGATGATCTGCAGTTCTCATAGACTATGAATGCATTTTGCAGGAATGGATATTTTGCAGGAACAGATCTTTTGAATGTGTACAGCATCTTTGTGTGCAGCATCTTTGTGTGCAGCATCTTGCAAAGATTTTATCTGATGGGGAGTTCAGCTCCATAGAAAAGACTGTGTAGGTATGGCTCTCATACTACATGAAGGGTGGTAAGATTGGTCTGTGATCTTTCATTTTTCAAAGACTATAGTCTGATGTGTGTATGCACCTTTACCCAGGAGCCTTCTGCTCAAGACCTCTTTTCCACTAACTGTTTACAGGCAGTGAAATGCCTCTCAAACTCTCACAACTGCTTGCTGCTGCCTGGTAACTGCTCACTGCTGCCTGGCAACTGCTTGCTGAACACACAGCTCAACAGTTCGTGGAAAAGAGGCCTAAGGCGTGTATGCGTTATGCAACTGACCACTGTGAACCTAGCCTAAGGCCTCTTTTCCACGAACTGTTGAGCTGTGTGCTCAGCAAGCAGTTGCCAGGCAGCAGTGAGCAGTTGCCAGGCAGCAGCAAGCAATTGTGAGAGTTTGAGAGGCATTTCACTGCCTGTAAACAGTTCGTGGAAAAGAGGCCTAAGGGTGTGCTTTAAATAGAGAAGCCCCACCTGCTGCATGATGCAATCAAGTAACACATTGCACACAGACAGGCCAGAATAACACAAGGATGGTCTACTAACAGCATGGTACCACCTTCTTGTGAACTGCAGAAGTTTAAGAAAACGTAATTCAATACTGTCACTAGCAGGCAAAAAGTACCAGTACATCTTTAGTTCTGCAAGGTGATCTGTATGGATGTTACTGAGAGTTCTACACACAGAGGGAGATACTGCTTGCTTGGCAGCTGGCAAAAACGTTATTTCACAGAAAGCAAACTGTCAGGACCATGGTTATGACATCACCCTGTGGGAGGGGTTTCACTACAATATCAGACATACATTCCTCCCTGATAATCTATTCGAGAAAAGGAAAATATTTCTCATGGGAAAGGGGGTATCAGCTACTGACTGAAATTCAATCCTTAGTTAAAGAGGAACTGAACTGAAAAAAAGTCACTAAATTGAGCCTCCTTATCCCTTTGAAATTAATGATTAGACACAAAACACTTGTGAAGGGCAATATAAAAGTAGATATATTTGTGCAATACAACTATGAATAAAAGAGAATGGCAGGCTCCATCTTAGAGCTCTATCCCTCCATTTTGCAGCTCTCACTCCATGGGAGGTGCAGTATCTGATTCTGTGGGCGGTGTTACAGTTGGAGTTAGACATGCCCATTCACGCCCACAGAATGAGATTTACAGCCCAATGTCATGAGGTCATCATCAGTCGCCCTGTTACAGGAAACTGACAGCTGTGGCTTCTGCTGCTGCCCTGCACTGTACTGGCACACACCTTGATAAAGTATTATTTTTTTCTCTAACTATGCCTCCTGCAGTGTGAGATCTTGTGTTGTCATCCTGTAGTCCTGCAGCTCTTCCCATTCGTTTTGTGCCAGATCCCATATCATGTCCTGTAGTCATGCAGCTCTCCCCTTTCGTATCCTGTCCGGCAGAGGTAGGGGGGTGTCACGTTGCAGAGGGAATCCGCTCCTATGTCAAACACCCCCAACCCTCCTTCTCCTCCTCGTAGGTGTCACGCAGGGGGAATCCTCTCTTACATCATCCAGCCGCCCTTGTCGTCCCCTGTAGGTAGCTTGACAGATGGAATCCCCTCTTATTTCACCACCCCCTGCAAGCCCCCCCTCTCCTACCAGTACATAGCGCATGGACTAATTAAGCCCCATTTGAATCACTCGTGATTCAGGTTGGGGATCATCCGAGCTCTCATACACACTAAGAGAGGTTTGGCACTTCACAGTATAAAAAAGACTGAACAGGTTTTTCCCCCCAAAAATCATAAATATATATGCTTCACTGTCAATGCTTCACTCTTTATAAAACTGACCAAATGTCCACTAAAAAAATATGACCGGCACGCATATGCTTCACTGATATTACTTCAATTACTAATTTCAGGAAAATCGTTTTTTGCTGAAAAGCAACCCTTTTAGATACACAAATGCCCCCTTTAGTTATCAGTTCACATACACACTAAGAGAGGTTTGGCGCTTCACAGTGTAAAAAGGACAGTTATATGTTTTTAGTGGACATTTGTTTAGTTTTATATAGAGTGAAGCATTAACAGTGAAGCATATATATATTCATGTTTTTTGGGGGGAAAAACTTGTTCAGTCCTTTTTACACTGTGAAGCGCCAAACCTCTCTTAGGCTCCCTGCACACTGCATGCGATTCCGATTTTTAATCAGTTTTTACATCCGATTCCGATTTTTTTATCTGTACTGCATGCTGCGTTTTTTGATCCGTTTATTCTGTTGAATGTATTCAGGGAAAATCGGAATTGAAAATCGGAATCTGAAATGGAATCGGAAAGCGGATTTGCAGTGTGCAGGGAGCCTTAGTGTGTATGTGAACTGATAACGAGAGGGGGCGATTGTGTATCTAAAATGGTTGCTTTTTGGCAAAAAAACATTTTTCCTGAAATTGGCAAGAGTGAAGTAATATCAGTGAAGCATATGCGTGCCTGTCATATTTTTTTAGTGGACATTTGGTCAGTTTTATAAAGAGTGAAGCATTAACAGTGAAACATATTTATGATTTTTTTTTTTTTTTTTTTAGAAAAAACCTGTTCAGTCATTTTTACACTGTGAAGTGCCAAACCCTTAGTGCGTATGAGGATCATCCCAGCTCTGCCCATCTGCTGCACCCATTACCAGAGGCAGCCCCCCCCCCCCGATTAGTTTATCTCTCAGGGTCTCTAGTGGTGAGACCTCTGTGCGCCCGAGTTCCCAGCTCTGCAAACCTGCTGCACCCATTACCAGTGACTCCCCTCCTCCTGCTGGATTCTTCTATCTCTCAGGGTCTCTGGTGGTGAGATCTCTCTGCACCCAAGTTCCCAGCTATGCACCCCTGCTGCACCCATTACCAGTGGCTCCCCTCGTACCTGCTGGATTCTTCAATCTCTCAGGGTCTCTGGTGGTGAGATCTCTCTGCATCTGGGTTCCCAGCTCTGCACCCCTGCTGCACCCATTACCAGAGGCTCCTCCCCTGCTGGATTCTTCTATCTGTCAGGGGCTCGGGTGGTGAGATCTCTGTGCACCTGAGTTCCCAGCTCTGCACCCCTGCTGCACCCATTACCAGAGGCTCCCCTCCCCCTGCTGGATTCTCCTATCTCTCAGGGTCTCTGGTGGTGAGATCTCTGTGCACCTGAGTTCCCAGCTCTGCACACCTGCTGCAGCTATTACCAGAGGCTCCCCTCCCCCTGCTGGATTCCTCTATCTCTCAGGGCTCTGGTGGTGGGATCTCTGTGCACCTGAGTTCCCAGCTCTGTACCCCTGCTGCACCCATTACCAGAGGCTCCCCTCCCCCTGCTGGATTCTCCTATCTCTCAGGGTCTCTGGTGGTGAGATCTCTGTGCACCTGAGTTCCCAGCTCTGCACACCTGCTGCAGCTATTACCAGAGGCTCCCCTCCCCCTGCTGGATTCCTCTATCTCTCAGGGCTCTGGTGGTGGGATCTCTGTGCACCTGAGTTCCCAGCTCTGCACCCCTGCTGCACCCATTACCAGAGGCTCCTTTTCTTCAGTCTCTCAAACCAATGTGACCTGTGTAGACACAGCATGGTCTATATTTCGTGAAGTAGAGAACTTGCTGCGGCTACAGAGGTCACAGCTGTTTGGAGAACTGGCCAGCAAGAAGACTTGAGTGGAGCTTCCCACAGACTATGACTATGGCAGGATTAGATTGTGAGCTCCTCTGAGGACAGTCAGTGACATGACTATGTACTCTGTAATGTGCTGCAGAAGATGTCAGTGCTATATAAATACATAATAATAATAATATGGTAGGACATTAGACTATGACTATGGTAGGATTAGATTGTGAGCTCCTCTGAGGACAGTCATTGACATTGCTATGTACTCTAATGTGCTGCAGAAGATGTCAGTGCTATATAAATACATATTAATAATATGGTAGGACATTAGACTATGACTATGGTAGGATTAGATTGTGAGCTCCTCTGAGGACAGTCAGTGACATGACTATGTACTCTGTAATGTGCTGCAGAAGATGTCAGTGCTATATAAATACATAATAATAATAATATGGTAGGACATTAGACTATGACTATGGTAGGATTAGATTGTGAGCTCCTCTGAGGACAGTCATTGACATTGCTATGTACTCTAATGTGCTGCAGAAGATGTCAGTGCTATATAAATACATATTAATAATATGGTAGGACATTAGACTATGACTATGGTAGGATTAGATTGTGAGCTCCTCTGTGGACAGTCAGTGACATGACTATGTACTCTGTAATGTGCTGCAGGAGATGTCAGTGCTATATAAATACATAATAATATGGCAGGACATTACACTAGGATTATGGTAGGATTAGATTGTGAGCTCCTTTGAGGACAGTCATGTCATTGTAAAGCATAAAGCTATTATTCTCATCCATATGCCAGACTCCACAACAACTGACTGCCCTTGCACTACTAATCAGTTATTATGATCAGCATTTCGCGGAGCGATTAGACGTCCAGGACACAGATGAGGCTGCAAGAAGCATACAGCGACATAATGAGAGCACTGAGGAGCAGTGGGAGTGTGCAGGACTCGCATTAGTTCAGAGGTCCTGATCTTCTCACTCAGCAGATGTTACAGCAGTTCCCCCTCTCCTGCTGGCTGCTGATCGGTGAACTGTGGAGAATGTTGGCTGGGGAAATGTGTCAGAGACCCTTTTCAGATGGACTGCACTCTGCTACGGGAGAGAGGGGGGAGGGCAGCACACCCATTCACACAGACAGCAGAGCGTGGTGCTGTGTGCTCACTGTGACTATATAGCTGTGTGTTCAGCGTCCGGAGAGGCTTCTTGCTGTGAGGGGGGGCCATGCCTCCCCAGGCTACTGTGTAGTGCTGCTGTTCCGCTGAAGTGATGACATCGCTGGCCCCTCACTGCTGCTGACTCATCTCTCCTCCCCAGCTGGCTGTACCTCTCTTGCTTCCTCCAGTGTCCGATATCCCTTGTTCCCTTCTCTCCACTGTTCTGCTGACTCTCACCTCCCTCAGCTGTCTGTGCTGAGGCTGTCATGTTTATCGGCACTGGAGGCGCCTCCTGATGACGCAGTGTCTTGGTAGGCGGATTTTCAGACAGCAGAAGGAGGTCTCCCAGAGACCTTTGCAGCTGAGCTTGCCGAGCATTGCCGACAGCTATGTTACAGGGGGTGGGGTTTATCGATTTATTGTAATTATAGAGTCTTTTTTACATATTTTTGTACAGTAATTGCACTGTTTTTGCCTACAGTTTTTTTACATGGTTTGCTATGCCCTGTTTTCAAATTCTGAGTTCAGGTCCGCTTTAAAGTTCCGGTACTTATCCGTTAGCCGGGCGCATCCTCTAGGTGGCGACAAAACTCCACCAGAGTTACATCTTTCCCTACTATCCATGTCGGCCTGGAGGGGGAATAGTAATTAGCACCACCTGCCGGATGCGCCCGGCTAACGGATAAGTACCAAAGTTCCTCTTTAAAGGGGTTCAATTCCATTCAAATCGAATCAAATCATGAATCAGACATGTCAGATTGAATCAAATCAAATCAATGAATCAAATCAAATTGAATCGAATCTGACAAAGAATCATATGGTGTAGATGGGACTGATTCTCCCAGCTGCTTATGACTCTTTTCACAAAACGACTCTCTGCACCAGGGTCTGGTTGCCAAGCAACAATGTAAACACATATTCAGCAGCTCAGCAGAGCTCAGCAGTTAGGGGTAACGACTATTCCTGCTAGAAGTGGGTTATACCACTGAAAACTATGTAGGCAGCAGTTATGGTTGTAAAAGAAAGTAAAAAAAAAACACCCCTAGCAAATGGATTAGCCTCCCAGTCCTTCATAGGTCACTATTTACAATACATCTTATATTGATGAAACCATTCATTTAAAAAAAAAAAAAACTTTTTACACTATTTTAGAAGGATGTTTAATAGTTTATGCATAAAACACTTTTTATTTTTTTCCTCATTCGCGGAAGAACCCCTTTAACATTTGACAGTGCGTACGTTAAAAAGGGGCGCTGGGAAAAAAGGGCGCCGGGTTTTTAACGATAAGCATCGATAACGTTTAAAAATGTATTGTACTGTATTTCGTTTAAAATTAATGTTTTGTAAAGTTATAAATCATTAAATAATGTGCATTAAATCGGCAATTGTAAAAACGTTAATCTTTCGTTTAAATAGTGAAACGTATAATAACGTTTAAAAAAATAAATTACTAAGTAACCCTCCCTGTACCTACCCCTAACCCCTAGACCCCCCTGTTGATGCCTAAACCTAAGACCCCCCCTGTTGGTGCCTAAGTAACCCTCCCTGTACCTACCCCTAACCCCTAGACCCCCCTGTTAGTGCCTAAACCTAAGACCCCCCTGTTGGTGCCTAAACCTAAGACCCCCCTGTTAGTGCCTAAACCTAAGACCCCCCCTGTTGGTGCCTAAACCTAAGACCCCCCTGTTGGTGCCTAAACCTAAGACCCCCCTGTTGGTGCCTAAACCTAAGACCGCCCTTTTGGTGCCTAAACCTAAGACCCCCTGTTGGTGCCTAAACCTAAGACCCCCCTGTTGGTGCCTAAACCTAAGACCCCCCTGTTGGTGCCTAAACCTAAGACCCCCCTGTTAGTTTTTTCGTTTAAAAATAATGTTTAAAAAAATTTATTGTACTGTTTTTCGTTTAAAAATAAAATTTAAAAATGTATAAATCATTTAATAATGTGTAATCATGAGAAACAGTAATAAAACATTAAGTCTCCGGGCGCCGCTTTTAAAACGTTATTTTTCTCCGGCGCCCTTTTTTCCTATCGGGCGCCCATTAAACGATATTTATTATAGGAGTGAATGGTGGCGCCCGATTTGTCCACTAGCCTCAGGCGCCCGAATTTACTGTTCCCTTTGACAGTATGTTTCTGCATTTTGCTTTAGAATGATTATGACTACTCTTTCCCCAATGTCACCATTGCTTATGTTGTACCTCATTCCACAGGCTTGTAGTCACTGCAGGGGTCCTGCTTCTCACATTTGGTGTCACCTGTGCTTGTCTGCGTTGCTGGTACCTGAGGCAGCAGCGCTCCCCTGGGAGAGGAGGAGAGCAGCCCTGTGAAGTTACAGTCATCGCCATCGACCATGACAGCTCCATCCAGAGCACTCTGACCTGTGAGTCACTTCAGAGCATGATAATGCGCTATCTGCTAATTGCCGTATTGGGAGGCTGTGTTGTAATGTATGCAGTGCCGGCTGCAGTGATGACATGGGTGATTCATACACACAAATGGTGTCTAAGCATTGTGTGACTGTGCATATATATGACCATATTAAGGGGAAAGATATATTAACCAGCTCTAAACAGACTCTAATAATTATCTGCATAATACTTTCTATGTTTAAATAATAACTTCACAGATCCTAGATCCGGAAGTAGACCGAAGAAAACAGAGCAAGTAACCTTAAAGGGAACCTAAACTGAGAGGGATGTGGATGTTTCCTTTTAAACAATACCAGTTGCCTGGTAGTCCTGCTGATCTCTTTGCTGCAATAGTGGCTGAATCACAAACCTGAAACAAGCATGCTGCTAATCCAGTCTGACTTCAGTCAGAGCACCTGTTCGGCATGCTTAATCAGGGGCTGTGGCTGAAAGTATTAAAGGATACCCAAACTGACATGTGACATGATGAGATAGACATGTGCAATTGTGTATGTACAGTGCCTAGCACACAAATAACTATGCTGTGTTCCTTTTTTTCTTTCTCTGCCTGAAAGAGTTAAATATCAGGTATGTAAGTGGCTGACTCAGTCCTGACTCAGACAGGAAGTGACTACAGTGTGACCCTTACTGATAAGAAATTCCAACTATAAAACACTTTCCTAGCAGAAAATGGCTTCTGAGGCCTGGTGCACACCAAAAACCGCTAGCAAATCCGCAAAATGCTAGCAGATTTTGAAACACTTTTTCTTCTTTTTCTGTAGCATTTCAGCTAGCATTTTGCGGTTTTGGGAAGCGTTTTTGGTGTAGTAGATTTCATATATTGTATGGCCTAGTGCACACAGGTTCTGCTGCGGTTTGCGATCCGCTTGCGGGTGCGGATCCGCTAGGGTAATGTATTTCAATGGGCTGATTCAAACCAGAGCGGGAGGCGTTTTGCAGAAACGCATACTCCCGGGCTGCTGCAGATTTTGGATTGCGGATGCGTTTCTGTCTCAATGTTAAGTATAGGAAAAACGCAAACCGCTCTGAAAAACGGCACTTCAGAGCTGTTTGCCAGGCGTTTTTTGTTACAGTAGCTGTTCAGTAACAGCTTTACTGTAACAATACATGAAATCTACTACACCAAAAACGCTTCACAAAACCGCAAAATGCTAGCTGAAACGCTACAGAAAAAGAAGAAAAAGCGTTTCAAAATCTGCTAGCATTTTGCGGATCTGCTAGCGTTTTTTGGTGTGCACCAGGCCTTACAGTAAAGCTGTTACTGAACAGCTACTGTAACAAAAAACGCCTGGCAAACCGCTCTGAAGTGCCGTTTTTCAGAGAGGTTTGCGTTTTTCCTATACTT
Organism: Hyperolius riggenbachi; assembly: GCF_040937935.1. NCBI lineage: Eukaryota > Metazoa > Chordata > Amphibia > Anura > Hyperoliidae > Hyperolius > Hyperolius riggenbachi. The sequence goes on from NC_090655.1 coordinate 79,493,622, forward strand.
AACATTGAGGCAGAAACGCATCTGCAATCCAAAATTTGCAGCAGCCCGGGAGTATGCGTTTCTGCAAAACGCCTCCCGCTCTGGAGTGCACCAGCCCATTGAAATACATTACCCAAGCGGATCCGCACCCGCAAGCGGATCGCAAACCGCAGCAGAACCGCTCTGGTGTGCACTAGACCTGAGAACAAGAAAGAGGTAAAAAAAGTGGAGTTTCTTATCAGTGAGGGTCACACTGTAGTCACTTCCTGTCTGAGTCAGGACTGAGTCAACAACTTACATACCTGATATTTAACTATTTCAGGCAGAGAAAGAAAAAAAGAAACCGCATAATTATTTGTGTGCTAGGCACTGTACATACACATGTCTATCTCATCATGTCACATGTCAGTTCGGGTATCCTTTAAGGTGGGTACACACATCAGATAAAAGTTTTTGGAAAATGAAAGATCACAGACCAATTTTACCCCCTTTCATGTAGTATGAGAGCCATACTCTACACAGTCTATTCAATAGAGCTGAACTCCCCATCAGATAGAAATCTTTGCAAGATGCTGTACACAAAGATGCTCTACACATGCAACAGATCAGTATCTGCAAAAGATCCATTCCTGCAAAATGCATTCATAATCTATGATATCTGCAGATCTCATACACACCTTGTTTAACGGACAATCATTTGCAGATCAGATCCACCAGGATGGATCTTCAGATCTGCAGATGATTGTCTGATCTGCAGATGAATGTCCATTAAACAAGGTGTGTATGAGATCTCCAGATATCATAGACTATAAATGCATTTTGCAGGAACGGATCTTTTGCAGATACTGATCCTGTGCATGTGTACAGCATCTTTGTGTACAGCATCTTGCAAAGAGTTTTATCTGATGGGGAGTTCAGCTCAATAGAATAGAGTAGACTGTGTAGAGTATGCGGTACGTATCCGTTAGCCGGGCGCATCCGGCAGGTGGCGCTAATTACTATTCCCCCTCCAGGCCGACATGGATAGTAGGGAAAGATGTAACTCTGGTGGAGTTTTGGCACCACCTGCCGGATGCTCCTAGCTAACGGATAAGTACCGAGTATGCTCTCCTACTACATGAAAGGGGGTAAAATTGGTCTGTGATCTTTCATTTTCCAAAGACTTTTATCTTTAAAAGGAACCTAAACTGAGAGGGATATGGATTTTTCCTTTTAGGCTTTGTTCACATCTAAAATCGCTGATTCGATTTTGTGAGGTTTTTTTTCCGCTCCCGGTGCTTACCTGCGCGCTTCGGTATTTTGTAAAGCACTTTTCAAAGCGCTTTAGCAGAGCGATTTGTTTTTTCACTTCCTGACGAAAGTGAACTCTTTCACCCGGAAAAGAATAAATACAAAGTGGTTGATTCACTAAACCGTGCTATGACAAATCGCCCTAAAAATGGTACCGGCAGCACTATGCTGAGCGGATCGGAAACGAACCGCTCCGATGTGAACACTCTCATAGGGAATCATTGCACACGCAGTTTTAGAGCGATTTATTAATCGTCGGCACTTAAAAAAACGCAAAACGCCCTAGGTGTGAACAAGCCCTCACTGTGCTAATCCTCTGCTTCTAATGCTATGTACACATCTTCGATCCCTGTTGCCCGCAGGAATCAGGACTTGATTCCTGTGGGCTAGACCCCTGGATCAGGTAAATATATATTTATATAGATATATATGTCTATATATATATATAGTTTATGCACAACTCGGATTCTCTTTGAGGGCACGTTTTTTTCATTTAAATATGATTTTAATTTTACGTTTCTTGCTTTAAAATCAAGTGATGGAGCTCAAGGAGGGCAGAGTGGGGTAATATACAGTAGATACAGAAAGATAAATATATCCTAATAGATCAGATTCATAAGGGAGGCCGGTTTCACACTGCATATTGGCGGTAGCACCGCTAAAAACAGCTTTCATGGATTACCATATTAGTAGTACACGGTAATCCCCGTCTGCCAGCTGACCCAGTAGGAAGTAATGCTCACTTCCTGTGGCTCAAGCGATCACGTACGGGAAAGCGTATTGCTAAAATAGGCTTCCACACATGCTCGACGTGTAAAACTTGTGCCGGTCATTTTAAAATATGCGCATCACCATAGACTTACATGACTTCCAGTCCACCTCAGGTCGTTGCACGGTAACGTAGGTATGAACTCACGTGGGAGATGTGGCAAACCTTTCGTCGCATTGCGCCACGCTGGTATGAAAGGCCCCATAGACTAACATTGCCTTATCATTAGGCTGCTGTAAAATGCCACAATGTGAAAGGGCCCAGAGGAAATCCACAATATAATATAATACATCTAATTCCAGTAAATCACTGGCTAACCACTGCACTGACCCTGTGTACAAAAACAAAATCTATACTTCCATGCAGTTTTTGGCAGAAAACTCCATGTGAAATGCATATTTTAAAATGTACCAGAAGTCCAATCAATGATAAATGAATAACGTGCTTCATTGCTCTTTCTTGCATTCGGCATCTTCCCGCAGCTTTGCAGTCAGTGTTTGGCCCGGCCGCTCGCAGGATATTCGCTGTGTCACACTCTCACGGCCCCCCGACCCAGCTGACCTCTGTGGGACCCGAGACCCCTCCATGCTACGAGGAAGCCCTGCACATGAGTCGCTTCACAGTGGCCCGCAGCACTCACAAGCCTTGCGCTCTTGCTCCAGTGCCAGAGGAGAGAAACGAGATCCCTATACCGTAATGAGAAACCTCAAAGCATCAAAATGTAACAAAGTCACCGCTTGTCACATGTGCTCTGTTATATCTGTGGCGTGGCATGAAAACATGAACGTATTGCCAAGTGGGTATCGAGCAAGAATTCTTTCTCCAGCAACTACAGAAGATATCAGAGAGGACTGGGTTGCCTGATACCATCTGTGGGTGTATGGGAGTTCTTGTGGATAACACAACCCTAAATTCCTTTTTAAAGGGAACCTGAAATGAGAGTGAAATGGAGACTGCCATATTTATTTCCTTTTAAAGAAATCCTGTACTGAAAAAAAGTTCCCCTGGGGGGAACTCACCTCAGTAGGGGAGAGCCTCTGGACCCTATCCAGGCTTCCCCCTGTCCTCCTGTGTCCCACGGCGGTCTCGCTGCAGCCCCCGGAACGCACAGGCGACAAATCCAACAGCCTGTGCAATATTTACCTTTTACTGCCTGCGCAGTAGAGCGGCCCGACGGAGGTCGGCTATTTTCGCCTATCTCCATGGAAAGAGCCGATACTGCGCCTGCGCTGGAGCCAAAAGGTCAATATTTACATCGCCGCCGCTCCGGGAGGATTTTCTCCGCCGCCGCGCCGCGGGACACAGGTGGATGGGGGAAGCCTCAATAGGATCCGGAGGCTTCCCCCACCCGAGATGAGTACCCCCCAGGGGAGTTTTTTTCATTACAGATTTTCTTTAAACAATACAAGTTGTCTGGCAGTCAGGGCCAGTTCTAGACTTTTTGCCGCCTGAGGAAAACTTATGAAGATGCCGCCCCCCCCCCCATAGGTAGTATAATTGCCCCCAATATAGGGAGCCAAGAGGGGGTAGCAGCCAGGAGGGGGGACAGCGGTGGGTACCTGGGTCCCTCCGTCCGCTCTCTCACCCTCCAGATATTACCTCAGTGTAGTAGGCAACCGGCGGGGAATTGATGACTCACCTCCTTTCCGCATTCCATCGTGCATTCCACCGCTCGTCACTTCCTGCAATGCTCTCCATTGTGGCTGCTTACAACACTGCTGTACTAGCTGGAGGGGGAGAGTGGACAGGGGACCCAGGTGAGGGAGGGGGATCTGACCCCCCTCCCTGCCGCTGTGTCCGCTGCCCCCCCTTCCTGCCTGCTACTCCTTCCAGCTCAGCAGCCCTGCCCACGTCTGCTGCCTGAGGAACCTGCCTCACCCCACCTCATGGGTGCTGGCAGTCCTGCTCAGAGCCACAAGGCAAGTCTAGGCGGTTGCCTGGGGCCTGGAGAGAATCCAGGGGCCTGGTTGATGCTAGCCCCACCAAATCTTACTAAAAAAAAGCCTGGTGACCATCAGTGGTGCACATAGACTTCTTTCTTGCCTAGGGCCCCATTTTATATTATTCCTTTTTTTGGTCCTGCTGATCCTCTGCCTCTTATACTATGTTTATGACAACATTTGACAAGATCAGCTGCATGCTTGTTTCAGGTGTGGGAGTCAGACACTACTGACGCCAGAACGTTCAGCAGGATGCCAGGAAACTAGTAAATAAATATGGCAGCCTCCATACACCTATCGCTTCAGGTTTAAACGCAGCAGAGCAATGCTCTCTGTTTTTGGCTTCATTGTTCCTAAAATGACACCAATTCTTTAAAGTGGGCCTGAACTGATTTAAAGGCCTTGTTGTTGTTACATGTTGTCTCAAAAACATTATAAATCGCAATGCATAAAGATTTGTGTGTTGCACATAAACCTTTTTTGAATTATTATTATTGTTCTTGGTTTTTTTTTATTAATACTGGCTAACTGGGTTTACCAGGTTTACTTTTATTAAAAGGACAGTGTAGTCCAAAACACTCGACAGGTGTCTTGCTGTCCAAAAAAAATGCTTCAACTTCATTGCATAAAATAGAAAAAATTCAGTATATTTTGATGGTCATTCAATCTTCATGAAAATCACATATAACGCAATGGCTTGTAAGGATAACAAGAGAGTACCTGAAGGGTAAGAAAGTGCCCCTGGGGGGGATACTTACCTCGAGAGGGGGGAGCCTCTGGATCTTAAAGAGAATCTGTACTCTAACATTCTTACAATAAAAAGCATACCATTCTATTCATTGTGTTCTCCTGGGCCCCTCTGTGCTGTTTCTGCCATTCCTTGCTGCAATCCTGGCTTGTAATTGCCAGTTTTAGGCAGTGTTTACAAACAAAAAACATGGCTGCTAACCAGCATGTGATAGGCTGAGAGAAGCTCAGTCTGTGACTCATACAGAGCCTGCAGGGGGTGTGGAGAGGGTGTGCATAACTTCTTTCCTATCACAGCAGAGCAGCACATTCCGGCCTCAGCCGGCAAAGCCGGCAAAGGAAAGAAGATTAGATTTGATAAGAGATAATACAGCCACTGTGCAACTAGGAAAGGCTTCAGTAAGACAGACCACATTAGAACTGGTATAGGAACTTATAGAATAGAAGAAATAAGGCTGAAAATTTTGTTACAGAGACTCTTTAAAGAAGCTTCCTCCATCCTCCTCAGCAGGGGGGGTCCAGCGCTGGGACCCCAGAAAGTCCACTTGGCAGTGCCTGCATGCACACCTGTGCGCAGCAGCAGATGTCATTATTGTTTACATTTCTTCGGGGGAGTCCATGGCCGGATTTCAGGCAAGGCCACAAAGGCCATGGCCTAGGGCACCAGGAAAGCTGTAGGCAGCAGGGTGGCAGTAGCAGTTAGCCTGCCAAACATTCGTCCTGCTATACAGAGTTTGGCGCTGGGTGGCTACTAACAACCAGATCTTGCACTCTGGGGATGAAAGGGCAGTGAATGGGCACTTACAGTGATCTCTGAGCTGCCTGTCACTCACCAAATGTGCCGCTTGCCAAGGAGCTGACAATGTTGTGGGATCACACACATAGCATTACGTTAGCAAGAGCTTTTCAAATCACAAGCACTTAAAGGGGCACTACAGCGAAAAACTGTAAAATTTAAAATATGTGCAAACATATACAAATAAGAAGTATGTTTCTTCCGAAGTAAAATGAGCCATAAATTACTTTTCTCCTATGTTGATGTCACTTACAGTAGGCAGTAGAAATCTGACAGAAGTGACAGGTTTTGGACTAGTCCATCTCTTCGTAGGGGATTCTCAACAACACTTTTAGGCCTCTTGCACACTGCATGCATTTCAGATTCCGATTCCGCTTTTTAATCTGTTTTTACATCCGATTCCGATTCAGATTTTTAATCTTAACTGCAAGCTGCGTTTTTTGATCCGTTTTTCTGTTGAATGTATTCAAGGAAAATCGGAAACGGAATCGGAAACGGAATCGGAATCGGAAAACGGATTTGCAGTGTGCAGGGAGCCTTATTCTTTATACAGATATTCCCTAAAAAGGATTTAAACAATGATGCTGGCCAGCTTCCCTGCACCCTACACAGTTTTTTGGCAGTTGGACAGAGCAACTGCCATTCACTAAATGCTTTTGAAAATAAATATATCCCTGAGAATTCCCTATAAAGAGATGGGACTAGTCCAAAACCTGTCGCTTCTATCAGATTTCTACTACCTACTGTAAGTGACAGCAACATAGGAGAAAAGTAATGTATGGCTCATTTTACTCTGGAAAAAATGTACTTCGTATTTGTATATGTTTGCACATATTTTCAATTTTACAGTTTTTCGCTGTAGTGCCGCTTTAAAGTAAAGCGCTGCTAGTGAGTCCCAGGCCTAAGTCACCTTTGGATTGGTAATTGACTGTATAGTGGTGGAACCCCCCTTCCCCTCCCCCAAGCATTCTGGGAGATCGGATATAATTTCTTCTCGCTTCAAAACTCTCAGTAACCAAACATTCTGCAGAGATCACCTGAAAAGACTAAAGATGTCACCACCTGTGATAAATTTAAGGATGAAGTAAGATTTTACAATTGGTAAACATTGACTAAATGAATATTATAAAAAGTAAACGATTTTATTCATTACGTTAATTTCACTGGAGTTCCTCTTTTACCTATGATTAACACAGTAACAAACTCTTTTAGAGTGCAGATGATATAAGCAAAGGACAAAAAAGGGCGCTCACAGTATGCACTATTGATGGCCACTGGCCAATAGGACAGGTAGAACTTGTGTTCCATTTACAGCTGCTGTGAGGTCTCCTCTGCAGACTGATATCGATCAGCTAATCCCACAGGTCTCTGTTGGCAGTCTCGGTCGCTGTGGAAGGTGGCTTTGCGCTGGATGCCCTACGTCTGTCTGTGGGATGTGTGCAGGTGAGACTGGGCTGCCTTGCAGTCAGAGGTAAAGAGGAACTCCAGCCTAAACAAACATACTGTCATTAAGTTACATTAGTTATGTTAATTAAAATAGATAGGTAATATAATCTCTTACCCACACTGTTTTAAAAGAACAGGCAAATGTTTGATTTCATGATGGCAGCCATCTTTTTGTTTGAAAGGAGGTGACAGGGAGCATGAGACACAGTTCCAACTGTCCTATGTGCTGAGCACCTCTCCCAGTTGCTAGGCAACGTGAATAACATAGGAAATCCCTTCATGCTCTGCACAGCATCAGAGAAAAAAAGCCCAGGCTTTTTTTCTTTGATGGGTGGAGCTTAGGTAAAAATGCAGCTAAAAATGAGGCTTTGGTAAGAAAAACAAAGTTCTGATGCCGTGCAACTGTTAAAGAAACACCAAGCCTTTTCAGTGCTGCTGAGTAGATTTTTAGTCTGGAGGTTCACTTTAAGGTGCGTACACACGTCGGATTTTTCCAAACGTGTGTACAAACGGTCGTTCAGCTTGGCGGATAGTTCAAATCCAGACTTATCAGCTGAACTACCATTTGTACACACGCCCGATTTGACGTCCAACTGACCGGTCGTTTGGAAAATCTGACGTGTGTATGTACCTTTAGTGGAGGCGCCTGGTATTGCAGCCATAATAAATAGGGAATTAGAGGGGCTCCCTAGCCAGTATTCTCCATGATCGTTGCAGCCACTATATTGCCAATGATATAAACGGTATTCACAATGATCTTTGTAGTTGCAATATTGAAAAGATATAACACGAGTACAATCCAAGCCGGCACAGTAGCAAGAAGCCACTCGTGCATCACAGTCTCCTCGGCTTCATGCTGCTGCACTTGAATATCATAATCGTGCATGTGCAGTATGGCTGTGCTCATACACAGCCAGAGGTGTATCTGGGTAATATGGCGCCTATGGCAAACACTGAAATTACGCCCTCCCCTCCACACACACACACACACACACTCCTTTTCCCCCGCCCTCCCTATTTATGGGTTGAAAGGTCACTTAGGCAAGTTGGAAGATTTCATTCCAACAAGAAATGGGAGACCACAATTACTGCCGGAGAGGCAGTTTAGTTTTAATCTGCAGGGTGCATCCAATATAATAAATCCCCTGTGTCGCTGCGTCCTCCCCCTGTGCGTCCCTTTGTCTATGCTTTTGCTCGGCACGCAGGAAGCAGTTAGAGCAGGAGGAAGACGGGGCCAGGGGCGGGAGTGTGCTGGCGCGGGCGCACTGACATGCGGCGGCGGTCACAGGGGCGGGAGGGGGGTTGTGAGGGAGGCCTACAGCGCGTTATATTAACAGGCTTAGGTCCACTAGTTATTGTTATAAAACAAATGTATTGTCCCTAGATACTAGAATTAGGCAGCTGGTTGACCCATACCAGAGTTTAAAATGCCTTGAATACATAGATTCTAAAGCCAGTGTTCCCTAGATATTAGAATTAAGTATCCAGGTGCATCAAAATTAAATAGTCACATGCAAAGAGGGATCAAGGTTAACTAGGGACTTAGGGAAGTGTCAAGTTTGGGCCTCAGCTTGATTGCCACCTGGCTTTTTTCATAGAATTTGAAGGGAGGCTAGAGTCATCTAGGCCCCTAGTGTCTCTCCAGCCCTTGCCAACTGCCCAAGGTGCCTTGTGGATGATTTGGCTCTGGTCACATGCTTTCAGAAATAATAATAAAGTAGTCACATGATTCCAGATAAAAGAATCAAATTATTTCATGCCTCCAGATAAAAGTAGACACATGCCATCTGATAATTCATTAAGTATTCACATGCCGCCCAATAAAAATAAAGTTGTCACAATGATCCAGATACAGAATTAAGCAGTCACATACCTCTAGATAAAATAATGAAGTGGCCACGTGCCTTACAATAAACAAATTAAATAGGCAGGTTCGTCAAGATAAAACAATTACGGTAAGTAGCAAAGTTCCCCCATGCATACATAAATTAAGTATATATATATATACATATAGGTAGCCATAGCTGTCCCCCAATTGCTGGCTGGGTGCAGGGTGCTTGCTTGGGGCAGGGTGCAACCTGGGGCTAGGTGCAGGGTGGGTCAGCGTTCAGGGTGGCTGGGGCAGAGTGGCTGGGTATAGGGGAAGGGTGGCTGGGACTAGGTGCAGGGTGGCTGGGGCAGTGTGGAAGTGGCAGAGCGGCTGGGTCTGGGCACAGGGTGGCTGGGACAGGGTGCAGGGTGGCTGGGGCAGTGTGGCAGTGGCAGAGCAGCTGGGTCTGGGCACAGGGTGGCTGGGACAGAGTGCAGGGTGGGTCTGGGTGCAGGGTGGCTGGGGTAGAGTGGCTGTGGCAGAGCGGCTGGGTCTGGGCGCAGGGTGGCTGGGACAGAGTGCAGGGTGGGTCTGGGTGCAGGGTGGCTGGGGTAGAGTGGCTGTGGCAGAGCGGCTGGGTCTGGGCGCAGGGTGGGTCTGGGTGCAGGGTGGCTGGGGCAGTGTGGCTGGGGCAGAGTGCTGTGGCAGAGCGGCTGGGTCTGGGCGCAGGGTGGGTCTGGGTGCAGGGTGGCTGGGGCAGTGTGGCTGGGGCAAAATGGCTGTGGCAGAGCGGCTGGGTCTGGGCACAGGGTGGCTGGGACTAGGTGCAGGGTGGGTCTGGGTACTGGGTAGCTGTGGCAGAGTGGCTGGGTCTGGGCGCAAGGTGGCTGGGACTAGGTGCAGGGTGGGTCTGGGTACAGGGTAGCTGTGGCAGAGTGGCTGGGTCTGGGCGCAAGGTGGCTGGGACTAGGTGCAGGGTGGGTCTGGGTACAGGGTAGCTGGGGTAGAGTGGCTGGGTCTGGACTCAGGGTGGCTGGAACAGGGTGCAGGGTGGGTCTGGGTCCAGGGTGGCTGGAGCAGAGTGGCTGGGTCTTGGCGCAGGGTGGCTGGGACTAGGTGCAGGGTGGCTGGGGCAGAGTGGCTGGGTTTAGGGGAAGGGTGGCTGGGACAGGATGCAGGGTGGGTCTGGGTGCAGGGTGGCTGTGGCAGAGTGGCTGGGTCTGGGCGCAGGGTGGCTAGGACAGGGTGTAGGGTGGCTGGGCAAACTGACTAGGTGAAGGGTGGGCGCAGGCTGGGTGCCATCACAGAGCTTAATTTTGGTGCCACTTACTCCCCTGCCGCTGCCTTAGCTGTGTCACCGCCGGCATAATGGTAAAAGACACCATATCAGCGAGACACAGGGGCGCAGACGCTACCCGTGCCCAGTGAACTCCAAATGCAGAAGGTAATGTCACTTCTGCATTTGAAGTACAGGGGGCGGTAACTTGAGCGCCCTCTGTGTCTTGCTGATATGATGTCTGTTACCATGACACTGGCCGTGATGCGGTTAAGGCAGCGGCGGGGGAGCGGCGGGGGAGCGAGCAGCACCGGGAGGGGAGGCAGACACCGGAGCAGTTGCATGATGGCATGGGGGCAGGCATGGCCCACATGGTGCGGTAGCGCCCATGGCACTAGCAATGCCTGCACCCCTCTAAATATGCGTCTGAACACAGATGGGAGCTTGGCTGCAAAGAAGAAGAGGTTCCCGGGCAGCAGGGGTGGGAGGACAATGTGGGAAGCTTTCGGAGCATCAAGATGCTTTCCACTACTTAGCTAAGTATCTAACTTTTTACCTTTTCTTCTTCACAGGCAGGGACGTAGCTAGAACTCAGTTGCCCGTTGTCTAGACGTCCCCCACATACCTCTAAAGCTTTCCTTGGTTGTCTAGTGGTCTCACACATGCAGTTATATATCTCCCTGGTGGTTTATTAGTCCCCCTGTTCCTCTATAGCTTTGGTTCTAATGGTCCTCCACATGCCCCTATAGCTGTCCCTGATAGTCTAGGGGTCCCCCACATGACCCTATGTCTTTGTCTAGTGGAATAGTGCCTCCCTCCCAGCTTTCCCTGGTAGCCTAGAGAGGAGGAGTTTAAGAATTATGTTTTTATAATTTTATTATTGGGAAAAAGGTACCCTGCTGCCAGGACCAGGTCCCCTACCTTGGCTATGGGCCCCATAGCAGCCGCTTTTGTTCCAGTAGCAGGGTTTTGTTCCAAATATACTACTTACAAACAGGACCCACTCCAGGAGGTTGATTGTAAGCTTTTAATTTGTTTTCCACAATTCAAAAGTTTATACAATAACATGTACTATGTACAGTGCTAAAGAAGATGTTTGCTCTATATAAACAAAATAAAAAAATACTGTAACAAAAATATGTAATAACAAAAGCAATGCAGTATAGTTTGTAGATGAAGACAACTTTGTTTGTATGTATGACACAGTGTAACTCGAGTTGTTTGTAAGTAGGGGACTGTCTGTATTCTGTATAATGAATCAAATGCATGTACATAGACAGCGATTGAAAGCTAGCAAAACTGCGTCATCTCCACCTTGCCTGAATGACATGAAATTTGCTGTGTACTATCCACTGCTGCCAGTAGATGGCGACCTGTCAACATGCAAGCTGTAGAGTAATTTATAGTCTCAGCACTATAAAGTAAAAAGACCGACTCATAATGATGTGCTGTACAACAAACAATGAATGTAAATGACAAACTTGCATACATAACAAACAAAAAATTATAACACCATCCAGCTTGCATTGCAGTATAAGAGGTATGGGGAAATGGCATTGATAAGAATGTAATTGTAGTTAGACATAGAAGTGTGTGGGCAAGTTTGAAGAGGGCGTTTCGGAGAATGTTTTAATGGTAGAAGAAAACCTCCTAGGATAAGGGACAAGTTCCAAAGAGTATGGGCAGCCCCTGAAGCCTTGGAACCATGCATGAAGAGAAGTGGTTAATAAGTCACTGGAGAAGCAGAGATAAGATTTTTAGGGTGACTGAACTGATGTTACATGATGGGATAAACATGTATGTATAGCGCTTAGCCTACCCAAAAATAGGTGGTGTGCCTTTGTTCACACTGTAAGGGTTAAGAATGTAGATATGTTAATGACACTTTCTCTTCAGCCATAGTATAACTCTCACCAATAACTCATCACCAGACCATGGTGAGAGAAAAAGCCAAAAAGTGCATTGTCCCTCCCCTGCTAATTCAAGTTAGATTTATAATTTTTCTCCTCCCTTAGGCTAACTTTCACGTGGCTCGCCTTCCATGCGTAGCAGCCTCTTTGCCATTCCATGTGCAGCCCCTTCCTCCATGAGTAACATCCGTGTTCGAGTCAGTCAGCTGGAGCCTGTCCTGGCTCCTGTCCTCACCTCCATATTTCATAAATCCCTGATGGAGGGCAAAGTTCCCTCCTGCCTCAAGAGGTCTACCATCATACCAATCCCCCAAAAAACGGGCATCACAGACCTCAACAACTACAGACCTGTTGCCCTAACTTCAACTGTCATGAAGATCTTCGAAAAACTGGTCCTCACCCATCTGAAGGGTGCCACGGACGCTCTCCTAGACCCACTCCAATTTGCATACAGAGCCAACAGATCTACAGAGGATGCCATCAACATTAGCCTGGCCTCCATCATCGAGCATCTAGACAGGCCGGACACCTATGCCAGAATCCTCTTCCTAGACTTCAGCTCTGCCTTCAACACTATCTGTCCAAGCATTCTGTATGACAACCTAGTGCAACTTGGAGTTGACCACACTCTCTGCGCGTGGATCAAGGACTTCCTCACCAACAGGAAGCAACTAGTAAGGCTCGGCAGCTGCTCTTCCCGGGAGAGAACCACAAACACGGGCGCTCCCCAAGGATGTGTTCTGTCCCCGATTCTGTTCTCACTGTACACAAACAGCTGCATCTCAACCACAGACTGCGTCAAAGTTATTATATTCGCGGAAGACTCCACTATCCCTGGCCTCATCAGCGGTGGGGACGAACACGCCTACCGGAGCTGGATTGAGCGCATCTGCAACTGGTGCAAGAGCAACAAGCTTGTCCTAAACACTACAAAGACCGCTGAGATGATTGTAGACTTCAGGAAGCGCCCTCCACCTCTCAATCCTGTCCTCCATCGAAGGCTCTGAAGTAACCAAGGTATCTAGCGTTCGGTTCTTGGGTACAACTATCACCAACGACTTGAGTTTGGAAGAAAACATCACCAAATGCCAAAAGAAAGCACAGCAAAGGCTGTTCTTTCTGAGGCAACTGAAGAAGTTCGGTATGCCCCAGGAGCTGATGACGAGCTTCTACACGGCCACAGTGAGTTGAGTCTATCCTCTGCTCCTCTATCATCGTATGGTATGCAGGCGCTACCGCAAGCGACAAGTACAAGCTGCAAAGGGTGATCGAGGCTGCGGAGAGAATCATTGGGACACCCCTGCCTCCCCTGGACCTCCTCCACGCATCCAGGCTACGATCTAGGGCAAACAGGATTGCGCAAGATCCCCTCCACCCCGGTAGTCGCTTCTTCATCCGCATGCGCTCAGGCCGCCGCTACAGAACTATTCCCACCAAAACCTCCAGGCACAGGAACTCTTTTTTCCCCCAAGCGGTATGCCTCCTAAACTAGTGCTCCCTACGCTGCATATCCACCCAGCATGGCCCCCCCGGTCATCCTGCAGAACTACCACTTTTAGGCCCTTATATATGTCTGCTTTTATTCTGTCTGTGTTTTTATGCACCTTTTGCACAATGTCAGTTATGTTCACTGTGTTCACTCTTGTTAACCTGTAATTTTTTGCACTAAGCCCTACGCCTGTGTGTACCATAAATAATTCTGAGTGTGGCTTCCGCCGCACTTGGCGAAATAAATCTGATTCTGATTCTGATTCGGGCCAGTGCACACCAAAAACCTCTAGCAGATCAGCAAAACGCTATAGGTTTTTGAAGCAGACTTTAGAGTGATTCTAGGCATGTTTAGAGAGATTTTCTAAACATGCCTGGCGTTTTTTGGAGTGTTTTTGTGTAGCAGATGTCATATATTGTTACAAGCTGTTACTGAACAGCTTATGTAACAAAAACGCCTAGAAAACCGCTCTGATTTTGCATTTTTCAGAGCGGTTTTCCACTTTCCTATACTTTAACATTGAGGCAGAAACGCCTCAGAAATCTAAAAAATGCTGCAGCCCCCAAGTTTGCCTTTGTGGAAAAAACGAACCACTCGGGTGTGCACCAGCCCATTGAAATACATTACCCAAGCAGTTTTCAAACCGCTAGCCTTTTTAAAAACGCTCCAGAACCGCTCTGGTGTACACCAGCCCTTTAACAAGTCCTTGCTTTCATGTACAGCTCTCTTGGACAACAGCTACCCTCCTCTGTGTTTTGCTCCCCATTTGCAGCCATCATTTTCCAATTGCATTTTCTATATGCAGAAACCCTGTTTTACATGTCCAGCTAACCATCTAAGCAGCATCTGCCTAAGGGCCAAGCCTTTCTTGAAAACATGCCTTGTCCTACTAAAAAAATGCAACAAAGCCAAATGCAGACAGTGACCAGGTTCTTCCCCATGTTTGATGACTAATTGGAGCTCAGAAAATATGGGTCTTTTTTGGTATTTGTCTGCACCAGTAAGAAAAACACATCAACACTTTTCTTCTAAGTTAGCCAATAAATGGTATCATCCTGATTCAAAACTTCTTTCTTGTATAGAAGGAAGTGAGCCAATAAATGTTGGGTGACCAGATGGCTTCGGCTAAAAAGGACTCATACAGTCAAAAAAGAGGACCGAAAAATGACTAAATTTTCCAACACCACAGTTACCAGTTTCTTTTCGCCCTACATCAAAACACGAATATTTTGTCTTGTAACAATCAGAAATCTTTTTACGGGTTTAGACATTCAACAGCTAGCCACTGTCTAGTGCACTGTCGGGCAGAACTAGAATATGAAACAGTGTTGCCAAGCCCATTACTTGATAACATAATTATTGAGGACGTGATGACGTAATGTAATGTCACTTGGATGAATCGAGAATGGCCGATGGCTGCTAAATCTCAGTATATGTCATATGTTATTAGTAAAAACCATCAACTCTCATAGGCAAACACATTACAGTTGCCCGGAATTTCTCCTCAGGCCAGGGCTGGTGCAGTGTCTGGGGACAGGCACAAGTTGAGACACCAGAATATCTGCAGGCATCCTGCCGCTCACAGCACTGCCCCCTTTCTTTCCCTGCTACAGTTGACTTTGGATGGAGCAGCAGCGTGTGTACAGAGCATGGAGAGCAGCTCTGGGGAACTTACCAGAGTCAGGTATGAGCACAGCCCTGTGCCCTGCTGTGTGAATGCTTCACTTTCCCCTTCATTACCAATGTCGCCTGTCCTCATTATTATCTGTATGCAAACTGCTCCTGATCGATCCCGTTGTTGATCGGGAGCAGATTGAACAATTAGGAAATAAATGTGTATTTAGCGGCGATCAGGGGGGGGGTCAGACGTAATATGAGGATGACGACCACCACTGCTAGCTAGCCTAGTGCTAGCTGAAGATATTAGAACTATACGATCGCTCAAAATTATAATGGGGAACTCCTGGCTGCAAACCCTCCGGCGTGCGTAATGCCCAGGAGGTTAAGCAATTAAAAGGAGTGCAATAAAAGTTGTAAAAAAGAAATTAGGCTGGCAAACATTGAAGCTGAAAATCAAATAGCGAGGGATATCTAATCTAACCTAAAGAAGTTTTACAAGTACATCAACTCTAAAAATAAAGAAAGGTTGACTGTATTGGACTCTTAAAGGATGAGGGTGGGAACTCAATGGTGGATGACCAAGGTAAGGCAGAGTTATTAAATGCTTTCTTTGCTTCTGTCTTCACAAGGGAAACATCACTGTTGCAAATTACAAATGCAGAAGAGTCTCAATCTTCCAACTGTAATATGAAATACTTAATGCAAGAAGAAGTGAAGGCAAGACTAAATAAATTAAAAATAGACAAGGCACCTGGCCCGGATGGCATGCATCCTCGGGTCTTAAGGGAATTAAGTTCAGTTATAGATAAACCCCCTTTATCTTATCTTTTGTGACTCTCTTTCAACTGGCAGAGTCCCAGTGGATTGTTTCTCATTATTTAAGAAGGGCAAAAAATCAGATCCAGGAAATTATAGAACTGTAAGCTTAACATCAGTTGTATGCCAACTATTTGAGGGGTTACTAAGAGATACTATACATGACTTCATAGTAGAAAATAATCTTATTTCTTAGCATCAACATGGATTTACTAAAGACAGGTCCTGTTTGACTAACATGCTCAGCTTTTATGAGGTAGTGAACGCTAATGGGGATATTGGGAATGCTGTAGATGTGATATACTTGGACTTTGCAAAGGCCTTCGACACTGTTCCACACAAAAGTCTAGTGCAAAAGTTAAGGATGTAAGGACTGGGGAAGAGTCTGTGTGAATGGATAGGGAACTGGCTAATGAACAGAAAACAAAGAGTTGTTGTCAATGGATCATACTCAAAATGGGTGACTGTTAAGGCCCATACACACGTCGGATTTCTGTGAACAACGGGTCGTTTGAACGTCCCGTAGTTCAGTCGTTTGCCCGCTAAATCGGGCGTGTGTACAGACTGTCGTTCGCTTGATAAGAGTGAGAGTGATAAGGCAGATCGCTCAAACTCACTCTTATCAAGCGAACGACAGTCTGTACACACGTCCGATTTAGCGGGCAAACGACTGAACGACGGGACGTTCAAACGACCCGTTGTTCACAGAAATCCGACGTGTGTATGGGTCTTAACAGTCACCCATTTTGAGTATGATCCATTGACAACAACTCTTTGTTTTCTGTTCATTAGCAAGTTCCCTATCCATTCACACAGACTCTTCCCCAGTCCTTACATCCTTAACTTTTGCACCAGACTTTTGTGTGGAACAGGGATGTTCAAACGACCCTTCGTTCACGGAAATCCGACGTGTGTATGGGCCTTAAGCAGTGCGGTCCCACAGGGGTCTGTACTGGGTCCAGTGCTCTTCAATTTATTTATTAATGACCTAGTAGATGCAGTAGTAAGCAATGCTGCTCTTTTTGCAGATGATACAAAATTGTACAGAATCATCAACTCTCAGGAAGATAGGGACATATTGCAAAAGGATCTGGATGGGATGGCTATATGGGCACATACATGGCAGATGAAATTCAATGTTGAAAAATGTAAAGTCATGCATTTTGGTCATACCAATGGTCTATCACCATACAAAATAAATGGGATACAGTTGGGGACATGAAACTTGGAGAAGGACTTAGGAGTACTCATCGACAACAAGTTAAATAATCGTACTCAATGCCAAGCCGCTGCAGCTAAAGCTAACAAAATTTTGGGATGCATTAAAAGGGAAATAAAAATTTGAGAGGCTAGCATAATATTGTCCCTGTTTAACTCTCTAGTAAGGCTACATCTGGAATATAGAATTCAGTTCTGGGCACCACATTACAGGAAAGATATTGCAGTTTTAGAGAAGGTGCAGAGACGAGCAACAAAATTGATACGTGGGATGGAAGGTCTCACTTACCAAGAAAGGTTAGATAAACTGGGTTTATTTAGTCTAGAGAAAAGACGCCTTAGAGGGGATCTAATTAACATGTATAAATACATCAAAGGGCAAAATAAAAGCTTGGTGGATGAGCTTTTTGTCTCTAGGCCTTCTCAAAGGACTAGAGGACATGATCTGCGCATGGAGGAAAAACGTTTTAGCCATTTATTTAGGAAAGGGTTCTTTACAGTAAGAGTGATTAAGATGTGGAATGCATTGCCACAGGAAGTAGTTATGGCAAATTCTATACCTGTATTTAAAGGGGACTTAGATGCTTTCCTTGCATTGAAAGACATCCATGGCTACAATTACTAGGTAATGCCCAATAATTTTGATCCAGGGATTTTATCTGATTGCCATCTTGAGTCGGGAAGGAATTTTTTCCCTTCTGGGGCTAATTGGACCATGCCTTGTAAGGGTTTTTCGCCTTCCTCTGGATCAACAGGGATATGTGAGGGAGCAGGCTGGTGTACTCTGAACTCGATGGACGTATGTCTTTTTTCAACGCAAATAAGTATGTAACTATGTAATAATAATAAATATATGAGAATATACTCACAAGGTGAGGTCTGAGGTCTGGTAACCACTCAGTAGGCAGGTGGAAGATTAGACCCAACTCAGGTTAAAAATGTCCCTCTCCGTAGAAGTAGAAGAAAGGGGGTAACACCCCTCCACCAAGGGTGGACACTCAGAATAAACAACTGTTCAAAATGGAGTCGCCAGATAAGGATACAATAGAAACCATTTAAAAAGGGGGAGGAAGTGGTGGATTTACCTCCCACAAGTAGACACACAATCTGTAATTCACTGAAAAATATCTTTATTCAAGTAGAATCCAGAATGATAGCAACGCGTTTCACGGGTTACATCCCGCTTCATCAGGCAATATGTGGAGCGTGTAAAGATCCAGACCAGGTATGAGCGCCTCCGTTTCTGTTAGTTTCCATTTTGGAATCCCTGTGTCTGAAGCCAATCCTGATGCAATTTCCTCCCTTAGGCTCTCTGCACACTGCAAATCCGTTTTGCGATTCCGATTTGCAATTCCGATTTTCCCTGAATGCAATCAACAGAAAAACGGATAAAAAAACGCTGCATGCAGTAACGATTAAAAATTGGAATCGGATGTAAAAAACAATTAAAAATCGGAATCGCATGCAGTGTGCAGGGAGCCTTAGGCCTCGTTCACATCTGCTGCGCTGAAAAACGTGTTAAAGCGCATGATAAAAAACGCATGCGCTTGTGCGCGCTTTAGTCCGCGTTTCTGTGCGTTGCGCTGCGCTTCTTTAAAGCACGTTTTGCTTACTGTAGCAGCAGCAGTTGTCAATAAAACTTTGTTTTTGTATGTAAATGTATTTTTTTCTCCAATTAGGGGTAAAAAAACGCATGCGCTTCTATGCGCTTGTACGCGCTTCTATGCGCTAAAAAAGCGGACGCATTCACTTGCATTGCTGTGCGCTTTACAGCTCAGCGCACAGAAATGCATGCAACACTACGTTTCTGTAACGCTGCTCAGCGCAGCGCATAGATGTGAACCAGCTACATTTAGTTTTATGGAAAAATCAATACCTTGCTGAACGCACAGGGCAGTGCGCTGTGGAAAGCGCACAGAAACGGCCCTGATGTGAACGAGGCCTAACTCTGTTTCATATCCTCTTTCTGATTTAGTATGCTTGTCCGCCCTCCTTCCAGTCTTCAGACACTCCCACCCAGCTCTGCAGTAAGAAGTGCATCATCACAAATCATTGTGTGACTTTGCAGACCTGGTTTATTTGTATGGATTGGATTTCAGCTGAGTCACTTTCTCAGCTTCTCAGCACAAGAAATATTGAACAATCGGATAGGAAAAGGGGTGGAAAGTAAAGAAAAAATCCAGCATGCACTGCAACTTCTCTTTTGCGGCAGATGTACCAAATAAGAGCCGGGGGACCTGGTAAATTATATTCTCTCGAGAAGAAAATTAAGAGTGATTTTTAACTTTTGGATTGCCTGTTTAGCATCCTCATTATTTGTTTACCATATACAAATAGATAATTAATTTTTGATTTTATGCCTAACAGTTTCTCTTTAAAGAGACTCTGTAACTAAATTTTCAGCCTTATTTCTTCTATCCTATAAGTTCCTATACCTGTTCAAATGTAGTCTGGCTTACTGCAGCCTTTTCTAGTTGCACAGTGGCTGTGTTATCTCTGTTATCTCATCTAATCTTCTCTTTTCTGTCGGCTCTGTCGGGCTCAGGCAGGAATGTGCTGTCTGCTGTTATTGGCAGAAGCTATACACACCCTCTCCACAGCCTATCGCAAGCTGGTAACAGCCATGTCTTTTGTTTGTAAACACTGTCTAAAACTGGCAATTACAAGCCCGGATTGCAGCAGGGAGTGGCGGAAACAGCACAGAGGGGCCCAGGAGAACACAATGAATAGAATGCTTTTTATTGTAAGAATTTTAGAGTACAGACTCTCTTTAAGGCTAAGTAACTGTAGGGTGTTGGTTAGGGTTAGGCATCAGCAGGGGGTCGGTTAGGGTTAGGCATCGGTAGAGAGAGGGCTCTGTGTGAGAATAGGATTAGGTTTAGCTATAGGAAAATATAGGAAACATTTACCAATATTTTGTTATCGTAATTAGCACTGCACAATACTAGAATATAGGTCATTTTACCGATATTCTTCGAGCGGCTATTTCTGGTGCCCTTTTTTGCCTGCATGCGTGTATTGCTACTAGCTTAACGCAAACCTCTAGGAAACTCACTATGAAGCAGTAGGGGGGCTCAATCTACAGCCTTACAATCATCCTCGCACTATAATGTAGCATTTCATTCAGACTCCGCTGGCACTGATAGTACAGCATGAATAGTACAGCATGAATTATTGATAAAATACCAGGGAATTCCCCATGTTCTGCCCGGGAACAATGACTGCTTAGCATATCAAAGGTCAGTTAGTTTATCGTGTCATTCATTTACAAACCTCAGAGTTTTATGAGGGTTTCAAGAAAGAGAGACAACAGAATATTCAAGCAGCTCGGGTGACCCAAACTACTAGGAAAGTATAGGGGACTAATAGAGACCAAAAAGCTCTCCTACTAAAAAGCCAACACTCAGTGTAGTTTGGCTTCTTAAAACAGAAGGTATTTGCTATAATTCAGCTTTAAGTGAACGACTGTGGCCTCCCACAATGCATCACTACTGAATATGCAAATTATCTCATTATGCCCCTGTAGTCAGGCTTACATTCAGAACTGTTGGTGTATAGCAAGCCTATAGCTTATACATTTACAGAGACACATCAGCCTAACAACCTGTTTCGGACTGTTGGCCCTCCTCAGTGCATGGCAGGTATTGATACGGCTCTATGGGATAAGGGCTTGGACCAGTGCAACAGAATACCCAAGCAGCTCGAAATGAAGAGATAAAAAGATAATTTGCATATTCAAAAAAGAGAGAGCGAGATAGAGGATTTACCAAACATTGTAAAAAAGGAACTGTATATTTTGTGGTGTCTGAGGCACTGCAGGGAGGATCAAGAGTCCAAAACACATTTTACAGTCCCATATGCAGTAGCAGGTGCAACATAAGGAATGCAAACATTTTAGGCAGAAACAGTGGTGTAGCTTAGGAGCTGTGGGCCCCAGTGCAAGTTTTACATTGGGCCCCGCAAGCACTCTATACATAACAATGCATATGGCGCACCAAAACCACACAGTATGAGAGGTGTAAGCAGAGGAGGGGAACAGTTTGTCAATGATCACCACTATTTAAAGCCTATATAGACATGATCATTACAAGCATATCACTATTGTAGAACTTACACTGTGGTTGTGGGAGGGCCCCTAGTGGTCCCCTCTGGTCCAAGGGCCCCGGGGCGGTTGCAATCTCTGCACACCTTATTGCTTCGCCACTGGCAGAACTCATTCATTCGATTTAAAGAAGGGCTCTACCATTTGTAGTTAGCTTCCTTATTGTGTGATTGTGTGATGATACCTTATGTATTATATACCTTTGAAGAATGATCCTGTTGTCAGAAGGTATCAGCTTCTGAAAATTCTGCAAAGTAACTACGGACACATAACTTCAATGCGTGTGTCAAAGAGGAACCCTAGACTTATAGAAAATCACCCTGACACTCATGATTACGTTCACTTTAAAGCAAGTCTGAAGCTATTTTTAAAATAAAAAACATACCTAAAGAGAGGGAAGGCACTGGTTCCTATAGAGCCTTCCCGTTTTCCTTGTTCCCCTGCAGGCTCCACGGTTTTAATCTCCCGCCGCGGGAGACTTCAGCAGTCTTTAGAAGCAATCGGGTTCCCGAAGACCGGCGAGTGCCCGAGAAAGGTTGCTTGTGCGTGTGCAGTATTGAGCGGCCCACCAGAGTGCTTCCGAAGACTGCCGAAGCCTACACAACACGGACGCGAGCAGTCCACAACCGAATGGTTGAGTATTGCTTATGGGGGAGCCTGCGGGAGAACGCAGAGACTGGGAAGAGAACGAGAAGGCTCTATAGGACCCAGAGCCTTCCCTCTCCTTAGCTAAGTATGTTTTTATTTTACAAATAGCTTCAGACTCCCTTTAAAACTAGTCAAATATAGTGCTTGTAAATACCACATCTCCCCTAAAACAAACAACTACTGCTGATTAGTTCAGTGTTGCCCAGGCCTTTTGTTTTACCAACCTAGGGCCTGAGCCCACTAACGCATTTATGTGTCCGCTTCTGCCCGCTTTTCAGCATCTGTAACATTGATGTGTTGCTAAAAAACAGACAGAAGCAGTCAAGCAGACACAATGTGTTAGTGGGCTGGTAGTTGCAACCTCCTTCATACTGCTGCACATTTCTGTTTTTAATTGTTGCAGACCTCATTTCCCAAACTCCAACAATAGGCGACCAGTGTTACTCTAACATTGGAGAAATACAGCTGAGAAAGCAGCAGAGCTGGCAACAGAGTGGGAGCAGTAAGTGTTTCTGGGCAGAACAGAGCTAGTCAACACTAGATCTGATGATTTCTTTTGAAAGGAGGGGGGGGGGGGGGAGAAAAGTGGGAGTATTCAAGGTTTAAAATAAAATAGTTTGACTATCCTCCTTTTATCAACATCTTCCAGCCTCCTCGCAGAATACATATCGCACACTCCCACCACAATTTTCCTCAAGCATATCACAAAGAATTTAGAAGCAAAAGACATTGCTTCATCGTTCAATGCACACTAATCCTCTCTATCATCATTAGGGATGATCAAAGAGATGCAAATACTTCCGCATTATGCAAATTTTGATGCAAAAATATGCAGTTTGAAAATGGACCAATCAATGTAAACCCAGATTTAAATTGATTGGTCCATTTTGAAGCTGCATATGTTTGCATAAAAATGTGCATACATTTGCATCAACTCGGAAGTATTTGCATATCATTGATCATCCCGAATTATCATTTGTTTTCCTTCATTTTAACTTTTGAAAATAAGCTATATATCAATTTGAATGATGGCAATAAAGTTTAGAGTCAGATAACACATATATTTACATAGATCTGTACATCAGTCCTGAAAGAGGGACAAATGAGGGAGAAAGAGGGACAGAGGGATTTGGTTCCCAACGAAGGACTGTACCTCACAAAAAGGGAAAGTTGGGAGTCATGGTTTACTTGCCTATTGTAACTACATTTGGGCACAGGGCTACCCTTCCCATGATCCCTGTTGGTAGTTCAGTGGCCAATAACTGCTAATTTCCCAATGACAACACTGAATCTTGTTAGCTGATGTCATCTGTTTGTATTGTAGATATGTCAGCTTCTCTGTGACAGCACACAGGGTGGCACAACAGTAGCTACCGGTAATTATTGGTGTCAATTCAAAACAGGAAGTAATGCCATACTTATTTTAGTATTTAACATTCACACACAAATATAAGAGATAACAGACAAGAAAATGTACAATATCCTTAATTAAATTTGCAGAGCTATGGATACTGCATGATCTTTTACCCAGAGTTTCTCTTCAACTTTGTTTGCTTTTCTTTGCAAGTATGTAGGATGTTTAGAGGCCTGTCTATATAGCTGAGTGGCTATGACACTACAGTCTTTTTTGTATTCCATGAATAAGCACCTTGAGCACTTACACACTTTGTTATATATACCCCTGACAAAGTCCCTATTTATACGGGGAGAAACATGTTGGGTTGTTTGGTGGAAACATGTTGGGTTGTTTGGTGGGGTGCTATGTGTCTATTTATCTTGGCATTATTTAGTCTGGGATAGAGGGCATACCTAATGTGTGAAAAAGCCTTATACATAGGGACTGCTGGTTTTACCCTCCCCCAGAGAAAGATATGGGAACATATGATTTATAATCAGGCGTGATATATATTTTTAGTGAAAAAATAAAAGTTACGTTTTAGTCAAATCTCTTTGATAAAAGTATAATATTGTGTTGTATATAATGAATCAGGAGTGTTTTAGAGGTAAAACAGAAGGACAAACTCCTATTTACCAAATAAAGGTGACATTTTTTGAGTAAAGTGCTGCACTGGTCTCATACCCTCGTCCCATGTGACTGTGGTGTCAGCCCTCCCACTCCCCTCCTCTGACATTGTCTTTACCCCTTCCAATCATTCTTTAGAGTGTGGCCACAAGTGTCTAGCAGCATCAGAATATGCTGTAGATAACATTATACAGAGGGACACACAAGGAAGAAGCCTCTTAAAGAGACACTGAAGGGAAAAAAAGTATGATATAATGAATTGATTGTGTAGTACGGATAATTACTAGAACATTAGTAGAACAGAAAATATTCTCATATTTTTATTTTCAGTTATAGTGTTTTTTTTACATTTTATCTCTTCCTTTAATGTTTTAAAAGTGTCTCACTAATGGTTGTCGGGGGACAGGGTTTGGACCAGTGGTTCATGTAGTGAGGGGGGAATCCCTCTCCCTACATTTGTTAACCCTTGTCTCACTAGCTGCTGATTTTGTGTGTGGATGAGCTGTAGAACATAAGCACAGGTAACATGTCAGGGAGAGCTTGAGCTTCTGAGCAGAACTGGAGTGCAGCACTAAGTAGAAAGAAATGTATGTCTTATCACCTAGTAAACAATGTGGAAATACTGCCTTGGTATCAGGTTTTACACGTTTTGTTTTTTTTTCATTCAGAGGAATACTGCCGAGATGAGAGCTGTTGTCCTGTGACAGAGTGTCATGTGACTACACTCAGCATATGACAGCCAGAGGATATGAATAACGCTGACAATGTTGTCTATGTGCCTTCTAGCTACTGAGTCATGCAACCTGTGTCCCAAACTCCAACTCCTATACTCATACACAATGATATAACTTACAGAGAGGATAATGGGATACATGATTGCATACTGGCATGTTTGTCACATGGACTGCTTCACACACACACACAGAAGTCGGAGGATTACTGTTTCTTATTGGCTGCTTGGGGCATTGTGGTGTGATGTTACAGCTAATGACAAACATCCTGTAAAAAGATTGCCAAAAGATTTAAATACTTTTGCACTGTATTAATCGCTTTGAATAGAAAATATGTGCTCACCGGGAAGCAACAAAACTTTCCATCTCCCCTATTGAGTTAAAGAATTAAATGTAATCCGAAACACAATTATTTGATCATTGTTAACCCTTCCCATACCAGCTGACTCTGGCCTTCACCAGATACTTTTTTGGGTTGGATTTCGAGCTGTGATCACTGTGATTTGCTCACAATGATCACAAGGTCAGAAGTCAATGAAATCCGCTCTCGACCGGCGTACGGATCTCAGCTGTCATTAGGACAGTTGTGTGCGTGGGCTGCAACGGCGTCAGAGGGATGGCGTCAGCGAGTAATTGAAATCTACGCCCTGGCAGGGATAGGAGGTAGTAAAGTATAGCTTTCAATGAATTGTATCCAGAAGAGGTTAACTTGTCAGTTTAAGTTTACATATATGCATTTACTTTAATTAATTGAAATTATAATTGGATGATCCCAATTGAAATTTGTGTGGTCAGCATGACACTCAGAGCCGGGACAAGGTCCTCCAGCACCCAAGGCTGAGACACCAAAGTGCGCCCCTCCATCCCTCCCACCCCAGCCGTCACACACTGATTCCTATTGGACTAAGAGGTGGCCCAGGGCCTCAACACCTTAAAGAGGAACTCCAGCCTAAACAAACATACTGTCATTAAGTTACATTAGTTAAGTTAATTAAAATAGATAGGTAATATAACCTCTTACCCACACTGTTTTAAAAGAACAGGCAAACGTTTGATTTCATGATGGCAGTCATCTTTTCGGTTGAAAGGAGGTGACAGGGAGCATGAGACACAGTTCCAACTGTCCTGTGTCCTGAGCACCTCTCCCAGTTGCTAGGTAACGTGAATAACAACATAGGAAATCCCATCATGCTCTGCACAGCACCAGGGAAAAAAAGCCCGGGCTTTTTTTCTTTGATGGGTGGAGCTTCGCTAAAAATGCAGCTAAAAATGATGCTTTGGTAAGAAAAACAAACTTCTGATGCTGTGAAACTGTTAAAGAAACACCAAGGGCCTGATTCACAAAGCGGTGCTAACAGTTAGCACCGTGGTGAAAAGCCCTTTATCACGCCTAAACTCTGTTTAGGCATGATAAGTTTAGGTGTGATAAGTTTAGGTGTGATAAGTTTTTAGGTGTGATAAGTTTAAGTACCAACTGGGTTAGCACCGCAGTGCACAGCTGAACAAAAGTTTTGCGCTAGCAAAGTCTGGTGCACTTTGCATAGAGTTTAATGGCGCTGCTTTGCGTGCGGGACTTTGCGCGCAATCTAAACTTATCTAAACTTATCATGCCTAAACTTATCATGCCTAAACTTATCATGCCTAAACTGAGTTTAGGCATGATAAAAATGGTTATCACGCCTAAAGTCTTTAACTGGGTTATCACCGCTTTGTGAATCGAGCCCCAATCCTTTTCAGTGCTGCTGAGTAGATTTTTAGTCCGGAGGTTCACTTTAATCTCTAGTTATCTGGCTTGTAGTCACTGCCATGTATCCCCTTTTTCTTATTTGTCTCTGCTTCAAACACAAGCTGAGTGAGTTGTGCGACCCCTCTTACACTGCGCCCTGAGGCTGGAGCCTCTTTCGCCTCTGCCTCGGCCCGGCCCTGATGACACTGTCTCTGATAAGAGCACCTGCCCTTCTCAAAGCCCCCATTCTGTTGGGGTACCACAAGGCTCTGTTCTTGACCCCTTATAGGTTGTAAGAATATCTCTGCACAGCTACAGACAGGCAGATTGTAAAGATACTCTTTGGGGTAGCTGAAATAGAAAGCTGAAACAAGAGACAGAAAGGCCAGGTGTGACAATCCAGGGAAATACATAAGTGGACAGCTGGCAGATTCAAAGTGCAGATGTTGCAACAGAATACTCAGGAAAGGTTAAATAAGGGGCAAGGTTGAACCTGCACTGTTCTGTAGTAGACTGCTGAGGAATGGCTGAACCATGTTCAGTAATGTTACAAATGATTCAAGTTAATGGATGTAGACTGCCTAAAACATAAAAAACAGATTCTGACTCTCTTTAGGTTCTTTAGGTCTGCATCCTGATAGTGGTCATGCAAAAGCAACAAGATTCACAGACAGCAAACTGTCCGGACCATGGTCATGACATCACACTGTGGGAGGGGTTTCACCACAATATCAGCCATACAGATGTCCCTGATGATCTGTTTGATAAAAGGTAAAGATTTATCGTGGGAAAGGGGGTATTGGCTACTGATTGGAATGAAGTACAATACTTGGTTAAAGTTCCTCTTTAAGGTGAATTATAAATATACACCCCCTCCTGCAGGCATCGCAATTGCGATTTCGGAAAAAAAGCAATCATGGCAGTGGAATCATGGCCATATACTTTCATTACCTTGCACTTGGGGAATCAGTGCTTCCTCTAAGGTGCAAATTGTGGCCGAAAATGCTCCAGGGGCCCCCAGACCTAAATCACTTAAAGAGACCATGTAACAAAATTTTCAGCCTTATTTCTTCTATGCTATAAGTTCCTATACCTGTTCTAATGTGGTCTGGATTACTGCAGCCTTTTGTAGTTGCACTGTGTCTGTAATATATCTAATCTTCTTTTCTTTGTCAAAATTTGTCGACACAGAGAGGAATGCACTGCCTTTGCTGTGATAGGGAGAAGTTATGCATGCCTCCTCCACACCCACTGCAGGCTCTGTGTGTGTGCTTTGTTTATCCCTCACAGACAGGTCTCTGCTTTTAATTTCAGCTTATCTGAGAGGGGAGGGAGCTGCCCATGCTGAGAAACTATGAGAATCCCTGACCGGAGTGCAGAAAATTCACTATGTAATAAAAACTTGTAGTATACTGTAACATGATATATATATATATATATATATATATATATATATATATATATATATATATATATATATACAGTACACATACATCACTTCATGGTTAGCGGCCATGTTTTTTGTTTGTAAACACTGCCTTAAACTGGCGATTAAAAGCCAGAATCACGTCGGGGAGCAGCGGAAACGGCAAAGAGGGATCTAGAAGATCACAGTGACTCGATTGGTACGTTTTTTATTGTACAAATCGGACAGTACAGATTGTCTTTTAAATACAGGTAGGGAGTACTGCCAGTAAATGTATATGTTAAGGGATACTTGAAATCACAATAGTAGGAATTTTGTTAACAGTAACGGTTATAAGGGGGTACATGCTTTGATAATGTTGGGATATTCTGTTCTAGATGACAATTAGTCACAAGTACAGGTGACACTCAATGACTGTTGGCCAGAACAAATTCTAGGGACCCTTCTGAGTGGCAGTATTAGGTATGAGCAGCAGGGATGCTCAAATCTGAATTCCGGTGAAACCCGGATAGTTGCTATCCGGTTGTTCTGGTTGCTTGTTTAGTAATCTAGCACCTCTTAAAGGGAACCTAAACCGTTTGAAAAAAAAAAAAAGATTTTCACTTACCTGGGGCTTCTACCAGCCCCCTGCAGCCGTCCTGTGCCCACGCTGTCTCAAAACAATACTCTGGTCCCCAGCCGCGCTTAGTTTCGTTTTCTTCCAACTTACAGTCGGCTGACCACTGCACCTGTGTGTCCCCGTTCGTGTTCCCGTCGGCAAGACCGTCCTGCTCAGGTGCAGTAAGAGAAAACCTCGTACTGTGCCTGCGCAGGATACTCTTACTGACTGGAACTCGTATGAGGACGTGTACAGCCAGGGCCGCGCAGGCGCAGTGGCCCACCGACTGTCAGTTGGCAGAAAATGAAACTAAGCCTCGGCAAGGGACCAGAGGATTGGTGAGTGACGGCGTGGGTACAGTGCGGCTGCCGGGGGCTGGTAAAAGCCCCAGGTAAGTGAATTTCCTTTTTTTTTAAATGGTTCAGGGTCCCTTTAAGGCGGTATTGCCAACATAAAAATCAAATTTCAACAGCAACTGGAGTGTATTAAGTGATAAAAATGCTAATCCTGCATTCAAAACTTTTTTTTGCTGTTATGGTTTGGAGTTATCACATACCTTAGGAGCACTGGCCCTTTAATTGCCATTGCCAAACAGTTGCATGCTGGGGGTTCTTTTTATCTATAAATGACATAAGACAGAGCACTTCTTAGTATAGACCTCAGTGGGAGTGTCTGAAGACTCTGGGAGAAGGGTGGGTAATGAATACACAATTCGCAAGAGGAGAAAAAAAGAGTGAGGGAGGAAATGATGCCAGGAGGTCAAAGTTAACTAAGATGGAAACTGACTAGAACAGGATTCTCTGCTCTTCCTTTATAAAATTCACAGGAATCATAACGTGGACAGCGCAATACATCTGTTATGTACGGTAAGTAGAACTAGTATTTATCTACTTATATACAGTATGTGTTTTTTATTTATAGGTTAGCATGGGTGTCACTTTTTCTTTAATGACACCATGATTTTTGCCTAAAGCCTTGCGCACACACTAGATGAAATTCGGCTGAGGCGCTCGTTAACAACCACCTTTACTAGAAAACTGAGCATGTGTACAGGGTTAGTCGAAAAATGCCGATTTCCGAATCCGTGGATTTCTGATTTCCAAAATATGATTTCTGAGGAAAAAGTTTTTTGGGGGTTTTTTGTGGTCATCTTGTTAATAAAGACGGTTATTAGTTATTTAGATAGTTATTATGATCAAGGCCAGATTTATACTTTTCGTGCACCTGGGCCAACTATGTTGTGGTTCCCCTTTCATGTGCAGCAGCTCCTCTCCCATTCCATGTGCAGCCCCCTCTTCCAGTGTATCATCCATTCACTGTAGCACCTGTCTTTCATCAACAGCTCCCTTGGCCATCCCTTTACCCTTTTCATGAGTTGCTCCCATTTTCAGCTTCTTCTTTAATATGTAGCAACTCCTCTTTTATGTGTAGGAGCCCTATTGGGCTGCTGCCACCCAAGGCCGGACCTTTGTGGCCTTTCTAGAAATCCGACCCTGATTATGATACTGCTGAGTAGAGATGGCCCAGCCTTGGAGAACTCATGGAGGAGCACATGATCAGTTTGATCAGCTGATAGATTTGTAAGCCTCTGATTTGCTGTGATGATTTCCTGGTTTAACACATGATCATGACCAGCAAAACAGAGCCTTACAAATCTATCAGCTGAACAAACTGATCATGTGCTCCTCCATGAGTTCTCCAAGGCTGGGCCATCCCTACTGCTGAGTATTGGACCAATCAGAGAATGCAGTTTTAACACCGTAATTGGAATACCACAGAAATATTAGGCAAATCATCACAAAATTTAGAAACACTTGGTAGTATCAGAGTCTTGTATTTGGTTTAAATTGACCATGGTAATCTGATTTTCTGCATTCTCTGATTGGTCCAATGCTTCCGAGTTCTGTGATTGGGCTAAAATGACCAAGTTGCGGTAATGCAGCATTTCCACGGAAATATGATTTCTGAGATCCCTTTCCGATTACCGCTGCGGAAAGCCTGTTTCCAATCGGACATTTCAATTGGAATCTGAATGAGTATCCCTACATGTGTACAGCAGCCTCTGACCCCTTGGCCCCTCAGCCAACGACCCACCTGGTGAATCACTTCGGCCAAGTGATGCTGAGAGCCTCGTTTTCTCCACTCACGCGGCCCCCACGTGATGTCACACCCGTGTCACTTCATTGGTCCTCTCCCCCCCCCCAACATAGCAATAGAACGCTGCATGCTATGCATACTAGCAACGTGTCTGTACAGCCTCGGCCCTACAATGTCACCCGAGGGATCGGGACCCGATCCGTGCTGGATAACATGCCTTTGATAAGTGTAAGAAGGATACCTTCGTCCTCATTAAATTCTCAAATTGACGCCCTGTGTGTGGAGGGCAGGTGCGCATAGGATTACCGCACCCCCTGTGACCTGGCATCTGCGTCCGGTCCCTGCTATGCCTTCCGTTTTCAGTATCCTGACTGGTGCCCTCTGACCCGCTAGTACTGCGCTGCGCAGTATGTCCTCTCTGTGCAGTAGTGCACACATACACCACTGGGAGGCATAGCGGGGAACAAAGGCAGACGCCGGGCCATGGTAGATGCGGTAAACCTAAGCGCACCTCATCCCCCCCTCCTCCCCCCTCCCACACACACACACAGGGCATCAATTTGAGATGACGAAGTCATAAATAATTGTCTTGGAAAATGGAACTCTATCATCTCTATGTAGCTTAGGTGGGCAGGCTTCTCTAAAATGTTCCCCTGATAGAGGTCTTTTTTCCACTTGATGCATGACTGCCTGCCATCTAACCTCCCTACACAGCCCAAAATCTATATGTTAGGCAATTCTCAGTAAAGCCTTTGTTGTCCTGGCAGGAAGGAATTCATCCATAATTGGAGCAGACGATTAAAGGCACAGACTGTGTCCACCTGTTCCTTTATTCTGGCTGAGTCACCTGTTTACCTTGCCTCGTGCTCATGTGACTCAGTCATAAGACTGGTTAGCACAGCAACCACAACAACAATCAGGTATAACCACCTCCCCCAAACAGCATGTGAATACACCACACGTTAACTGCTTCCTTGCTTGCACAAGCTGCTGCTATACATGCTGTGTCATTTACAATGAGGCATTAGCAGCCATTTTTGTCTGCTAGTCAGGGGTGTAACTAAAGGGAAGCTGTCACTGCGACTGCAGGGGGCACAGAGCTGTAAGGGGGCCCCAACTATGACTTTACGCCTTCTGAGAAGGTGTTTTTGTTGCTACATTTGTGATGGGTGGGAAAATTATTATGGCCACAGTTGTTTTATGCCCCTTGCAAGGTGGGTCCCCAGGCTGTGCAGGTCACTAGGGCTTGGCAAGTCAAAGGGTAAACATTGGGGAGTCCCATCACATTTTGTTGGGGAGCCCCATGATTTATAGTTTGATTTATAGTTACCTCCCCCCCCACACACACACACAGCCCTTTACAGCACACATTGCGTAATTCATGCTACCAAAGCCGCTCCCAATTTGGAGGACACCTGAGGTGAGAAGGCTATGGCTGCCATATTTATTTCTTTTTTAACAATACCAAGGGCCAGATTTACAACATAGGAGCCTGTAGTAAGAGGCGTTCTGGCACCCTAAGCTCCGCCCCTCAACACAGGCCACACCTCCAGTCCTGGCCTAGATGCAGGCCATTAAATTGCTGGGGGTGGGACCACAGGCTGGCAACTGAACTGTGTGTGGCTGGGAGACGTGATCGTGGGTGGGTCGTGGTGGTGACAGCGCTCCAGATTTTGAATTGCAAAATAGGAAAGTTCAGAGACCTTTGCAGTGTAAGGCGCTTGCAGGCACGTGTCTACTGTGCCTTATGCTAAATCCGGCCCTGACAATACCAGTTGCCTGGCTGCCCTGCTGATCCACTGTGTCTAATAAGTTTAGCCATAGACCCTGAGCAAGCATGCAGATCAGATGTTTCTGACAAAAATAGCTCCATGCTTGTTTTCGGGCCTGTTTAGACGGGCGTCTGAACTGGCTGTCCGCTGTCTCCTTTAAATGCTTTTCTAAAAGCGTGCATTAAAGCATTAGGCGGCGTAGGCGAATTTCCATGTTCTTCTCCCTTTGGAAGTGCGGCTCCACTAATGATGGGAAAAATAGGCATTGGCGGTAAACGTCACACAAGCGTCTGTGTGAACCGGCCCTCAGGTGTGTGATTCAGACACTACTGCAGTCACAGATCAAGAGGTTTAAAAGGAAAATAAATATGGCAGCTTCCGTATCCCTCTTAGTCCAGGTATTCTTTAATGTCTGTACCACGGAGGACTGGGACCATTTGGCTTGGGGGGAAGAGGGAGAACACAACCAAGTGGCCCTTAGAGGAGAGCGAAAGGAGAGGGGGAGTGCTGTTGGGAGTTGCTGCTTAGCAGAGAGGAAGCCACGCAGGATTGACAGCTGGAATGGTGTGTGGCCAACAGTGTGGCCTTACTAATAAGTAGATGACCCCCCTAGCATCCCCATTTGAGAGGGGAGGCCATCAATGTCGGGGTCCCCCTGGGATGGCAGGGTCCACCTTCACACACTTTAGATTTTTGTCCAAGATGATTATGAATGATGGTTTCAACCGAGGAAAAAGTGTTGGGCCAATATGGGAGGAAGCTAGTCAACTGCCAGTATGTTTTGGGCATGTGAGATGAAACCAGTGTGCCATTGGAATCAGTGCCGTAGCTAAGGATCTGTGGGCCCGATGCCAGTTTTATATTGGGGCCCCTCAAGCACTCTATACATAACAATTGATATGGTGCACCAAAATCTGCGAATGGCAACTACAGTGTCAGAGGTGCAAGAAGGGGATGGGGAACAGTTGGTTAATGATTACCACTTTTCAAAGTATCTACAGAAGTGATTATTATCAGCACAGGACCAATAGGAAGCTAATATTGTAGTAGATGGAGGGCCCTTCGGGGCCCCGATGCGGGCGCTACCTCTGCACCCCCTATTGCTACGCCCCTGATTGGAATACAACAAAAATACACACTAGTAAAAAAGGCTTGCCCTTTAAATAATGGCTACCAGGCCAATGGGCGCATGCCACATGCACGCCCACAGCAACCACACCCCAGCAACGAACGCACAACCACACCCCACACGTGCCCACCGCCACGGCCGTGCATGTCCTTCCACGACCGCTGCCTGTAGTCCACATGCATTTCCGTGCATGCGGGCAAGGCACAACATTATTTTAAGGCATACCTATTTTAAATTTCCGGATCACGAAAAAATAGTTTAGCGGAGCAATACAAGGGTAAGGGCATTTGTTTTATCAGTTGCTTTGTGGCTAATAAAGGAGTTTTTGCTTGGAGAGTGCAGGAGTCCACATCTTCTTTTGCCAGTATAGCGGAGCAATTGCTATGCATTGATATGCTATACTTCGTATAGGACTACATGAAAAATGCAGCAGACACAACAATTGCTATCAGGAAAAATCCCATCACAGAACCAGCGCACTAATGGAAACATTTGCCATGGATTCCATTTGTCTTTAAGTACCTAGTGTTTTGGGCATCGCAAGCCATCAGAATAGAATTGCAGAACACTACTAGTGAAAAGTGGTCAGCACAGTGGCCTAGTGAATAGCACTCTTGCCTGGCAACGCTTGGTCCCTGATTCAAATCCCAGCCAGGGTAATATCTGCACAGAGTTTGTATGTTCCTCTCCTGTCTGGGTGGGTTTAGGGCCTGTTTCCACCAGTGCAGAAATCGGGCCGAATCCGCAGAGTTTCCCCGCAGGCAAATTACGCAGGGAAACTCTGCCATAGGGGATAATGCAGCAGCTGTCCGAATCGCTTGCCATAGTTTTTCGGGCGACATTGCAGCATTTTTCTGCACGAGTGGTTGTGAATCCCATAGCCGTGCATGGCACAGCTTCCCGGAATTGGCTGCGTACTCAAACAACAGGAAGTGGCGCCTGGCGGCTAGTGGAAATGGGCCCTTACTCCGAGCACTCTGTTTTTCTCCCACATTCCTAAAACATACAGATAGGTTTATTGACTTCCCCCTAAAACTGGTCCTAGACATCGATGGACACGTCAGTGGTACGGATTACATTGTGAGCTCCTCGGGACACAAGGCCATATACTCCATACAGCGCTGAGGAAGATGTTGGCGCTAATATATAAATGCAACTAATACTTCTAATAAGGCTTTTCTCAGTCTTGGAAAGATGTCCCCATTTCCTTTCACCACAGGAAAATAGGGACATTTTTATATGGATGAGGAGTTGGGGACAGGGGCTGTCATTGTTAAAGGAGAACTGTAGTGAGAGGTATATAGAGGCTGCCATATTTATTTCCATTTAAGCAATACCAGTTACCTGGCTATTCAGCTAATCCTCTGCCCCTAATACTTTCAGCCATAGCCCCTGAACAAGCATGCAGGAGATCAGGTGTTTCTGACAAATTTGACGGATATGACAAGATTAGATGCATGCATGTTTTCTGGTGTGATTCAGACACTTCTCCAGCCAAATAGACCAGCAGGGCTGCCAGGCAACTAGTATTGCTTAAAAGGAAATAAATATGGCAGCCTCTATATACCTCTCACTACAGTTCTCCTTTAATACGCAGATGGTATAGTTTCTGCGCCACTAAAGAAGAGCCACAGGTTGTCCTTCTTTATAAAATGCTCAGCAGCTAAAGACAATCTGGCGTGGTACTAAAAGTCCCAACATGCCCTGCACCCTATTGTCCGCCAGATCCTATCCGGACTTCTGCCTAGCTACGACCTGAGGCGACAACAGCAGCCGGGGAAGGGTTAATTTGATCTGCCCTTTGTTTGGTTCTTCTGACCCCGCCCAGAGGCGTGCCTAGTGACGTCACCTGCCCTTCTCTCTCTGCTT
The DNA here is from genome assembly GCF_040937935.1 of Hyperolius riggenbachi. Lineage (NCBI taxonomy): Eukaryota > Metazoa > Chordata > Amphibia > Anura > Hyperoliidae > Hyperolius > Hyperolius riggenbachi. The sequence goes on from NC_090655.1 coordinate 79,528,849, forward strand.
TGCTAGAAGAGGAGACAGTGACACGGAGGAGCTGATCAGCTGCTCTGCAGACATCGGGGACACTACATTAGGCAGCCATGAAGTTCCAGTACAAGGAAGATCACCCCTATGAGTATAGGAAGAAGGAGGGGGAGAAGATCAGGAAGAAATACCCAGACAGAGTGCCAGTGAGTATCCACCATATGCCAGCCTGGAGGCTCCTATATGTCGTCTCTCTGCATTATTAACCTCTTCTTAGCAGGAAGCCTTTACATATGGTACACAATGATGAAGCTTGATGTGATCAAACAATGCAGAGATCAGTTAATATGGATAAACTGCCCGGATCCATGGCAACCAATCAGTTCTTGTTACTCATCAGCCTAAACAATGAAAGGCGACTGCTGATTGGTTGCTGGACTATGTAGGTGCCCAATAAAAGTATCGAAAGGCGATTGTTCCCATAAACAGGTTGATTAGGGGATTTTCTTATTCCAATTCTATCGTAAAATCGAACATTTGGATTGATTACATTTTCAGATCATCGAATTGTTTTACATCGATTTTTGCTACACACTGCGCAGTTTACTGTACAATTGGATTGTAAAGATCACATCCGATGAAAAAATTGTACCGCTAATGGGCACTTTCAGATAAAATAATTGTGCTTTATTGTGTACACATAGCATCAGGTCCTTGCGTATGGAATATATTTTCATTTCATGAATAGATAGATAGAATTTTTTGCATTGCATCAAGTAACAGTATACCAGGCCCGAGTGATATACATACTGGGTTGGTGTTTTAACTTGTTATAAGGAATACATGAATGGTATCAGTTTCATTATCAGCGTAATAAGTATCACAATAAGCAGACAGATCAGTGCAAGAGATTACCGGTATGATGCTCGTTACTCTATAGGTATGGTTACAGGTATAATCATATATCTGCATGTTGGTAAATCAGGGAGACCTTATAGTCCACGTATGATGGGTTGTCATAGGTCTTACATCATATGATAGGTCTATTACCTCAAGGTCTCACAGTAGAGCACATTCAGGGATCGCATATTTATTATGTCTTGATTACATATGACTTAACCAATCCGTCCTTTGTTCTGCCAATCCCTATATGTGTGTATAACAACACATTCGTGGTAGGCCTGAAAGCTACCAGTCAAGCAGGACACCTATACATGTATAGATACATTGATGTATTGTGGTAGCAGACAGACCACCCCCCCACCAGCTGTATCTGGACCATGGGGAAAGATGGTGCACTCAGCTCCTCCCCTCCCAGCACTGCAATGAGAGGGGAGGGCTCTACTGATGCTTATGATTCATTTAACCCCTTCAATATTGTATGAGCTGCGAATGCTTTCACCGAGTACCTGAATTCCAAGGCCCCGCAGCATGAAAAGATAGACCAAACCTGAATCATTTATCAAAATACTTACCTGGAAATACGGTCTGGCTTTGTAGGCATAAGAGTTGACCGATGAGAACAACGTGATGCAGACTGCAGAGGCAGCTTTCGCGTGATCAAACTATATATCGGTCACCGTGACATAAATAGAATGGTAACGGAACACTCAGTCCTGAAAACATACAAAATCTGGGACGCCAGTGTTGATAGGGGACTCAATTATATTGGCTTGCTGGCAGGCTCGACTGAAGTCATGGATGGATAGTAATAGCTAAAGCAGCAGAGCCTGAACATCCATAAGGCAATCCTAAGCACTTGCCTAGGGCCTGGATAGAGTCTAGGGGGCCTGATGAATGCTAACCCCCACCAAATCTTATTTAAAAAGCCAGGTGACCAGCAGTGGTGGGCAAAAACTGCTTAACTTGCCTAGGGCCCCGTTTCAACCTAATAGCAGCTATTCAAGTTGCTATGATGCCCAGCCACAGGGGGGCTCTCTGAGATCCCCATTTCCCTTTGTTGCTCATTAGTAGACCCACCCCTAAACCTTCTGATAGCAGCACAACAGGGGAGCTCTACCTGCAAAACTGCAGTGGAGCAACTGTCTGAAAGTGACAATCAGAGATCACATGAAAGACACAAAGAACTGTAAGCTCAGTGTGGGGTGGTGGGGGTTGGGTGGGGGAGACCTATACAATTGCTTTTTAAGAAGGAGGTCAGTGTATTTATCTGTGCAGCATGGCCCTGTGCTTGTGAAACAGTAATCTGTGCTCACACATTACTATGTGATCAGTTTAGTCTCTGTGATAATGGCTGCAAACTCCAAACAGACACACGATGCTATTTACTGTCCGATCAACGGGAATCAGACGATTATTTCTGTCATGTCCAATCTGCTCTCGCTCAATAACAAGATCAATTTTCTGGTTATCACGGGAAATTCGATTCCATTATAGATCGGGAGCAGTTTGGACATGTACACACGATGCAGATCGCCCATAGATCAGATGGGAAATTGCATCGTTTGTACCATCCATAAGGGCTGATTCACACGTACGCTTGGGGGCGTTTACCGCCAAGCGTTCGGGACTCGTCGGCTAAATGCTCCTATTCAAGTGAATGGAAGCGTTTAGCATCTCGCGGTTACCAGCGATAACCGTCGATTGCGCAAACGTGGTGTTCTGATCCCAATTTACTGCGTCGTTTCAGCCGGCCTCAGAAACCGCATGCAGCCTCCAGGGTCGCTTAGCCGCCGTTGCTTCATGTCCCCGGGGATGAAAACCGCTGATCGCGATGGGAAACCGACGATCGCCGTACCGCCGCCCCCTGAACGAGACGTCACAGGACGACGCGGCTTCCGGCCGCCCGAAACCACCTGCCGTTCGTGTGAACCAGCCCTTAAGCAAAATGGAACATCACTGTTCCACAAATTGGATAAAAAACAATCTGGGATCTGACCATATGCCCATCCTTTGCCCTAAATTAGAATAGTCCAGGCTCTCCATTGTTCCAGGGCTTTGTTTGAAGTTGCTGGAGGGGACATGCCAGGGGGTCCTGCTAGCTGCTGGGAGTAACTCTGTTTTACATGTGAGACAGCACAGAGCTGTTAGTAGAGTCAGTGGTATGTAAACATATTATTATTATTATTTACTGTAGTATTCATATAGCACTGATATATTCCTCAGCGATGTACAGAATATAGTCATGTCACTAACTGTCCTGCAGAGGGGCTCACAATCTAATCCCAACCATAGTCCTAGGTCCATGGCATCCAATTGAGGGGAAAGACGATTACTTATCAGTATGTATGGGGATGTGGGAGGAAACCGGAGTGCCCAGAGGAAACACACACACAGATTCAAACCGAGAACCAGAGAGTGCAGCTGCTAGAAAGAACAGAAGAGATCTGACACAGCGCTGGAGCAGGTACCTGTTACACTGTAAAGCCCTGGGACCTACTAAAAATCTATAACAATTTGTTGCACAAAATACAAAACGATTTCAGGAGCGATTTGAAGAAATGGGATTTTGGCCCTGTATTCCTTCAATGGAATCACTCCAAAAATGCTACATGCTGTCCTTTTGAAATTTTGGAAAATCGCAAACGGTGCAAAGTAAACACAGCCATAGACTTCTATTGCCCCAGCTCTTTTGTTATATCTGGCGACACCTTGAAAGCATAAAACGCTCCAGAAAGCTCTTCAGTGGGCCCCAGCCCAATGCAATGATCCTGCAGCAGAGTGCGCCAACTGGGTAATCTGCATAGTGTTGCCCCCTGCTCAGTGACGTACTCTGTGCTGGGCAGGAAGTGCATCACTGGGGCTCCCGTCGGTCCATGCATGCACGCTGTGATACCCCATACTCCGTCTATTACACTTTGTCCGTCGCCCATAGACTTGTTTTACCCCTTGCTCCATGTGTTAATCACGGTGCTTGCGGTAATGCGCTGCAGCTCTTGTGTCAGATCAGATACTTGCAGCACTCTGCAACAAACTGCAGTAAGTGTGAAGGTCTCCATACACTTCAATTGCTTTTGCGGCTCCTTGCAATAAAATAGGGTAATGCAACGAAGGTTTCACCTGCTGATGTAAAAGGGGCATTAAAGCCCTCATGGGCCACATAAAATGGTAATGAGGCCCACAGTCTTCGAGTTTGACACCTGTGCTCTTGTCTATGTATTTAGTTTGCAATCTGCACGCAAAGCGGCCTTTCCACCATGCATACAGAATACAAGCTTTTTACATGGGCAGTTGCCATTGGTGCATCCACTGCCACCATCTGCATGCTACCTGCAGTTTTCTACTATGCAGCAACCACACTGCATGCCAACCACTGGCAGGTGTGGTTACCAACAGTGTAATTTATTTGCATCACCCAACAACCAAATGGGGCTTATCCCTGGCAGATTGGCAACTGAAGTGCAAAGTTCAGCCGTCCATGTAAATTAGCCCTTAGCTTTCCCAAACAGTGCTTCTCCCCAGCAGGTCTTAAATCTGGCTGGACCGCTTAGTACCTCCCTACTTCCAACAATAAGGTCAGATAATCCACAGAGTCCAGACAGCATTGTAAAAAGCTTAGTGCTTAGTCTTATGGTAATACTGCAGATGTGTGTCACTAACATTTTAGGTTTCATCATGGTGTGTCAAAAGTTGAAAAGATGACAACCTTTGCCTTAGGCCAGTTTCACACTGCAAACTGGCAGCATCGATGCGGTGCATTGCGCCCGCCTCATTGCACCGCCAGAAACAGGCCTTCAGGGTATACCACGTTAGTACACGGTGTTCCCTGTCTGGCCACCAGCCAAGCAGGAAGTGATACACAAGCTCAATCCTTTAACCAAGGATTGAACTATATTCCAATCAGTAGCTGATACCCCCTTTCCCATGAGAAATTTTTTCATTTTTTTTCTAATAGTGCATCAGGGGGGTCTGTATGGCTGATATTGCAGTGAAACCCCTCCCACAGTGTGAAGTCATGACCATGGTCCTGACAGTTTGCTGTCTTTGAACCTCTTTGCATTGTGGGAGATAACAGCTTTTTCCAACTGCCAAGCAAGCAATATCGCCCTCTGTGCACAGAACTCTCAGTAACGAACATCCCGTACACATCACCTGGCAGAACTAAAGATGTCACCACCAGTGATACATTTTAGAATGTAAATCGGAGAGAGTAAAGATTTTACATGGGGCAAACACTGGCTAAATGAATATGGTAAAAAAAAAATAAGCAATTTTATGTATTATGTTCTTAATACAGTTCCTCTTTAAGCTAGGAACACACAAACGATTACCGGGATCAGGACTCAGTCCCTCAGGTCGACAGTTCGGGAGCCAAGTGCCTGCCCACATGTGTTGCTAACATAAAGACATGTGAAACGTTCTTTTTTGTATGGTGGTGGTGGGGAGTGGCTTCCGGTAGATGTGGTGAGAAGGTGGACAATATGGATGGGCATTGCCCCAGGGAACACTTGTACATACACTAGAGTTTAAGCCGAAACGATCCTTGATGGCCGTCTTGCCTGAGTGTTATCTAGTGTGTGTACCTAGCTTAGGTCAGATTATAGCATGTGTACCTGGCATAAAGTTTCCCTGTGAGGCATTTGTTGACACTTTACGTCATGGTATTGAATTTGTCGACATTATTATGTTTGCTTATTTTCAGGTGATTGTTGAAAAGGCTCCAAAAGCCCGAGTGCCGGATTTGGACAAGAGGAAATACCTTGTACCTTCAGACCTCACTGGTATGTTAGTCCTCCCCTCACGTCCCATGTATTGCAACATTGTGCTTTGTTTACGTGCTGTTTTCTGGACTTCTGTCAGTCGCTTGTCACAGTTAGTAATCTAGGAAGGAGTGCAGGAAGTGTTGCAATCTAATATGCGTAAGCTGTTGGGCAGTAAAGAGAACACCTGTGCTCGCAGCCAGATATTTTAGGACTGTGCTTGTTTTCTCAACTGTTGACATCGTGCGTGCTGATCAGATGTTTTTGTTGTTCTCTTGAAACTCTACAGTGGGACAGTTCTACTTCCTAATCAGGAAGCGGATACACCTTCGCCCTGAAGACGCACTCTTCTTTTTTGTCAACAACACCATTCCACCCACCAGTGCCACCATGGGCCAGCTGTATGAGGTAAGAGGGGACTGGGTTAAAGGTGAACTTTGCAAAGCGCCATTTGATTGGACTTTGACTAGAAATAACATATGTAATTTACTGGTTGCTTTTAGAGCAAATTTAGAGTTAAAAAAAAAAGTTGGAGACCTACAGAGAGAAAGCTCTGGATCCCATAAAACCTTTCTGGTCCTCTCTGTGGCGTCGGTCCACTGATGTCCCCTGTTTAAATTCTGTACCTTTGGGATTCCTCTGAAGGCTTAGAAAGCACTCTCGTCCCCACTGGGGGACACGAGTAGTTCTGAAGCCTTCACGAGGACTCCCAAAAGTGTATTTGACCAAGCTGGTCAGACAATGAAGGGATGGAAAGAGGAGGACCAGGAAGGCTCTATGGGATCCAGAGCCTTCCCTCTCTATAGGTAAGTATCTAACTTGACACACATTTTAAAAACGGGCGGAGCAGGCATGTATGTGAAGCAGTCCTCATGCCCGCCTCTCCCCCGTTCTCCACCAACCTTCACGACGTCACTGGTGACATTATGCGCAGAATGCTCCTAGCTACGGGTCAGCGTCTGCGCACTACTTCCTGAACCGGCCAATTCGGAAAGATGCTGAGGGGGACTTTTAGGTGAGAGTGGAGGGAGGCGGAGGAGAACGGGGGGAGCGTGGGCATGAGGATTGCTTCACATACATGCCTGCTCTGCCCGTTTTTAAAATTTGTGCCAGCTGTGTTATCCTTTAAAGGCCATCTAAAGTTACAAATTAAAGAGACACTGAAGCGAGAATAATTCTCGCTTCAGAGCTCATAGTTAGCAGGGGCACATGTGCCCCTGCTAAAACGCCGCTATCCTGCGGCTAAACGGGGGTCCCTTCACCCCCAAACGACCCCCCCCCCCGCAAAATTAACGACCAAATTGGTTGTAGATGTTGCTGCTCCTAGAGGCAGGGCTAACGGCTGCAGCCCTGCCTCCAGTCGCATCTATCAGCGGCGCATCGCCGCCTCTCCCCTGCCCCTCTCAGTGAAAGAAGACTGAGAGGGGCGGGGGAGAGGCGGAGATACGCGCTGACAGACACGCGTGGGGCAAGGCTGCGGCGGTTAGCCCTGTCTCAATCAGGAAGAGATCCCCGGCTGCACGGAGGAGATTTCAGAGGGTAAGAGACCCCCGTTTAGCCGCGGGATAGCGGCGTTTTAGCAGGGGCACACATGCCCCTGCTAACTATGAGCTCTGAAGCGAGATTTATTCTCGCTTCAGAGTCTCTTTAAAAATCAATGAATGGCTTTTATGTTCATATACAGGGGATTGGATTCAATGTATACCCATACAGTTCTGGCCAAAAGTTTTGAGACTGTCAAAAATATTGGAAATTAGAAAAGTTGGTGCTTAAGGTTTTTATAATAGCAATTTGCATATACTCCAGAATGTTATGAAGAGTGTTCAGATGAATTGCATAGTCCTTCTTTGCCATGAAAATGAACTGAACCCAAAAAAGCTTTCCACTGCATTTCATTGCTGTCATTAAAGGGGAACTGAAGAGAGAGGTATATGGAGGCTGCCATGTTTATTTCCTTTTTAATCAATACCAGTTGCCTGGCAGCCCTGCTGGTCTATTTCTCTGCAGTAGTATCTGAATAACATCAGAAACAAACATGCAGCTAGTCTTGTCAGATCTGACTCTGAAGACTGAAACACCTGATCTGCTGCATGCTTGTTCAGGGGCTATGGCTAATAGTATTAGAGGCAGAGGATCAGCAGGGCTGACAGGCAACTGGCATTACTTAAAAGGAAATAAACATGGCAGCCTCCATATACCTCTCTCTTCAGTTTCCCTTTAAAGGACCTGCTGAGATAATTTCAGTAATCATCTTGTCAACTCAGATGAGAATGGTGACAAGCACAAGGCTGGAGATCAATATGTCAGGCTGATTGGGTTAGAATGGCAGACATTGACATGTTAAAAGGAGGGTGATTCTTGAAATCATTGATCTTCCTTTGTTAAAGGCTACAAGAAGTGACATGTGACATGATGAGATAGATATGTGTATGTACAGTGCCTAGCACACAAATAACTGTGCTGTGTTCCTTTTTTTTTCTTTCTCTGCTTGAAAGAGTTAAATATCAGTTATGTAAGTGGCTGACTCAGACAGGAAGTGACTACAATGTGACCCTCACTGATAAGTGATTCTCCTTTTTATCTCTTTCTTGCTCTCAGAAGCCATTTTCTGATAGGAAAGTGTTTTATAGTTGTAATTTCTTATCAGTGAGGGTCACACTGTAGTCACTTCCTGTCTGAGTCAGGACTGAGTCAGCCACTTACATACCTGATATTTAACTCTTTCAGACAGAGAAAGAAAACAAAAGAACACAGCATAGTTATTAGTGTGCTTGGCACTGTACATACCCATGTCTATCTCATCATGTCACTTCGGGTATCCTTTAACGATGGTGACCAGCAAAGAAACGCATGCAGCCATCATTGCGTTGCGTAAAAATGGCTTCACAGGCAAAGATATTGTGGCTACTAAGATTGTACCTAAATCAACAATTTATAGGATCATCAAGAACTTCAAGGAATGAGGTTCAATTCTTGTTAAGAAGGCTTCAGGGCATCCAAGAAAGTCCAGCAAGCGCCAGGATCGTCCCCTAAAGAGGATTCAGCTGCGGGATTGGAGTGCAACCAGTGCAGAGGTTGCTCAGGAATGGCAGCAGGCAGGTGTGAGCGCATCTGCACGCACAGTGAGTCGAAGACTTTTGGAAGATGGCCTGGTGTCAAGAAGGGCAGCAAAGAAGCCACTTCTCTCCCCCCCCAAAAAAAACACCAGGGACAGATTGATCTTCTGCAGAAAGTATGGTGATTGGACTGCTAAGGACTGGGGCATAGTCGTATTCTCTGATGAAGACCCTTTCCGATTGTTTGGGGCATCTGGAATAAGGCTTGTCAGGAGAAGAAAAGGTGAGCGCTACCATCAGTCCTGTGTCATGCCAACAGTAAAGCATACTGAGACCATTCATGTGTGGGGTTGCTTCTCATCCAAGGGAGTGGGCTCACTCACAATTTTGCCAAAAAACACAGCCATGAATAAAGAATTGTACCAAAACACCCTCCAACAGCAACTTCTTCCAACAATCCAACAACAGTTTGGTGAAGAACAATGCATTTTTCAGCATAATGGAGCATCGTGTCATAAGGCAAAAGTGATAACTAAGTGGCTCGGGGACCAAAAACGTTGACATTTTGGGCCTGGAAACTCCCCAGATCTTAATCCCACTGAGTACTTGTGGTCATTCTCCAAGAAACGGGTGGACAAACAAAAAACAACTAATTCTGAGAAACTCAAAGAAGTGCTTATGAAAGAATGGGTTGCTATCAGGATTTGGCCCAGAAGTTGATTGAGAGCATACCCAGTCGAATTGCAGAGGTCCTGAAAAAGAAGGGCCAACACTGCAAATACTGAATCTTTGCATAAATCTCATGTAATTGTCAATAAAAGCCTTTGAAACGTATGAAGTGCTTATAGTTATATTTCAGTACATCACATAAACAACTGAAACAAAGATCTAAAAGCAGTTTAGCAGCAAACTTTGTGAAAACTAATATTTTTGACAGTCTCAAAACTTTTGGCCAGGACTGACACATAATATTTACTTATTTGCCAACTAATCCTTGAACTACTGTAATGCAGGTTAACCACACAGACTGGAAATCCCCTAACTTTAAAAACCTTACAAGTCTGCAGAACAAACTTGGTGTTTTGCAATCTGTATAGTTAAAGTGAACCTGAGATGAAAGACATGTCAGATTCTATACTTACCTGGGGCTTCCTTAAAGGGGTTCTTTCGCGAAAAAAGTAGGCAGTTAAAAAATGTGACAGATGACAGGTTTTGCGCCAGTCCATTTTTTTAAGGGGGATTCTCAGGGCTTTCTTTGTTTTCAACAGCATTTCCTGAACAACAGTTGCAAAATCTAACTGACATAATAGTGTGCAAGTGATTAGGGAGGCCGGCTGGTATCTTGCTATTTTGGCAGTTCAGGAAATGCTGTTGAAAACAAAGAAAGCCCCTTAAAAAGATGGACTGGCCCAAAACCTGTCATCTGTCACATTTTTTAACTGCCTACTTTTTTCGCGATAGTGGTCCTTTAAGGTCCCCTGAGGCCACTTAGTCCCTCGCTGTCTCTCCAATAAATGGTATTGCCCTAAACACCAAACTCTCCATGTATTGTTTTGAAATTGTATTTGTTTGATTTCCATGGTTCTTAAAGGACACCTGAAGTGAGAGGGATATGGAGGCTGCCATATTTATTTCCTTTTAAAGAATACCAGTTGCCTAGCAGTCCCGCTGATATTTCTGGCTTCAAAAGTGTCTGAATTACACACCACAAACAGGCATGCAGCTATTTCAGTCAGGGCATCTGATCTGCCTGCTTGGTCAGGGTCTATGGCTAAGAGTATTAGAGACAAAGGATCAGTAGGACAGCCAGGCAATTTGCATTGTTTAAAGGGACTCTGTAACAAAAATGTCATTGTGTTTTCTACCATCCTACAGGTTCCTAAACCTATTATAATGTGCTCTGGCTTACTGCAGCACTTTCTACTATCACCATCTCTGTAATAAATCAGCTTATCTTTCCCCTGTCGGACTTGTCGTCCTGTGTCTGGAAGGCTGCCAACTCTTCAGTGTGATCTGCTATGCATGCCCCCTATATGCACACTCCCGTGTGTGTGTGTGTGTGTGTGTGTGTGTGTGTGTGTGTGTGTTATTTACATTAGCCAGCTTTTCTCTGCTCTCTTATCTTGTGCAAGCTGGATAAATCCTCTGTTCACAGGGGGAAAGAAACATACAAATGATCTCTTGAGATTCAAAAGGAAGGCTGTATACAGCCTGATTGTGTATGGATGTATTTTCTATGTGTGGACATACTGTACATCAACCTACTTTCTGTTTTGGTGGCCATTTTGTTTGTTTACAAACAAACTTTTTAAAACTGTTTTTGACTACTTTTAATACGGCGGGGAGCGGCGAAATTGTGACAGAGGGGAATAGGAGATGTCCCCTAACACACTGGTATGTTTACTTTTGTGCGATTTTAACAATACAGATTCTCTTTAAAACGAAATAAATATGTCAGCCGCCATATCCCTCTACATTCGGGTGTGCTTTCATCTTGCAATGGTACTGGATATAAATGATTTAAATTCGGTATGTGCGACTTGGCACTATTCTCTTGGAGCTGCGCCTCCCTTGACCAATATGTTTCCATGGTAATGTACAGTGCAGCGGGAAGATGAGGATGCTACCATGATTACAGCAGGATGACCTTGGACTATTATTGCATTGCTGTTATTGCATTTGACTCTAGCACTATTATACAAAATAGTTTGCTTGGCAGAGAGATGAGCTAGAACTCCGTAGAAAGATCAGGAGAAACAGTTATAGAAAATCATCATGAACATTTGGTTTGGGCATCAGTAGACAAGTATGTGAAATAAAAGTGGGCAACGGGAAATAACCGATAATAGAATATCAGGAACATTTACCGATAGTCTACTATTTTACAGTGGTAATATATTTGTTAGTAAAATATCAGTAAATATTACCGATATTTTACTACAGTTGAACTCAACTCTACTCTCACACAGAACACCCCCCATGCCTAACCCTAACAACCCCACCACCACTCCTCCCCCGGTGCCTGACCTTAAAACCCCCTTAGCCAACTCCCCCGGTGCCTAACTGTAACCGTTCCTCCTGACTGCAAATCCCCTTCCTGATGTCTAACTGTAACTGTCCCCTAGACCCCCACACCCCCAACCCACTTTTTGTAGCCTCTGGTGCCCAGAATTTTCACCCATAATCAGTATTTGTATGGGCACGTATGGCGGCACCCAAACTTTCCTGTTTCCTCAGTAGACTAGTGTTAATATGCAGCTCATTCTTTCCTTTCCTGTAGGTTAGAATATATTAGATGGGCACTGATTGGAGAGTTCTCTACAGCCAGGGACTTCACACGTGCCCTACAGAGTGAGAAGAAAAATGTCAGATTTATTTATGAGAAATATTCTTCTGTCTTGATAGCAATATTTATTTTTGTGTCTCTCAGGATAACCATGAAGAGGACTGCTTCCTGTACGTGGCTTACAGTGACGAGAGTGTGTACGGCAAGTGACAGAATAAAGCGTGGATCCCTCTATCCCAACTCCATTCATCACTCTCACCTTCCACGTCACCAAACGCCCAACCACTAGGAATGCACAGCTCATGGAACCTGGCTGCTGAGCTGATTGGCTTGGGCAGCTTAGAAGTCTTCACTAAAGGCGACATGTTGGAAAATGTACAACACTATGAACTGGGCAGTACTGAAATTTGAGAAAACAAAACATGACTCTTCAAGGACCGAAGGTGTTAAACGATACACAATGAATATTTAAGACTAAGCATCTCAGGGGAAGGGGAGGAGACTGAGGGGGCCAAGATGGTTCCATGGCGCTGCGCTTGCCATACTGAGACTTGAGTAGCCTAGTTCCATTCCACATGTCAGCTTATGCACATAATGATTTCTTTAGTGGCCACCAATCAACATTTACCATTAGTTCAAGGCACCAAATGATATATCCTTTTGTCCGCCATCCAATGTAATACAGGGAGTCGATAGCCTTTTAATTGACAGTGAATGTTTAGAGGTTCCCAGGTTTGTTATTTAGCACGCTGGGGAAATTAATAAAAAAGTTATAGCGTGCAAGTTTATGTTTTTAAACGTCAATGCCTTTATTTAGATAGGCAAAGACCAATTTGCAAAGTATGGTAATCCAGTTACCACAACCCCCATCTTTTCTTCTTCTTCTTTCTCACTGCTGAAAGATGGACTGTGGTAGATTTGGGTTACTTACTACTTCTCTGTGTTTCATACTCAAGTTGACTCTGTCGGCCTGAATTACTCAGGCATTGCTTTGCTGAAGATTGCAAATGATCCTGCAGAACTGGCCTGCTGATTGCACTCTATACACTCTTTATCATCCCACTTCCGAAGTGCTGAAAACATATTAAAGCACTGTGTACAACAGGGTGATGATTACTTAAATTTGCACCGCAAACAATGGAAGTGACAGTTTTATATTCTAAAACAGAATTTAACCCAGTGATGCATTGCTGCATTGTTGTTCAGTAACTCATTCAACATCATTTCAAACACACTAACGTTTAAGTGTACAAAACTTTAAAAAAAAACTACTAATAGTAGGCAGAGATTTCCAACCATCGCCTGAGATGGTCATGGTGAGGATTGCTAAATGGTTAGTGAGTTAACAGGTATGCCAGTGCGGCTAGTGACAAATCCAAAATATTGTAATATTATTGACTTATAGTGAAGCCAACTGGTGCAACCAAGGACATATATAATAATACAGATAATCAAAGGTAATATGTACCTATTTAATATAAATATTGTTTTTTTTCCAAATTGCCATACTTCCATAATATTAAAATAGTATAGCAATTTGGAGTAAAATCAATACAGCAAGGTCCCCATTTTATGGAACTAAGGCGACCAGAAGTCTCAACTAACCGGCATGCCTGAGGGATAATGGGGACTTTGATTTTGAGGTGTTTGCAGCCTTTTAAATACTTACCGAGCCTTCAGCCTTCCTCTTGCTCCGAGCAGCTTCCGGCATCTGTGCACTGATCCTGGCACGGTACATTATCTGATGAGGGTCAGGTGACATGCTGGCTTACGTGTACAGGGGAAGCTGGAAAGAAAAATGGCTGCAAGACTTACTGTAGGCTTTGTGAGTATGGGGGGGGGGGGGGGGGGGGTTGGTCTTTTTAGGCTAGTTGCTCAAGCAACCGGCAAGCACATGTATCCAATATCAGGTGATCCCCACCAGTGCTTGAGACTGGGGACTGTGCTGTACTTATGTTCAACAGGTGCATTATACCTTTGTTTCTATGTCAGTACAGGCTCCAGCACACACCTAAAGGTAGAAGTTTGGGGGAGGTTTTTTTTTTTTATTTTTTTAAATAAATCTTGGTATGTGAAAATATTTTCATAGTCTTTGGGTTGTATTACCTCACAATGTCAATCCCAACACAGCTAATAGTTTAATAGTTCACTAAGCATTCAGCAATCTTTGCTATGGTTTGATATGTTGCCAATCGTTGCCTCCCAATGGCATACTCGTTTAATAAATTCAGGCCCGATGATTTGTGATATTTTATGATCTTCAGCGGTCTTCAGCCTAGTGATCCCTTGGTAAATTAGGCTGTTTGTATTGCCATCATCTACTATAGCTCTCACAACTCTGACACTTGCCCTTAGTATTGTTATTATAGCTGTTAAACTGTTAAATATTATTTGGTTGAGATTGAGTTATCGCTTAGCTGCATCAAAGAGTACAGTCAAATTTAATGTGTTCATAGGGACAACAACATTCTAAAGTAACACAATTGTTTAATGTAAAACACTTGATAGCTGGTTACGCCACATCCACGGATTAAATAGTAATGTACTGTTAAGATAAAAAATCTTGCTCTTATTTATGCTTTAAGTGTTTCTTTTTTTAATTCATTTTTCAAAATGTATAAAATGCTATACAGCAAGTGTCCTTTAGATGGTAGTGTTGCAAGCTTAAAAAAAAAAAAAACCTTTGACATACAGTTATGACTCAGCAGAATTTAATGGACTTTTTTTTAAATCTTTGTTTTAGGTATTATTTATTTTTGCTAAAATGTGATATATATGATGCTGTGTTTGCTAATGATAATTATAAGTGATACGGTAAAATGTAGAAGCCACTGACCATAGCAAGGCACTGCCTTTCTGTTTCCAGGGCTTGATAAGCACAGGATATCCAATAAGAAAATCCAAGTCTTGCTTTGAAGTAGTAATTAGAGGTTAAGGAGGTTATTAAGTTATTAAAGGCCACCCTACTATTTGTCCAACCAATGTGACATCTGCAATCTGCTGTGTCATCAATGTATTTTTTACACTCCAAAGATGTGAGCCAGTTTAATGGAAATGTATCCCCCCCCCCCCCACTATGTTTTATTTGCATTTAGTAATAGAAAATTAGCTATAAAAATGCATATTTTTTCTGATTAGGAACTTTCAAAGTATTTTATTTTGTATGAACAAAAATAAATATAAAATATTGTTTTAGTGCTCCAACACAGCTAGTCCCCGACTTAATAATGCCCGACTTACGAATGACCTGCCGATACGAACGGCTTGGATTCTGTGTTTCCATGAGAACAAGTCAAACAAATTTTTTTTCAGATTGGACTTGTAGTTTTTGAGAAAATCGATTTTAAAACATTTTAAGAAAAAATGGCTTTTAAACTTGTATAAGCAGGTACAGAGGGCAGAGGTGACACAGAGGGGGCACTGGAGGCACAGGAGGGCACAGAGGAGGTACAGGGGACAGAGCTGGCACAATGTTCCGACTTAAGAACAGATTCAGGTTATGAACGAACCTACAATCCCTATCTCGTTCGTTAACCGGGGACTTCGTTAACCAGGGACTATCTGTAAATGGGTCTATAACGGGGCAAATCAAACCCAGTTGTTTTTACTGCACATGTGCAAAACATGACCCTTTTCTGTACATAGGAAGCTTGCCAATGAATCCACAAAAGGAGCATCAAGCAAATATAAAATTTTGTTTCGAAATATATAACATTTTTCATAATTTAAAAGAAAAATATATTTTAAAAGTCTGTTTTGGAACAAAACCTATACAAAAAAATAAAACAAAAAAAATTCAGTAAGCATGCCCTTTAATTAGTCCTAGTTTTCTTCTTAGCTGCTGTTCCCACCACCTGATTGGATATTTAAAAGGCAATATTTACTGAAAATGTTCTGATCTTTACTCCACAACTCCTTTACTAACTCACCACTGTAGACTAAAAAGTTGAACATTGCAAAAGCAATCATATCACAGATTTATATTTTATTTTTACTCTTATAAAGCAAGTTTTTGGAATTTTGCTTATCGGATGTATGGTGAAATATATATATATATATTTTCTTTATGAAAGATATATGAGCAGTATGAGCCAGTCCTGGTTATTGTGATGTATTCTGCGTAGCTTTTTTTGCTATGTGTGAAGATTTCACTGTGACCAAAGTAATTCTTATTTTTTATTTTTTTGTCATTTGAAACGTATATTTACGTTTCATGTCTTTAATTTTTGTTTAGTTTTTTACATTTTTTCGTTGGTAAGTTCTGTTTAATTTAGTGATGTCTCATTGCATAATCCTGACTGTAGCCCTATATTTAAATAAAATTGTAAACACATCCAAATTAAATTTGTGACTGATTTCATTTTTACGATGAATTTCACAGAACAACTCTAATATAAACTTGTAAAATGCTTAGGACCTCTTTTGTTTCTTTCCTTTTTTTTTATGTCTGTTTCCATTGTAGAGCAGAATGTTTCCTTCCTGTCCACATACATAGTTGGGTAAAATTCTTGAACAAGTCAAAAGGTAGCAATTAAAACGGTCCAACTAGGGATGATCAATAGGATATAAATAATTTCTCCTTAAATTTAAATTTCATGTAATTTATATGCTGCTTGAAATTTGACTTCCTGTCAATTTTTATTGGTCCAAGTTAAAACTGCAAAACATTTATGTGAAATTTGAATGCACTGGGAAATGATTTGCATCTCATTGATCATACCTAGTTCCAACCCTTATTCGCTGTATGAAAAACTCAACAGAACAAGTTTTAGCTTAAGTCATACTGTCAAGTATTGATGTATTTAAACTTAACTAATCGCTTTCAGGGTAACAGGCGTAAGGTTAATTACCGTATTTTTCGGAATATAAGACGCTCCGGAATATAAGACGCACCTAGGTTTAGAGGATAAAAATGAGGGAAAAAAATAATACATTAAACCTAGGTGCGTCCATGGTGCAGGAGCGTCTTGTGGATCTTCCCCCCCTCCCCAAGCTCTATCTAAGCTACAGTAAAACCTTGCTGCCTCACTAACTACCCTACAGTAACTCCTGCTGCCCCATTAGCTACACCAACCCCTGCCATCCCCACCAGCTCCATTAACCACATCATTTACCTACATTAATCAGCACTACTAATTACAGCTACATTAATATTTATACAGAAATCAGAATCTGCAACGAAATTACAAGCAGATACAACAATGTACAGACAGTAGGGATAGGTAAAGGTAACAAGTCTTACAATTTTGAGGAGCAGGTGTCCATGTGGGAGAGGGCCAGTGGAGTGGGCTGTGGGATCAGTGCCCATCCAAAGCACCAGCAGTAGAGGCTGAAGAAGGCAAGAGGGTAATGTCCAGGTCGCAGCCAGAGCAGCTTGCTGCAGATGTTGCAGAAGCTGGGTGCTGGTGGGTCTCAGCTGTGGCAGCACCTGTGGCCATTTGTCCCCCTCCTAAGCGTGGCCGTGAAGTCCTGGAGTTGATAGCCGCTGGTCAGATGCGGCTGCAGAGCGGCAGATATGCCAGGATACCGTGGCCATGATCTCAATGAATGTCGGGGAGAGAGCCGAGTTTAGCCTGCTTGGCTGATGGCTGGAAGTCTGAGGCATGCTATTAGTGCAGAGCGCAGCGGGAGGCGTTATTACAGATCCTGGATCCAGCCGACGAGTCCCCCATCTGCTTCTGTATCTTCAATACCGGCGCGCGCTGATCCCCGTCTTGTAACTTCCTGGTCAGCCGCTGTCGCACTGCGTGACCCTGACGCACGTGAGCCGCCGAGGTCACGCAGTGCGAGAGCAGCAGACCAGGAAGTTACAAGACGGGGATCAGCGCGCGCCGGTATTGAAGATACAGAAGCAGATGGAGGACTCGTCGGCTGGATCCCAGATCGGTAATAATGCTTCCCGCTGCGCTCTGCACTAATAGCATGCCTCAGACTTCCAGCCATCAGCCAAGCAGGCTGAACTCAGCTCTCTCCCCGACATCCATTGAGATCATGGCCACGGTATCCTGGCTTATCTGCCGCTCTGCAGCCGCATCTGACCAGCGGCTAACAACTCCAGCACTTCACGGCCACGCTTAGGAGAGGGACAAATGGCCGCACGTGCTGCCTCGGGCACCATATAAATACGAAATTTCAAACATTTGGAATATAAGACGCACTCACTTTTCTCCCCACTTTTGGGGGAGAAAAAGTGCGTCTTATATTCCGAAAAATACGGGTAATATGCAAGTATGTAAAGTTTTAAAGGCTTGCAATAAACTATGTACAGTAAGACATGAAAGGTATTACCTGAACCAACGTTTTTTGGTTTGATGTCAGCATGTATGCAAGCAAACAAAGCAATTTGGGGCTCATGCAGTTAATCCACTTTTAGCAATATGAGAATAAGGCTCAATTTTAGTCCAGCATATCTCCAAGGCATTAGACAGCCAAAAATGCAGATAGTTCAGCTAATTTGCACAGACAATCCATCGATCTTCAACTTCTTTAAACAGTCTTCAAGTCTCCTTAGGGACAGCAGCTACGCTTACCTTCTGTAGCTTCTGGTTCATAAAAAACAACCATAAAAGTGTTAAGAATTGTTTTATCTGTAGGAATCTCTACCTCCCTTCCCCCCCAAAAAAGTATATTTTGCAGAGCAATACCTGCTTGCTAGGGTTACAGTTCCACCTAGTGGCCAAATAGTGCATGTGATTCAAATCGAGAAACTTGATGTTTTTAGCGCTTCCTAAACCTAAAACAATTTTTGTCTCTTTTATGGTTGCTTTCTTATGAACTAGGAGGTAAGTAACACTCACGTTCTTTTCATCTAGTTTCTTTTGCTGGGTGTCTCCAACATTCTTCCCATACTAAATCCAGTTTCACTGGATAAAAGCACTGGTTTTTTTTTTCTAGGAAAGCGATCATCAGGGATATTGTGAATACCTCAGCAGAGATGATTATATAGAAATAGTCTAGCCTAACCTACTGAGTGATTATTTATAGGTGACCTAGAAGTGCCAGCCATCTTTACTTGAATACTACATTTAGAGACTTCTGGTTTTCTTCCTTTTTGTCTCTCTGAGGTAACTGGAGACCTAAGAAGATTCTTCTTCCAATAAAAGGATTTTCATATGGAATCTCCAAATGCAGAACAGACAGTCATATCTCTCCTTCAGAGGAAAATAAGTACCAGTAGAGTATTGCACTGGAACATAGTCTCAAGAAGACTTATTGGCCACAAGCTTGGTTTTTTTTAAGTTAGCCAATAAATGGAATCACCCTGATACAAAATGTCTTTCTTTCAAAGGAAAAGAGCTTTCTTTGCTGAGAAAGGTGTGAAGTAAAGGCTGTGAAATGACCACCTAGAAGCTGCCTCTTGGAAATGTAATTATTATTATTTAGTATTTATATGGCACCAACATCTTCTATGGCACTGTATAGAGTGTATTGTCATATTACCTTATCTGTTCCTCAGAGGGGTCACAGTCAAATCCCTACCATAGTCATATGTCTATGTACAGTGACTTGCAAAAGTATTCGGCCCCCTTGAAGTTTTCCACATTTTGTCACATTACTGCCACAAACATGAATCAATTTTATTGGAATTCCACATGACAGACCAATACAAAGTGGTGTACACGAGAAAAGTGGAACAAAAATCATACATGATTCCAAACATTTTTCACAAATAAATAACTGCAAAGTGGTATGTGCATAATTATTCAGCCCCCTGAGTCAACATTTTGTAGACCCACCTTTTGCTGCAATTACAGCTTCCAGTCTTTTAGGGTATGTCTCTACCAGCTTTGCACATCTAGAGACTGAAATCCTTGCCCATTCTTCTTTGCAAAACAGCTCCAGCTCAGTCAGATTAGATGGACAGCGTTTGTGAACAGCAATTTTCAGATCTTGCCTCAGATTCTCGATTGGATTTAGATCTGGACTTTGGCTGGGCCATTCTAACACTTGGATATGTTTTGTTTCAAACCATTGCATTGTTGCCCTTAATTTATGTTTAGGGTCGTCCTGCTGGAAGGTGAACCTCCACCCCAGTTTCAAGTCTTTTGCAGACTCCAAGAGGTTTTCTTCCAAGATTGCCCTGTATTTGGCTCCGTCCATCTTCCCATCAACTCTGACCAGCTTCCCTGTCCCTGCTGAAGAGAAGCACCCCCAGAGCATGATGCTGCCACCACCATATTTGACAGTGGGGATGGTGTGTTCAGAGTGATGTGCAGTGTTAGTTTTCTGCCACACATAGCGTTTTGCATTTTGGCCAAAACGTTCCATTTTGGTCTCATCTGACCAGGGCGCCTTCTTCCACATGTTTGCTGTGTCCTGAACATGGCTTGTGGAAAACTGCAAACAGGGCTTCTTATGCTTTTCTGTTAACAATGGCTTTCTTCTTGCCACTCTTCCATAAAGGCCAACTTTGTGCAGTGCACGACTAATAGTTGTCCTATGGACAGATTCCCCCACCTGAGCTGTAGATCTCTGCAGCTCGTCCAGAGTCACCATGGGCCTCTTGATTGCATTTCTGATCAGCGCTCTCCTTGTTCGGCCTGTGAGTTTAGGTGGACGGCCTTGTCTTGGTAGGTTTACAGTTGTGCCATACTCCTTCCATTTCTGAATGATCGCTTGAACAGTGCTCCGTGGGATGTTCAAGGCTTTGGAAATCTTTTTTCTAGCCTAAGCCAGCTTTAAATTTCTCAATAACTTTATCCCTGACCTGTGTGTTCTTTGGACTTCATGGTGTTGTTGCTCCCAATATTCTCTTAGACAACCTCTGAGGCCGTCACAGAGCAGCTGTATTTGTACTGACATTAGATTACACACAGGTGCACTCTATTTAGTCATTAGCACTCATCAGGCAATGTCTATGGGCAACTGACTGCACTAAGACCAAAGGGGGCTGAATAATTACGCACACCCCACTTTGCAGTTATTTATTTGTAAAAAATGTTTGGAATCATGTATGATTTTCATTCCAATTCTCTCCTGTACACCACTTTGTATTGGTCTTTCATGTGGAATTACAATAAAATTAATTCATGTTTGTGGCAGTAATGTGACAAAATGTGGAAAACTTCAAGGGGGCTGAATACTTTTGCAAGCCACTGTATGTATAGTGTTGTCTAGGCCCAGTGTGAGAAGGAAGGCTGGTTCACCCTGGCAGCAGTGCAGAGTGGTGCACACCGGTTGGCATGATTGCTGGCCGCAGTGGGATACAGAGTGGTATGGCCCAATCCAATATGAAGTTAACAGAGCCGCCTTTCTCCACCGCTACAAAATGCGTAACACATGCATTTTTTGTACAGGGCCACATTGCACTGCGGATGGTATGGAGAGTGACTCATTAGTTAAATCAGAGCCCAGGCTGCAGTGGGTAAGAGGCGGCAACCAGCTCAGCAATGCTTTTTGAGTGAACAGGAGTGGGCAATTAGATGAAGGGATGCTCAATATGGGGAAGAGAGAGGAATGGTGGCCAGATTTGTTATGAGGGAGAGGAAAGGTGACCACACTTGCTGCAGAGTCAATGGTGGCCACACTTGTTACAGGGTGAGAAATAATTGTGACTCCCTATGCTATGGGGAGAGGGGGATTTGTTTAGAGGCCAATGATTTCTAGTCATGCTCATGAATATCCCAGGAAATAAATAAGTAGATAAGTACTTGTTCTACTTACCGGTACATAACACATGTATTATACTGTCCACATTTTGATTTCAGTGAATTTTAGGCCCCGTTCACACTTGCGTTTTGGCATGCAAACGGACCGGATCCGGATCGTATCAGGAGCTGATCCGGATTGGAACCGTGCGGTTCCGATCCGGATCCAGTCCGTTTGCATCAGGACTGCTTCAGGCTGCCATCCGGATCCGTGGGGGAAAAGAAAAAAAAAAAAAACCTTAACATTTGTTGGGGTCTGCAGAAGGTGCACCTGGTGCACTTGTAGAATCAGGTCCTCCGCTGTAGGCCTCACCTCCACCTCCGACATACTGCCAAAACAGCTCCAGCACGTGTGTCACTACTGCTCCACTCCAGATATGCTGGGCCCATGTGTCCCCATCCAAAATGGCCGCTATGATACGCATAGGAAGTGGGGTAGAGCGTCCGGTGTTGTCTCCAGTGTGTTCTGTGCTTCCGTTTCCCATTGGTTTTCTATATCTGGATGGTGCAGTCAGGCTCCGGTCCGGGTGCGTGGGCCAGATGAGCCGGACCAAAAAATAGCGCATGTTGGAAAAGTGTCCGGAGTCCGGATCCGGTCCGGCTCCGTACTGTACGGAACGTACGCATGTGAACGTCCGCATAGCCTTTGCAATGCTATGCGGAACGTGCGTTCCGTTTGTACAGTATACGGTCCGGATCCGATCAGGCGGATCCGGACAGGGAACGCTAATGTGAACTGGGCCTATTATAGTGAATAAAGAGAAAACTGTTTCTAGGATTTTCCATCTTTGCTGCCTCTGACTGAAGCCAATCCTGATGCAATTTCCTCCCTTACTGTTTTTTTCTCCTAGAAACTGCAATGTCATATCTAGCTTGCTTGGTAAACAAGTGAGCACAGCATAGGTTGTATTACAGCAGCGTCTCCCTTCTCAGCCTTTAGTCACACTGAACGGCCCTCAGCCTATCAGCGAGGAGCTGGAATGTGGGAGGGGAGATAACAGGCTTCCTTCTCCTCAACAATGTACCAAATAGAGCCAGGCTGACTGAGATAAGATTTATTACAGCAGAAACACGATTATATTGAAATGCTTGCAATGCAGGGTGAGGTTGTAGACTGCATAATAAACACAGAGCAGTTGGTAAATGGAATTTGCTTTAACCGCTTTAAAGGGAATTTGCAATCTTGCTTTAAAGGGAAGGTCCAAGGTGATTAAAAATAAAAAATCTACTTACCTGGGGCTTCCTCCAGCCCCTTGCAGCCGTCCTGTGCCCTCGCTGCAGCTCTGCTCCCCAGCGGTGGTTCGGGGTCCCCTCCGCTGCAAGATGCCTACTATGCTATAGGCTGCGGCTTACGGAGTCTCGCTGACGTCATCCGGACTGTACTGCGCAGGTGCAGTAGTTCTGTGCCTGGCCCTGCACAGTACAGTCCAGATGACGTCAGTGTGACTTCGTGAGCCACACGCTGGAGCGCAGTAGATGCTGTCCTGGATGCCGACCTGGCGAGGAGGGGACCAGGAGCCACTGGAGCTGCGGCAAAGGCACAGGACGGCTGCCAGGGGCTGGAGGAAGCCTAAGGTAAGTAGATTTTTGTTTTTAATCACCTCGGACCTTCCCTTTAAGATCTTTGGAGCACTTTCCATATTTGCTACAAAAGCTGATTTTGTACAACTTTATTTAAATTTGTGTCTGTTGGTCAGTTGCAGTAACATGAGGTTGGTAAAAGTGGGGGGAACAAGACCTTCTGCAGTTCAGGAAACGGAAGATCATCATTTGTTTTCCTACAGGTTCCAGGTAACACAGACCAATAGCAACGCAGCTTGTATAGAATATTGCAGGTTGATTTTAATCACATTTCTCACATTTTATTTGATTATCTTTTAGTAAAAAAAAGTTACAAAACCTGTGTGTGGAGACAGAGTTGGGGGATGGGATCAAGAGAGAAGGCCAGCTCTGGTCACATGGAGTGAGGAGCATCATAATCTTATCAGTGCATTTCAGGTTTCAGTGATGGTCTTGGTTGTGTCACCCCACCCATCACATAGGGACAAATGTCTTTTTTTCTTAAAGGAAGTTGGACAAACCGGAAAAATATGGAGCCCCTCTGATGTTTAATTCACCGTCTTTCACACATAAGCTTTCCTGTCAAATTGCTTAGGCAATCCCTTCTGTGCGTCGCGGTTGTGGGTAGGGTCCTGAAGCTGTGTGTGCACCGACCTTACAGACTTCACGCCATTATAGGAATAAGTAATTCTGGAACACATAAATATATATTACTTAGTAACAAATGTACAGCAGCCCTAATGCATTGGTAAAAGATCCAAAGTGATTGCTGGATCGTCTTGTCCGAGTAAATTTTTCTCCTTACCCCTGCCATTTCAAACCGCTCCATTGCACATTGCGCTGTCATTCCTCCTCCCCCTCCACAGCAACAGAACCACAGGCTAGCAATGCGCCTATACAGCACTATTCTCAACTAGTGTTGTCCGGATCATGAACGATTCGGATCTTTGATCCGAATCTATTTTGTGAATCGATCATCCGAATCATCAAAATGAGTGATTCGGATCACAAAAGGGGCGGGGCCAGGAGCGACACGCCCCCTCTCAGCGGGCAGCGGGGTCCTGGAAGCAGAGCTGAGATGGATCGCTCTGTTGGAGGGGAGCCAGGGACAGGTAGATGAGAGAGAGGGGACATCAGTGCCACTGCCAGATGTGTGTAGAGCACACGTACTGGCTATAACGTGCTGCTGATTATAGGCTGTCTGTTCCGTAGTTGTGCACAGTGAACACATTGGAAGCTTTTGGCTCAGCACAGCTCAGTAACTTTGCAGGCACTGTGATTGCAGGGCAATATGATCCTCCTGCACTGCTCTAAACAGCTGCACTTATCTTCTGGGAATGCTGTGGGGAATGCTTTCTTTCACTGTGCGACGTTTGCATTCAAAGTACACAGATGAGCATATAGGTGAAATACATGTAAAGCATATGATTGCAGCATGTGGGTATTGTGTGCAAGCAAACATTTCTGCTCTCTGCTCGTCCCTCCTCCCTTCTCTGTCCACTCCCTGCCCGTCTCTGTCCACCATCTCCCCTTCTCTGTGTGTCCACCCCCCTCCCCTTTTCCTGTCCACAGCAGGGAAAGACCTGTCCTGCTATTCATTTCACCCCCGAATGC
Source organism: Hyperolius riggenbachi (assembly GCF_040937935.1). NCBI lineage: Eukaryota > Metazoa > Chordata > Amphibia > Anura > Hyperoliidae > Hyperolius > Hyperolius riggenbachi. The sequence goes on from NC_090655.1 coordinate 79,553,633, forward strand.
TTCGGTAGTAAAATGATCCGAGATTCAGATCAAAGATCCGGATCTTTTCAATGATCCGATTCGAATCATCCGGATCATTGAAAAGATCCGAACTTCCCATCTCTATTCTCAACAGGCCGACTCCCAGGGCCGGTTCAAGTAACAACTGGGCCCTAGGGCAAAATTAGCCTGGGGGCCCCCCAACAGACACCACCCCGACCAAAAAGCGTCATTAAAGGCCCTTTGTTGCAGCCAAATTTCCCTCCTGGGCCCCTGAGCTGGCTGCTGACGCTCCCCCAATCACCTCCCAACTTAACAGACTCTGCAGATTTCCTGGGGAGCAACAGTTAAGAAAGGGGAGGGACAACTTGGGGGCCCCTACAGGCTCTGGGGCCCTAGGGCAATTGCCTATTTTTTCCTATGGTAGCTCCGGCCCTGCCGACTCCCCACTTTACAGCCAAAATTTGGGTGTCAAAAAGTTGGCTTACTCATGATATATGGTGTAGCTTTTTAGAAGTCCTCTTTACTTTGGTATAAAACTTTTTCAAACGTCCCTTTGTGCTTTTACTTACCTAAATACTTATTTGGGCTTATTTATACATGTGCTGTCATTTTATAAATGAAAGTAATAGGTCTGACCTAGGATCCTCAGAGATCCGGGGCACTTTTGGTCTCTCCAGCCAGAAAATGGGTGTGGCCATGCACCAGGATATGGGTGTGGTCATAGGTAGAGCCAAATTTACATGAACTTAACAGCGGTCTAAGTAGGCCTGCTTAGCAAAATGTTGGATGGAGCCCTTCTCCATTAATTAAAAAAACAAAAAAATAAAATGCAGCATATCAAATAAATAGGCAGTATCACTTAAACATGGCTAGGCAGAGTTACCTGGCTTCTGTGCTGGCAGTACTGACTTTCTACCTGGTGGGCTGGCCTGTCGCCAGGTTATCTGGCAGTTCCCCATAGCTGCCCCTGACCTTCTTGTGGACCCCCTCCCATGTTCCCACGGGCCTCTCATTCAGGCATCACAACTCCCAGCATGCCCCCATAGAAGAACCACAGCTCCCTGCAGGCCCCCATAAAGGCATCACAGGGCCCAGCATGGCACTACAGCACCCAGTATGCCCACATAGAGGCACCACAGCACCCAGCATACTCTGATTGATGCACCACAGCTCCCTGCAGGCCCCCATAAAGGCATCACAGGGCCCAGCATGGCACCACAGCACCCAGCATGCCCACGTAGAGGCACCACAGCACCCATCATATTCTGATTGATGCACCACAGCTTCCAGCATGGAAGTTGGAGTATAACGCCGCAGAGCTAAAACCCTGTGAACAAGCACCGGCAGGTGCGAAACAATTGTCGGGAGGACGGGCTCTGTGTGTCAGTTGTCATCTGGACGGGTGAAGTAACTGATGGTGTTACCATGTTTATGCTGCTACATTGTTTTTACACATGAAAGTGCAATAAATGCTGGCTGAAGCGCCCTGGTGCCCACGTCTTTTCTCTCAAGTTTGAACAGCTTCCAGCATGCTCACCATTGAGGCAACACAACTGACTCTGCCTGGAGGACTTCCGGGGCACCCCAGAATAGATCCGGGGCACATGCCACTGATCTTTGGGGCTAGCAACGCCATTGGATCTGACTATGAGAAGTTCAAGTACCGCCTAAACCCAACCCAGGTGTATGGCAGCCACATGTTGAGAACCTATCATTTAAAAGATAACTGACATTACAAACATAAGTATAGATATGTATCTGCCCTCCACAGTGATACATGAAAATGTAATCTCTTGCTTACCTAGGTGCAGCCATTTGTAAATTGGTCATAAAGCCTAGTCTGTGTTGTGCTGTTGTCAATTAAAAATAGACAGTGACACTACCCCTGGAACGTGATGAGAGGAGCAGCATACCTCTGGACAGAACCTGCCACTGTAACATCTCCCAGCTTACCCCACCCCGCACTCCAATGTAACGATCGGTGGGTGCAGAGAGTATCTGATTACCGGTGATCTGCAGTATCACCGGAAATACAGATATATACCAGATTATAAGTGATCTGCAGTCTCACCGATAATCCGATATACAAACTAACCTCTGTTCACCTGAGTAGAGTGTAGTGTTTAGTGTAACAGTAACACTTAGAGGACAAGGCCTCAATGCAGCAAGGAGTACTGCACAGATTCCTTCCGCAGACCTGAGCTCTCCAAGACGGGAGGAGTCAGACTGACAGTAGGAAGGTATATCTGAAAGTGACCCTCAGGAGGGAGGATCGCTAACAGAGCGAGGAACCGCCTCTAACGGTAAGGTCGGTTCTCGAGGTCGGACAAGCCAGGTCGTACACACACAGACAGATAAAGTACAAGATCAGGAGGCAAAGGCGGAGTCAAAGTACAGGCAGGGTTCAGCAACGGGGTATCAGATATATCGGGGTACAAAATCAGGAGGCAGAAGCAGAGTCAAGGAACGAGCCGGGGTTCGGCAACAGAGTATCAGAAATAACGAGGTACAAGATCAGAGTTCAGAAGGGTGGTCAAGGCAGGCAAAAGTCATAACAGATAATCACAATCAAACTAGTACTTTAGCTATCAACAGAATCTAGCTAAGTGTAGGATTACAGCTCCAGCTGGTCCCGGCACACTTACGGATCTGACTACGGATCTGGGTGCTCCCACATGTGTGATCGCACGCCAGACAAAGAGCAAGTGAACAACCAGCAGTATATATACTCTAGGACCTTTCCAGGACCTCCCTAATTGCTGGTCCAATGGGAGCAGTGGAATTTTTCAGCTGACCCAGCTGGTCAGCCGACACCCTTCTAACTGCTATTTAAACTCTGCCTCTGTGCTCGCGCGCGTGTAAGTCTGAATCTTGGTGGACTATCAGTCCCAGCCACACCAGTACTGTCATGCAATGAATCTAATGCGGGGGCCGCCTCTGATGCGGATTCCGCCGTTACCAATGCGGATTCCGCCGCACTGCCCATGCGGCATGCGGCGTTTTTTCCGCGTTGTGACGCCATGCTGGACGCGGAAACAGCCGCCTCACCTCGAGAGACGGCGGCTTTTCCGCGTTTACTCACAGTACCCCCCTCCCGAGGAGTGGACTCCGGACAACTCCTACCAGGTTTCTCGGGATGTAAGGCGTGAAATTCCCTCCTTAACCACTTCCCGACCGCCCACTACACAGGGGCGGCGGGGAAGTGGAGCCCTGCAGGACGGCCTCACCCACAGAGGCGGCGGTCCATTTAAGGGCATGGGCGGAGCGATCGCGTCATCCGTGACGCGATCCTCCGCCGGCGCCTGTCACCGTTCGCTCGCCGCAACATCCCGCCGGCTATACGGAAGCGCCGGCGGGATGTTAACCCCGCGATCGCCGCATACAAAGTGTATAATACACTTTGTAATGTTTACAAAGTGTATTATACATGCTGCCTCCTGCCCTGGTGGTCCCAGTGTCCGAGGGACCACCAGGGCAGGCTGCAGCCACCCTAGTCTGCACCCAAGCACACTGATTTCTCCCCCCCCTGCCCCAGATCGCCCACAGCACCCATCAGACCCCCCCCTGCCCACCCCCCAGACCCCTGTTTGCACCCAATCACCCCCCTAATCACCCATCAATCACTCCCTGTCACTATCTGTCAACGCTATTTTTTTTTTATCCCCCCCCCCTGCTCCCTGCCCCCTCCTGATCACCCCCCACCCCTCAGATTCTCCCCAGACCCCCCCCCCCAGACCACCCCCCCCTGTTTACTGTATGCATCTATCCCCCTGATCACCTGTCAATCACCTGTCAATCACCTGTCAATCACCCGTCAATCACCCATCAATCACCCGTCAATCACCCCCTGTCACTGCCACCCATCAATCAGCCCCTAACCTGCCCCTTGCGGGCAATCTGATCACCCCCCCACACCAATAGATCGCCCACAGATCCGACATCAGATCACCTCCCAAATCCATTGTTTACATCTATTCTCTCCTCTAAACACCCACTAATTACCCATCAATCACCCATCAATCACCCCCTATCACCACTTGTCACTTTTACCTATCAGATCAGACCCTAATCTGCCCCTTGCGGGCACCCAATCACCCGCCCACACGCTCAAATTGCCCTCTGACCCCCCCTTATCAATTCACCAGTGCATTAATTACATCTGTTCTTCCCTGTAATAACCCACTGATCACCTGTCAATCACCTGCCAATCACCTATCACCCATCAATCACCCCCTGTCACCCCCTGTCACTGCCACCCATCAATCAGCCCCTAACCTGCCCCTTGCGGGCAATCTGATCACCCACCCACACCATTAGATCGCCCGCAAACCCGCCGTCAGATTACCTCCCAAATGTATCGTTTACATCTGTTATCTTCTCTAAACACCCACTAATTACCCATCAATCACCCCCTATCACCACCTGTCACTGTTACCTATCAGATCAGACCCTAATCTGCCCCTTGCGGGCACCCAATCACCCGCCCACACGCTCAGATTGCCCTCAGACCCCCCCCCCCCCCTTATCAATTCGCCAGTGCATTAATTACATCTGTCCTTCCCTGTAATAACCCACTGATCACCTGTCAATCACCTGCCAATCACCTATCACCCATCAATCACCCCCTGTCACTGCCACCCAACAATCAGCCCCTAACCTGCCCCTTGCGGGCAATCTGATCACCCACCCACACCAATAGATCGCCCGCAGATCCGACATCAGATCACCACCCAAGCGCAGTGTTTCCATCTATTCTCTCCTCTAAACACCCACTAATTACCCATCAATCACTCCCTATCACCACCTGTCACTGTTACCTATCAGATCAGACCCTAATCTGCCCCTTGCGGGCACCCAATCGCCCGCCTACACGCTCAGATTGCCCTCAGACCCCCCCTTATCAATTCGCCAGTGCAATATTTACATCTGTTCTCCCCTGTAATAACCCACTGATTACCTGTCAATCACCTATCAATCACCCATCAATCACCCCCTGTCACTGCCACCCATCAATCACCCCCTGTCACTGCCACCCATCAATCACCCCCTGTCACTGCCACCCATCAATCAGCCCCTAACCTGCCCCTTGCGGGCAAACTGATCACCCACCCACACCAATAGATCGCCCGCAGATCCGACATCAGATCACCACCCAAGCGCAGTGTTTCCATCTATTCTCTACCCTAAACACCCACTAATTACCCATCAATCACCCCCTGTCACTGCTACCTATCAGATTAGACCCCTATCTGCCCCTAGGGCACTCAATCACCCGCCCACACCCTCAGAATGCCCTCAGACCCCAGCCCTGATCACCTCGCCAGTGCATTGCTTGCATCCATTCCCCCCTCTAATCACACCTTGAGACACCCATCAATCACCTCCTGTCACCCCCTAGCACACCTACCCATCAGATCAGGCCCCAATTTGCCCCGTGTGGGCTCCTGATCACTCGGCCAAACCCTCAGACCCCCTTCCGATCACCTCCCCAGTGCATGGATTGCATCTATTTTCCCCTCTAACCACCCCCTGAGACACCCATCAATCACCTCCTGTCACCCCCCTAGCACTCCTATCCATCAGATCAGGCCTAATACAACCTGTCATCTAAAAGGCCACCCTGCTTATGACCGGTTCCACAAAATTCGCCCCCTCATAGACCACCTGTCATCAAAATTTGCAGATGCTTATACCCCTGAACAGTCATTTTGAGACATTTGGTTTCCAGACTACTCACGGTTTTGGGCCTGTAAAATGCCAGGGCGGTATAGGAACCCCACAAGTGACCCCATTTTAGAAAAAAAAGACACCCCAAGGTATTATGTTAGGTGTATGACGAGTTCATAGAAGATTTAATTTTTTGTCAAAAGTTAGCGGAAATTAATTTTTATTGGTTTTTTTTCACAAAGTGTCATTTTTCACTAACTTGTGACAAAAAATAAAATCTTCTATGAACTCGCCATACACCTAACGGAATACCTTGGGGTGTCTTCTTTCTAAAATGGGGTCACTTGTGGGGTTCCTATACTGCCCTGGCATTTTAGGGGCCCTAAACCGCGAGGAGTAGTCTAGAAAACAAATGCTTCAAAATGACCTGTGAATAGGACGTTGGGCCCCTTAGCGCACCTAGGCTGCAAAAAAGTGTCACACATGTGGTACCGCCGTACTCAGGAAAAGTAGTATAATGTGTTTTGGGGTGTATTTTTACACATACCCATGCTGGGTGGGAGAAATTTCTATGTAAATGGACAATTGTGTGTAAAAAAATCAAACAATTGTCATTTACAGAGATATTTCTCCCACTTAGCATGGGTATGTGTAAAAATACACCCCAAAACGCATTATACTACTTCTCCTGAGTACAGCGGTACCACATGTGTGGCACTTTTTTACACCCTAAGTACGCTAAGGGGCCCAAAGTCCAATGAGTACCTTTAGGATTTCACAGGTCATTTTGCGACATTTGGTTTCAAGACTACTCCTCACGGTTTAGGGCCCCTAAAATGCCAGGGCAGTATAGGAACCCCACAAATGACCCCATTCTAGAAAGAAGACACCCAAAGGTATTCCGTACGGAGTATGGTGAGTTCATAGAAGATTTTATTTTTTGTCACAAGTTAGCGGAAAATGACACTTTGTGAAAAAAAACTATTAAAATCAATTTCCGCTAACTTGTGACAAGAAAATAAAAACTTCTATGAACTCACCATACTCCTAACGGAATACCTTGGGGTGTCTTCTTTCTAAAATGGGGTCATTAGTGGGGTTCCTATACTGCCCTGGCATTTTAGGGGCCCTAAACCGTGAGGAGTAGTCTTGAAACAAAAATGACCTGTGAAATCCTAAAGGTACTCATTGGACTTTGGGCCCCTTAGTGCAGTTAGGGTGCAAAAAAGTGCCACACATGTGGTATCGCCGTACTCGGGAGAAGTAGTACAATGTGTTTTGGGGTGTATTTTTACACATACCCATGCTGGGTGGGAGAAATACCTCTGTAAATGACAATCTTTTGATTTTTTTTACACACAATTGTCCATTTACAGAGGTATTTCTCCCACCCAGCATGGGTATGTGTAAAAATACACCCCAAAACACATTGTACTACTTCTCCCGAGTATGGCGATACCACATGTGTGGCACTTTTTTGCACCCTAACTGCGCTAAAGGGCCCAAAGTCCAATGAGTACCTTTAGGATTTCACAGGTCATTTTGCGACATTTGGTTTCAAGACTACTCCTCACGGTTTAGGGCCCCTAAAATGCCAGGGCAGTATAGGAACCCCACAAATGACCCCATTTTAGAAAGAAGACACCCCAAGGTATTCCGTTAGGAGTATGGTGAGTTCATAGAAGATTTTATTTTTTGTCAAAAGTTAGCGGAAATTGATTTTAATTGTGTTTTTTCACAAAGTGTCATTTTCCGCTAACTTGTGACAAAAAATAAAATCTTCTATGAACTCGCCATACTACTAACGGAATACCTTGGGGTGTCTTCTTTCTAAAATGGGGTCATTTGTGGGGTTCCTATACTGCCCTGGCATTTTAGGGGCCCTAAACCGTGAGGAGTAGTCTTGAAACGAAATTTCTCAAAATGACCTGTGAAATCCTAAAGGTACTCATTGGACTTTGGGCCCTTTAGCGCAGTTAGGGTGCAAAAAAGTGCCACACATGTGGTATCGCCGTACTCAGGAGAAGTAGTATAATGTGTTTTGTGGTGTATTTTTACACATACCCATGCTGAGTGGGAGAAATATCTCTGTAAATGGACAATTGTGTGTAAAAAAAATTAACAAATTGTCATTTACAGAGATATTTCTCCCACCCAGCATGGGTATGTGTAAAAATACACCCCAAAACACATTATACTACTTCTCCTGAGTACGGCAATACCACATGTGTGGCACTTTTTTGCAGCCTAACTGCGCTAAGGGGTCCAAAGTCCAATGAGCACCTTTAGGCTTTACAGGGGTGCTTACAATTTAGCACCCCCCAAAATGTCAGGACAGTAAACACACCCCACAAATGATCCCATTTTGGAAAGTAGACCCTTCAAGGTATTCAGAGAGGGGCATGGTGAGTCCGTGGCAGATTTCATTTTTTTTTGTCGCAAGTTAGAAGAAATGGAAACTTTTTTTTTTTTTTTTTTTCCTCACAAAGTGTCATTTTCCGCTTACTTGTGACAAAAAATAATATCTTCTATGAACTCACTATGCCTCTCAGTGAATACTTTGGGATGTCTTCTTTCCAAAATGGGGTCATTTGGGGGGTATTTATACTATCCTGGAATTCTAGCCCCTCATGAAACATGACAGGGGGTCAGAAAAGTCAGAGATGCTTGAAAATGGGAAAATTCACTTTTGGCACCATAGTTTGTAAACGCTATAACTTTTACCCAAACCAATAAATATACACTGAATGGTTTTTTTTTTATCAAAAACATGTTTGTCCACATTTTTCGCGCTGCATGTATACAGAAATTTTACTTTATTTGAAAACTGTCAGCACAGAAAGTTAAAAAAATCATTTTTTTGCCAAAATTCATGTCTTTTTTGATGAATATAATAAAAAGTAAAAATCGCAGGAGCAATCAAATAGCATCAAAAGAAAGCTTTATTAGTGACAAGAAAAGGAGCCAAAATTCATTTAGGTGGTAGGTTGTATGAGCGAGCAATAAACCGTGAAAGCTGCAGTGGTCTGAATGGAAAAAAAGTGGCCGGTCCTTAAGGGGGGTAAAGCCCTAGGTCCTCAAGTGGTTAATTCGTCCGCATGCATGCGACTCCCCGGTACCCATTGTCTCTCCTCAATGCCGTACCCTTTCCAATATACAAGATATTGTACCGAGTTTTGTACAACGCGTGAATCTAAAATCTTTTCTACCTCGTACTCAGGTTGGTCATCCACCAACACAGGAGGAGGAGGAGTGGGACCCACATGGACTGCTGGCTTAAGCAGGGATACGTGGAAGGACCTTACCCCACGCATGCTGGCGGGAAGATCAACAGCGTAAGTGACGTTGTTGATCCTTCTGGCTATCGGGAAAGGCCCGACAAACCTGGGACCCAACTTGTCTGAGGGCTGTTTCAGGGCCAAGTGACGTGTGGATACCCAAACCAAGTCTCCTGGTTGGAATCTCCACTCCAAAGACCGTTTCTTGTCAGCTTGACCCTTCTGACTCAGAAACGCCTTTTCCAAACTGTCTCTCACCGTCCGCCAAATGTCTTTAAAAGACCTTTGCCAAGCCTCCAGAGCTGGAAACGGAGTGGAGGCCACTGGTAACGGTGAAAATTTGGGCAATCTTCCAGACACAACCTGGAACGGAGAAAATCCAGTGGAAGAACTTTTCAAATTGTTTTGTGCAAATTCTGCAAAGGGCAGAAATTTGACCCAGTCATTCTGCGCCTCTGCAACGTAGCATCTCAAAAACTGCTCTAACGACTGGTTGACCCTCTCCGTCTGACCGTTGGTCTGTGGGTGGTAGCCCGATGAAAACGACAGCTTCATGCCCATTTGATGACAGAATGCCCTCCAGAATTTAGATACGAATTGGACTCCCCGATCGGACACTATGTTTTCCGGAATGCCGTGCAACCGGAACACGTGTTTGATAAACAAGTCTGCCAATTCCTGGGCCGAGGGGAGTCCTTTCAAGGGCACAAAATGGGCCATCTTGCTGAAGCGGTCGACTACCACCCAAATGACCGACATGCCCTCTGATCTGGGAAGCTCACCCACAAAATCCATGGACAAGTGAGTCCATGGTTCACTCGGGGTGGGTAAAGGCTGCAACCTCCCTACAGGTGCCAGCCGGGAGGGTTTGCTTTTAGCACATACCGCACAATCCTTAACAAATTCTTTGCAGTCGGCTGCCAGAGACGGCCACCAAGCGCACCTGGCCACAAGATCCTGCGTTCTAGATGCCCCAAGATGTCCCGCATTCTTGTGTGAATGGAATATCTGTAGCACTCGGAGACGGAATGGCAGAGGCACAAATAAAACCCCCTCAGGCTTCCCCTCAGGGACATCCTGCTGAAAAGGACTCAAGGTCTCTGTCCAGTCTTCCCAAGTCTCTGTTACGGCCAGCACCAAATTTTGTGGGACAATGGTCTCTGGGGCAGAAGGCTGTGCTGTCTCCAACTCAAAGCATCTGGACAGGGCATCTGCCTTAATGTTCTTGCTACCCGGGGTATACGTAATTATGAACCTGAACCTCGAAAAAAACAAAGACCATCGAGCCTGACGGGGACTTAATCTCTTAGCCCCCTCGATGTATTCTAGATTCTTGTGATCCGTGTATACAGTAATTGTATGTTCTGCTCCTTCCAGCCAGTGACGCCACTCCTCAAAGGCAAGTTTAATGGCTAAGAGCTCTCTGTTGCCTATATCGTAGTTTCTCTCTGCCGGAGAGAACCTACGAGAGAAATACGCACAAGGGTGTAGCCTTCCCTGCAAGCCTGACCGCTGAGACAGCACAGCCCCTACCCCAACCTCCGAGGCGTCTACCTCAACAATAAAAGGATAAGAGGTGTCTACATGTCTCAGGATGGGTGCGGAACAAAACAAATCTTTTAAAGTGGAGAAAGCACTTAATGCATCAGGAGACCAGTGGGTGGTATCTGCCCCTTTTTTCGTAAGACAGGTGAGGGGTGCGATAACCGTGGAATACCCCTTTATGAACCTTCTATAATAATTCGCAAAGCCTAAAAACCGCTGTAAAGACTTCAACCCAACCGGCTGAGGCCATTCCAAAACAGCGGAGACTTTGGCGGGGTCCATAGACAGGCCCGTGGTGGAAATTATGTACCCCAGAAAGGCGACAGATGTGACTTCAAAAATACACTTCTCAATCTTAGCGTAGAGTGAGTTTTGTCTTAATTTGTTGAGTACAAATTTCACATGCATTCTGTGCTCAGAGAGGTTGTTGGAGAAAACAAGTATATCGTCTAGATAGACCAGCACAAATCTCCCCAACACCTCTCTGAAGACCTCGTTGATGAGTTCCTGGAAAACGGCCGGGGCATTACATAACCCAAAGGGCATCACCAGATACTCGTAATGCCCGTCTGGCGTGTTAAAGGCCGTTTTCCACTCATCGCCCTTTCTAATGCGCACCAGGTTGTACGCGCCCCGTAAATCCAGCTTTGAGAAGATCTTAGCATCGGTGACCTGCGTAAATAAATCGTCTATCAGGGGTAACGGATAGCGATTCTTTACCGTGATCTTATTTAGTCCCCGGTAATCAATACAGGGCCGCAGGCCCCCGTCTTTCTTTTTAACGAAAAAGAAACCTGCTCCAGCAGGCGATCGGGACGGCCGGATGAAGCCTTTGGCTAAATTGTCACGGATATATTCCTGCATAGCCAATTTCTCTGGCCCAGATAAATTGTACAAATGACCCCGAGGGGGCATACAACCTGAACGTATATCAATGGGGCAATTGAAAGGGCGATGTGGGGGTAACTTGTCTGCAGCCTTGGGACAGAATACATCAGAATATTCCACATATTGCTCAGGTACCCCCTGTACATGAACCCTGGTTTGGCCCAATGTCACCTTCCCTAAACATCGCTGAAAGCAGTGTGCTGACCAAGAAATTAGTTGGCCGGTGGCCCAATCAATGTGTGGAGAATGAAGGTGCAACCATGGCATGCCAAGTATAATGGTGGAGGTTGTCATATGCAACACAAAGAACTGTAACTTTTCCCAGTGCAGTACCCCTATGGTGACCCCCACCTCTGGTGTCTGAGACAGTGGGTGATTCCCTTGCAGAGGAGAGTCATCCACTGCCGTAACCTGGATGGGTGGTTGTACTGGTGTGAGCGGAATACACAATCTCTTAGCAAACTCAAAATCCATAAAATTTGCCGCGGAGCCTGAATCGATAAAGGCTTCCGTGACCTCAGTCTTATCTTCCCACGTAACGGTACAGGGAAGAAGCAATCGTTTTTCTTCTAGGGGTAAAAGTTGGACGCCCAGGGTGTTACCCCCCACCACTCCTAAGCGGTAGCGTTTTCCCGGCTTATTGGGGCAGTTCTGTACTATATGCCCCCCTTCACCGCAGTACAAACACAGCTGTTCGGTCATTCTCCGTCTTCGCTCTACCTGGGTTAATTTTGACCGAGCAATCTGCATCAGCTCGGAAGGAGGCAAGACGGGAGAAGGTGAAATAGTAGGAGGTGGAGTCACTGGGACCGTGGTGTAAGATACCCCTCTGAGACGGGAACTACCCCTGGTCTGTTTTTGGTAGCGCAGCCTGCGGTCGATTCGGATGGCCCCTGAGATGGCCTCATCGACTGTTCTGGGCTCGGGCTGGCTTAACATCAAATCAGAGACCTCATCGGACAGCCCTGTCAAGAAATGATCTAATAGGGCATAGGTGTCCCACCTGGCCGTAACTGACCACCTCCTAAACTCGGCCGCGTAATCTTCGACCGGACCTTCGCCTTGACGCAAAAGCTTGAGCTTCCGCTCAGAAGTCGAGGCAAGGTCCGGATCGTCGTAAATTACTGCCATAGCTTTAAAAAATTCCTCTACAGAGGTAAGAGCTTTGTCTCCGGCGAGCAGGCTATACGCCCAAGACTGGGAGTCGCCGGACAACAAAGTTTTAATAAACGTGACCCTCTGGGTCTCAGTACCCGAAGATTGGGGTCTCAACTCAAAATAGGACAACACCCTACTCCTAAAATTCCGGAAGTCAGATCTGTGGCCGGAAAAGCTTTCAGGTACAGGCATACGTATGTCAGAGCTAGGAGAGGATCGCACATGATCCACTGATGTCTGGAGGGTTTGTACAGACCCTGATAGGGCATCAATAAGAGTTATGTGAGTGCCCAGTACTTGATTGATGTTGTCCACCGAAGCGGCAAGTACACCCAGACAATCAGTGTTTGCGTCCATTTTGTATTTTGGTCTGGCGTTCTGTAACGATCGGTGGGTGCAGAGAGTATCTGATTACCGGTGATCTGCAGTATCACCGGAAATACAGATATATACCAGATTATAAGTGATCTGCAGTCTCACCGATAATCCGATATACAAACTAACCTCTGTTCACCTGAGTAGAGTGTAGTGTTTAGTGTAACAGTAACACTTAGAGGACAAGGCCTCAATGCAGCAAGGAGTACTGCACAGATTCCTTCCGCAGACCTGAGCTCTCCAAGACGGGAGGAGTCAGACTGACAGTAGGAAGGTATATCTGAAAGTGACCCTCAGGAGGGAGGATCGCTAACAGAGCGAGGAACCGCCTCTAACGGTAAGGTCGGTTCTCGAGGTCGGACAAGCCAGGTCGTACACACACAGACAGATAAAGTACAAGATCAGGAGGCAAAGGCGGAGTCAAAGTACAGGCAGGGTTCAGCAACGGGGTATCAGATATATCGGGGTACAAAATCAGGAGGCAGAATCAGAGTCAAGGAACGAGCCGGGGTTCGGCAACAGAGTATCAGAAATAACGAGGTACTGTAATGATCGCTGCTGCAGCAGGTATTGCTGGAAGCAGTAGTGCTGCAGCTCAGGCAGTTTTGATCTATTTCCATGCAAGCTGCATAGCTTTGTCTGCCTTTCCCTGCTGTCAGCTTGTGGCTGATTATCATTCACCTGTGTGGGAATCTGCATGTCTGCTCCCATTGGATGACCTCAGTATAAAGATCTGCTTCCTGCAGGGTTTCCTTGGGTTTTCATAGCTTCAGTTTAAGCATGTCTTGCTGTCGCTTTAGCCCCCGATCGTGTTTCTTGTTATAAAGATACTTTGCTGGTTTTGCATCATATATTGGTTCATTGCCAATATATATGCATACCAGCACGTTTATTATTTTCCTTGTATTCGTGTTACGTTGATACATCAGTGTCGCTGATGTATACGTACACGAACTGTTTATATCCTGTGTGCAGTTAGTCAGCTTTCCAGCACGTTTTGGTAGTTTGCGCGTATCGTGAGCACCCGTGCTGAGCTAGTATCCTGCTCCTGGTCCTGTTCGTGGATTGCGTTCATCTCTGCGAGGAGATAACGAATCCTTCTGAATCCTGTCCTGTTACTGTTTGTGGATTGCGTTCATCTCTGCGAAGAGATAACGAATCCTTCTGAATCCTGTTCTGTTACCGTTTGTGGATTGCGTTCCTCTCTGCGAAGAGATAGCGAATCCTTCTGAGTCCTGTTCCCTGTATTACTCCAGTCCTAGTCAGCGTTCCTGCTTATGTCATATATCGGTTCATTGCCGATATATACATATGTTAGTCAGACCTTACAAATAGTTTCATTGATAGCTGTAATTGTAATACGCTAGGAAAACATACTTATTGTATATTTATCTGTGTTACGTTCATCTATCTTGATCCTGCTATTTCCTGACTATTCTGTCCTGTCTTTGTGAGGCACGCCATCGCCGCAACGCATTGGCTGCCTCATTCCAGTCTGTCTGGTTTTGGACGCTTGCTGTCGCTAAGTAGCCGCTAGCTAGCAAGCGTTCATTCTGTTTTCCTGTCCTGATCTCCTCAGTTCTGGTTTATGCGCTGAGCGCTACTTTGCGCTGAGACGTTATAACGAAAGCATTGTTTGTGGCTGTCAGATCTGCACCGGCTCTGTGCGCCACAATCTCCTATTGGAGTCAGTCCTCCCCTCCACTATACTAGGGATAGCCTGTTTCTTTGTGCTAGTGTGTGTACCTCCTCCACGTCAGCTCATGCGTTGCATGCTGACTGTGGAGAATACACCACCAAGCCTTACATTATGAGAACCCCATTACCAATCCCCATTGTGGGGGGGATTCCCAGAAAGTATGACACTGTTAATTATGGTTCCTGTTCCTTTAAGAAATTTGAAGAACTTAGCTCTGAAACAGAAAATGAGTTTTTCTCTGAATGTGCCAGGTTCCTGACCAATCCTGATCTCCAAGCGACTCCTGTTTCAACCTGGGCACTCCAACTAAGTTATATTTTGTTTAAAGGGGAATTATTCCAGTGGGCATTTGATGTTCTCAATCATTCCGATTTGAAAGAGAGACCGCTGTAATTTCTAGCGTTTGTGATCCATAACTGGTTGCGCATAGATCCATTGCCTTTTCCTCTTAATGAACTCCTGGCAGCAGGCCAATCAGCTACTCCTTCAATTGCTTGCAAAAATGTTCAGCAAGCAGAAAGTGTTACTGATAATTTTCCTGCAGCCTTGAATAAATCACCAAAAACAGCAGGGTCTAAGGCCAAACGCAAACGTTCTAAGAAACGTGTCCGATCTGCAGAGTCGTTATCCTTAGCGACTGAGACCTATAATGAGATTCTGCCATTAACAGATAATGAAATGCAATTGTCTTTCAGGGGAGTTAAATGGACTTATGAAACTACTAATGAACTTTCCTCCCTGGCTAGGGAAAATAAAGATTTTTGTTTAAAAGAATTATCTGAGTATGATTATGAGGAGATATTACAGAGTATTGAACAAATCAACTTATTTGTGAAGCAAGGAAAGTTTGCATACACTACAGTTCAGCACTTGCTACAGGTATTGGAGATTCTTAGGAATAAGGAATCTGCCAATCACCTGCTAATTAACCCAATATATGTCCCTGCTACAATCATATCTGCAAACCATGATCTGCCTGTTAAGTATGCTTGGAATCCTCCATTTGAGAAAGGAGAGATGGAAGCTCTGGTCAATGAATGGAAGAATGATTCAAGTTCATTTTGTCAATTTTACAGTGCAAAAAGTGAATTAGTATTGAATGCATGCATTAAGTCTGCCTATAACCTAATAAAAACTGGTGTGTGTGAGTATGACTTTGTGGCTCCATTGATTGATGTGTGGGAACTGATTTTGGATGATTTTTATGTGACTCCGAATTCGCAAATTTGGCGTTCTGACCCGCCTGCTTCAGCACCTTTGGCTGATTCAGCAGGTGATTCGGAGCTCTTTCTGTGTGAAATTGAAGTTCCTGCAATTCCACCCTGTACCATGGATAACTCAGTGTTACTTACCAGTAAAACAGAAGCCACTGATACATTCTTAACCTTGCCCTGCGCAAATTTCTCAGCAGAGAATCCAGAGGTCCTGCTGACTTCCGAGTCCAGCCTAGCCAGTACTCATGACTCTTTGTTCAGTGAAACAGACACCAGAAAAATCTTGCCTGTCTCTGCAAACACTTCTGCAGAAATTACCTGTGTTAATAAAGTTCAACTCCTGTCTGATTCAGCAGATGCCAATAGATGCACTACATCAGTTTCCGAGTCCCAGCAATCCTGTCCAGAAACCTCAGAACCCCAGCATCTGAATTTTCCAATTTTCCAATTGAATGGTGATTCAGATGCGCAAACATTGTGTCTTGATTTTCCTGTTTCTACACCTCGCTCTAGTTTCGTGAATAGCACAGAGCATCTGCTCTGTGAACCTGAAATCGCAGAATTATTACCTTGTTCAGAAAATGTTCCAATAAATTTGCCCTGTACCATGAATTGTGCAGTAGATCTCTCCAATGAAACTCAGGTCACAGAATCATTATGCTGTCCAGCAGGTGCTTCCATGGTTTTGCCCTGCAATATGGACTGTTCAGTGATCCTGTCCAGTGAAGCTGTGGTCGCAGAGTCTTATGCTTCACCCAGTACTTTGGATATTTCAAACCCTCTAGCAGAAGGGTCTGAGGCACTGCTTACCTCAGTTGGTGTTGCAGTAATATTCACTTGTCTAGCAGCTGTTTTGGAATTACAGTCTGCTCTAATAAAACTTGGTGAATTTCTGCCCAGCAAAGCAGAAGCCATTGAAATATTGTCCTCGTCAGCAATTGTGTTAGATACCTTGCCCTGTACACAGTCTGATTTAACCAATGTTGTTGAGTCCCTCTCCAGTGTTGTAACAGCCGAGGAACTCCAGCCCTGTCCTCTGAATGTTTCAGAAGTCTTGCCCTGTAACATGGATAATTCTGATTCTCTGGTCAAAATAATAGAAATCTCAGAATTTCAGTCCGGTCTGATGAGTGTTCCTGAAACCCAGCCCTGTATCCTGAAAGATTCTGGTTCTCTGGCCGCTGTGGCAGAGGTTCCAGAGTCCCCTTCCTGTCCAGGGAATTCCTCAGTTTTGCCTAGTCCAGTGGGGGCTGCTGCAATACTGACTTGTTCTGCAGCGCCTCATGAGCTCCAATCCAGTGTATTAAATGAGTCTCTGTCCAGTCCAGAGGTAGTTGTGGAGTCCCTATCTGGTTCAGTGCACACATCAGAAGATTTGTCCTGTCTTGTTAGTGCCCCTGAATCTGATTTGTTACTGACTTTGCTGGAATCAGCGACATCTAAGTCTGATCCAGCATTCTCGTGTAAAAGTCCAGTAGTTGCGAAGTTTAGTCATGATGATTTTTTTTTGGCCAGTCCTGGTTTTGGTCCTGTCTTGGCTGACCCTGAGGCTCACAGTTCCTTGACATGCCCAGAGGTTTCTCTTGTGCCAGTGCCCAGATGTTCTTTGTGTGCCAGAATGCCCAAGTGTGTCTAAGGTGTTAGCGTGCTCTGATGCTTCCTTAGTGGGAACACGTTCTTTTGTTGCCAGTCTGCCTGCATGCCAAGAGATGGTTCTGGTCCCTGAAAGCCCTGATATTGATGTTTGTCCTTGTGGCCCTGACTCGGGAATTGCCCTAGGTTCCATAGGGGTTCTTGATAGTTCTCCATGTGAGCCTAAGGGGCATTCTGACCTATGGGGATCTCTTTGGAGCTTCAAGGTGTTCTGGGAGGTCTCTGAGAAAACTTGTCCTGGTGCCTTGGACTGGTTCAACAGTGGGTTTTGTGTTGGTAAAGACAGTACCGGTGGGCATTGCAAAGGCTTTGGCGTTTCTGAACGGTTCCTGGAAGGCGGTGGGTCGCTCAGGGAATTTCGGAGGGCTTTCTTCTGGAAATCATGGTTCTGATGGGTGTCACATTGGGGCTTGTAGTACTGATGGGCATGGTTCTGTAGGTTCTGGTTCTGATAGGTCCAATCTTGTGGGGACTGATTCTGGAATTCGGTCTTGCCGGGCTGTCCTGGTCATCATGAATTATCAGTCGGACTGTTTTGTTGGGAATTTCAGTTTTGAAAAGCGTCTGGAATCCGCTTTTAAGGGCGGGGGTACTGTAATGATCGCTGCTGCAGCAGGTATTGCTGGAAGCAGTAGTGCTGCAGCTCAGGCAGTTTTGATCTATTTCCATGCAAGCTGCATAGCTTTGTCTGCCTTTCCCTGCTGTCAGCTTGTGACTGATTATCATTCACCTGTGTGGGAATCTGCATGTCTGCTCCCATTGGATGACCTCAGTATAAAGATCTGCTTCCTGCAGGGTTTCCTTGGGTTTTCATAGCTTCAGTTTAAGCATGTCTTGCTGTCGCTTTAGCCCCCGATCGTGTTTCTTGTTATAAAGATACTTTGCTGGTTTTGCATCATATATTGGTTCATTGCCAATATATATGCATACCAGCACGTTTATTATTTTCCTTGTATTCGTGTTACGTTGATACATCAGTGTCGCTGATGTATACGTACACGAACTGTTTATATCCTGTGTGCAGTTAGTCAGCTTTCCAGCACGTTTTGGTAGTTTGCGCGTATCGTGAGCACCCGTGCTGAGCTAGTATCCTGCTCCTGGTCCTGTTCGTGGATTGCGTTCATCTCTGCGAGGAGATAACGAATCCTTCTGAATCCTGTCCTGTTACTGTTTGTGGATTGCGTTCATCTCTGCGAAGAGATAACGAATCCTTCTGAATCCTGTTCTGTTACCGTTTGTGGATTGCGTTCCTCTCTGCGAAGAGATAGCGAATCCTTCTGAGTCCTGTTCCCTGTATTACTCCAGTCCTAGTCAGCGTTCCTGCTTATGTCATATATCGGTTCATTGCCGATATATACATATGTTAGTCAGACCTTACAAATAGTTTCATTGATAGCTGTAATTGTAATACGCTAGGAAAACATACTTATTGTATATTTATCTGTGTTACGTTCATCTATCTTGATCCTGCTATTTCCTGACTATTCTGTCCTGTCTTTGTGAGGCACGCCATCGCCGCAACGCATTGGCTGCCTCATTCCAGTCTGTCTGGTTTTGGACGCTTGCTGTCGCTAAGTAGCCGCTAGCTAGCAAGCGTTCATTCTGTTTTCCTGTCCTGATCTCCTCAGTTCTGGTTTATGCGCTGAGCGCTACTTTGCGCTGAGACGTTATAACGAAAGCATTGTTTGTGGCTGTCAGATCTGCACCGGCTCTGTGCGCCACAATCTCCTATTGGAGTCAGTCCTCCCCTCCACTATACTAGGGATAGCCTGTTTCTTTGTGCTAGTGTGTGTACCTCCTCCACGTCAGCTCATGCGTTGCATGCTGACTGTGGAGAATACACCACCAAGCCTTACAGGTACAAGATCAGAGTTCAGAAGGGTGGTCAAGGCAGGCAAAAGTCATAACAGATAATCACAATCAAACTAGTACTTTAGCTATCAACAGAATCTAGCTAAGTGTAGGATTACAGCTCCAGCTGGTCCCGGCACACTTACGGATCTGACTACGGATCTGGGTGCTCCCACATGTGTGATCGCACGCCAGACAAAGAGCAAGTGAACAACCAGCAGTATATATACTCTAGGACCTTTCCAGGACCTCCCTAATTGCTGGTCCAATGGGAGCAGTGGAATTTGTCAGCTGACCCAGCTGGTCAGCCGACACCCTTCTAACTGCTATTTAAAGAGTAACTGTCAGGCTGCAGAAGCTAATTTAAACCTCTATTCTCCTGTGTTAAACAGTTTAGAAGGAAGCTCAAAAGGCATTAGTGAAGATAAAAATCTCAGTTACCTTTGATGTGTGCTTATCAGCAAGTCTGTTATAGACCCATAAAGACGCAAGCCGCATACTATACTGCAAAGCATTCTGGGGCCCTCCCCTCGGCTGCTAATGAGACGTTACAGAAGCTTGTAATCAGTCCAGCGTGTATCACTGATAAATCTCCGGGCAGAGTACACTGCAGGAGTCAGCTATTGTTCCTAGCCACATGGCTCATTAATATTCACTGCACACTGTGTTATTTAGTACCATCTTTTCTGTGATCAGGAAGCAGGCAGGACATGACGACACATTTGACAGAAAAACATGGAGCCTGCCATGAGCTGTCAGGAGCATCTATCTCTGCATATACTATATACAAATTCTGTGAAATCCAAACGTGGACAGTGAAATGCATATGTAATGTAAGTACAGCCAATCTTTAGCTACTGATATATGTGTTTATTTTCTCTGAGACCTTATACCTAACAGCTCCTCTTTAAACTCTGCCTCTGTGCTCGCGCGCGTGTAAGTCTGAATCTTGGTGGACTATCAGTCCCAGCCACACCAGTACTGTCATGCAATGAATCTAATGCGGGGGCCGCTTCTGATGCGGATTCCGCCGTTACCAATGCGGATTCCGCCGCACTGCCCATGCGGCATGCAGCGTTTTTTCCGCGTTGTGACGCCATGCTGGACGTGGAAACAGCCGCCTCACCTCGAGAGACGGCGGCTTTTCCGCGTTTCCTCACATCCAACCTCTGTAAATAAGCAGTGCCATTACTAGTTATAGTAAATCAGGCAGAGACTTGTTCACATTGACCCTATTTAAATATGAAAATATGGATGTGTCTAAGTGAGCTGAGGTATGTATACTGTCTACTATACTAGCAGACCCGCGGCGTAGCATACGCCGCATATGGGGGTAGCGGGCAGGAAGGGGGTATTGGGCACAGCAGCAGGGAGGGGGGTTGGAACCCCCCCTCACCTGGTTCCCCCATGTGTGCTCCCCTTCCAGCTTAAGTTCGTGGCGGGGAGGAGGGTCAGACCCCCCTCCCTCTCCTGGGTCCCCCATGTGCGCTCCCCCTCCAGCTTATGTTCGCGGCGGGGAGGGGTGTCGGACCCCCGCCCTCACCTGGGTCCCTCATGTGCGCTCTCCCTCCAGCTTAATTTCGCAATGGGGAGGGGGGTCGGACCCCTCATCCCTCACCTGGGTCCCCCATGTGCGCTCCCCCTCCAGCTTAAGTTCAGCAGCAGACGCTGCTATTAGTAAGAAGCAGTGGGCGGGGATGACTCACTGCGTTCCATTGTCGTCACTTCCTGCAATGCTGCCCACTGTATTGTTAGTGGATGGCATTACAGGAAGTGACGACAGTGGAACGCACGCTGGAATGCGTAAGAGATGAGTCATCCCTGCCCACTGCCTCTTACTAATAGCGGCGGCTGCTGCTGAAATTAAGCTACAGACTAACCAGCAAGCTCATGGTGAACCAGAACTCATTGGAGTATGTGAGGGGCTACAATGGTCCTAAAAGCCCCCTTACTAAAATGCTATGGAAAACAAAAGTTTGCTTTCTTAGAACAGAAAGAATTTGCGATAATTCAGGTTGGAGTGAGCTTGAGATGTCTCCCAGTGCATCACTGCTGAATATATGCAAATTAACCATTGTTGCCCTTAGAAGCTAAACACACCTCCAGAACCGCTGGAATGCAGTGTTTAGCTTCTAAGGGCAACAATGGTTAATTTGTATATATTCAGCAGTGATGCACTGGGAGACATCTCAAGCTCACTCCAACCTGAATTATCGCAAATTCTTTCTGTTCTAAGAAAGCAATCTTTTGTTTTCCATAGAACTTAAGCTAGAGGAGGAGCGCAGATGGGGGACCCCCCCATCCCCGCCGCTGTGCCCAATATCCCCTTCTTCCCGCTACCCCCTCCAGCTTGGGGGCAAGTGTAGGACCACCCCTGGGGGCAGGGCGCTACTTCTTCTTCTTGCTTGGCCCAGCCCCTTCTTCTTGCTTGGACCGGCCCTGGGGGCAAGGCGATACTTCTTCTTCTTCTTGCTTGAAGGTTGAGGCACTTAGCCTATTATATATATAGATGATTGGAATGGAAGGGGGTGGGGAGGCAATTCAAATTCCACATTGGGGCCCGAGGCCTGTAGCTATGCCACTGCTGAGGCATCTTTTCGCACGAGCAGCTGAAGGCGATTAATTCACCGCCTGTCATCTGCTCCCGTTCACAAGCCAGGCGCTTGCTAGCACTTGGCACAGGAGGTGCCTCCTTGGAACGGCAGTTTCCATCCTCAGACGCAACATTAAACAGTTTTTTACCACCGAGTCTGTCACCATGTGTCAAACATGGCACGCATGGTGTTACCAAACGCTGTCAAAAGAGCAGTTCAGCCTCCCATGGAAAAGAGACCTAACATTTGTTACTAATTATGTAAGGATCTTCCCTAGCTGCTGGGATTTAATTATAGAGAATACATTGGTTAAACCAGGAAGTTGTGCAGTGCTGGAAACATTCCTCCAGATGAAATATTTACTATATGAGAGCATGGAAATTAGGGGCGTTTGGCAGCAATGACCGCCAGGTGTTCACTCACTGAGATAACAAAAAAATCTTTGATCACCTGCTTTCTTTGATGCTGTCATTCAAGGAGAAGCAGAGAATACAACCTCCGATGATGGTGAGGGATGATCCGCCCCAACCGATGAACAGTGCGGCTCCCAGTTCGTACCTGCACAGAAGAATAACATATTTTTATTAAGTCCCTTTTGTGAAGATTGCTGGCTATAAATAGTAACATTCATTTACTCACTTCTGTTCCAAAAATGTTGGATCAAAGAAGTCTGATGTTATCTTGTTAGCATAAAGCGAGATTCCAGATACCGCACACACACCTGGAACAGATTCAAGTGAAAATGGGGTTTAGACAGATTAACGTGAAACTGGGGCTTAGAACTGTGTAAAACAGTCACGCCCCCTCCTCCCACATATGTGTGCAAATCCTGACCAGAGAGGAGAGACACATCGGGCTGTGCATTACAAGCACTGCTTCCTCCAAGACAGCATATCCTCCCTCCCATCTGATCTCTAAAATGCTGGGTATGTGCTGCGCCAGTGCCACATTACTCACCCGCTCTCAGCAGATTAGAGATTGGATCACCAGCCACACGTGAAGTCCTGCTTCCTCTCTGACTAAAGTGGCACTTCATGTGATCCAGCAACACATAAAAGGTCACATGAGGCACCGCTGTAGCTATGGATACAGGACGCTGGACAGGCGGAAGGAGATCCTATTGCTGGAACACTAAGAGCAGTTGAGTGAAGTGGCACCACGCATCTAGGCAGAGGGAGACGGGGAGTGCTGGGGGGGAGGTCATTTGGGAGGGGTAGCCGCCTCTTCCCGCCCTCTAATTGTTGGCGCCCTGAAGTAAGTGATTCACCTTGCTTCATGGAAGAACCACCCGTGATAAAAGTGAGAACCGCCCAAATAATATATATCATATTTTCTGCAGTATAAAATGCTCCGGAATATAAGACACACTTACAGTGCTGCCCATAATTATTCATACCCCTGGCAAATTTTGACTTAAGGTTACTTTTAGGGCTATTTCACATCAGAGCTCTTTTCCTGCGTTTTGACGCAAAGTCAAAACTTTGCATTAACCGAGGTAAAATTCCACCTTTCACATCCGACGCTGCGTTTTGGTGCGTTGCAGTTCAACGCACCCAGGAGCTTTTAATCGTCGGGAGCCGGCATTTTCCCGTCAGATGAATTAATCACTACCGCCGCTCATTGCGTCACACCGCAACATCCTGACGACACGCCGCAGGCTATTCAACGCATGCAAAAGAACGGCTACTGCACACGTTGTCAGATGTGACAGCCCTTATTCAACCAGCAAGTCATTTTTTGACAGGAAATGACATAAGTGTCTCCAAAAAGATAAGACGATGTACAAGAGTTATTATTGTGGGAAAGAAACATTTCTCAGCTTTTATTTACATTTGAGCACAAAGTGTCCAGTCCAAAATTATTCATACCCTTCTCAATAGTCAATAGAAAAGCCTTTATTGGCTATTACAGCAATTAAACGCTTCCTATAATTGCAGACCAGCTTTTTGCATGTCTCCACAGGTATTTTGGCCCATTCATAGCAATGAGCTAGAAATATTTCAGGTTAGAGGGTCTTTTTGCCATCACCCTAATCTTTAGCTCCCTCCACAGATTCTCAATTGGATTCAAGTCAGGAGTCTGACTGGGCCACTCCAAAATGTTAATGTTGTTGTCTGCTAAACATTACTTCACCACTTTGTTTTGGGTCATTGTCATGCTGAAATGTCCACTGGTGCCCAAGGCCAAGTTTCTCTGCAGACTGCCTGGTGTTGTAGTTGAGAATCCTCATGTATTGCACTTTTTTCATGATGCCGTTTACTGTGATTAGGTTCCCTGGTCCATTGGCTAAAAAATACCCCCAAAGCTTTAGGTTCCCACCACCATGTTTGACGGCAGGGATGGTGTTCTTTGGGTTGAAGGCTTCTCTTTTTTTACACTAAATAAAGGAAACATTATTTTGACCAAACAATTCAATTTTTGTTTCATCTGACCATAACGCGTACGTTAAAAAGGGGCGCTGGGAAAAAAGGGCGCCGGGTTTTTAACGATAAGCATGGATAACGTTTAAAAATGTATTGTACTGTATTTCGTTTAAAATTAATGTTTTTAAAGTTATAAATCATTAAATAATGTGCATTAAATCGGCAATTGTAAAAACATTAATCTTTCGTTTAAATAGTGAAACGTATAATAACGTTTAAAAAACAAATTACTAAGTAACCCTCCCTGTACCTACCCCTAACCCCTAGACCCCCCTGTTGATGCCTAAACCTAAGACCCCCCCCTGTTGGTGCCTAAGTAACCCTCCCTGTACCTACCCCTAACCCCTAGACCCCCCTGTTGGTGCCTAAACCTAAGACCCCCCTGTTAGTGCCTAAACCTAAGACCCCCCTGTTGGTGCCTAAACCTAAGACCCCCCTGTTGGTGCCTAAACCTAAGACCCCCTGTTGGTGCCTAAACCTAAGACCCCCCTGTTGGTGCCTAAACCTAAGACCCCCCTTTTAGTGCCTAAACCTAAGACCCCCTGTTGGTGCCTAAACCTAAGACCCCCCTGTTGGTGCCTAAACCTAAGACCCCCCTGTTGGTGCCTAAACCTAAGACCCCCCTGTTGGTTTTTTCGTTTAAAAATAATGTTAAAAAAAAAAAAAAAGTACTGTTTTTCGTTTAAAAATAATGTTTGGAAAAAAATATTGTACTGTTTTTCGTTTAAAAATAATATTTAAAAATGTATAAATCATTAAATAATGTGTAATCATGAGAAACAGTAATAAAACATTAAGTCTCCGGGCGCCGCTTTTAAAACGTTAGTTTTCTCCGGCGCCCTTTTTTCCTATCGGGCGCCTATTAAACGATATTTATTATAGGAGTGAATGGCGGCGCCCGATTTGTCCACTAGCCTCAGGCGCCCGAATTTACTGTTACCGACCATAACACAGAAGACCGGAAGTCTTCTTCTTTGTCCAGATGAGCATTTGCAAAGGCCAAGCGAGCTTTTGTGTGCCTTATCTGGAGAAGTGGTGTCCTCCTTGGTCTGCATCCGTGGAACCCAACAGTGTCCAGTGTACCTTGGATTGTCTGCCTTGAGACATTGCCACCAGCCCAGATTCACCAGGATGGCCTTGGTGGTGATCTTTGGATTCTTTTTTACCTCTCTTACTATCTTCCTGGCCAGCACAGGTGTCACTTTTGGCTTCTGACCAAGTCCTCTGAGATTTTCCACAGTGCGGAACATCTTGTATTTTTTAATAATACTTTGCACTGTAGCCACTAGAACTTGAAAACATTTAGAAATGGCCTTGTAGCCCTTTCCTGACTTGTGGGCAGCCACAATGAGCAGCCGCAGGTCCTCACTGAGCTCCTTAGTCCTAGCCATGACTGTCCACAAACCAGCTGCAGAGAGCTGCTGTTTTTCACCTGTTGAATTGATTAAAACAGCTGTTCCCAATTAATCAGGGTAATTAGGATGCTTTAGAACAGCTTGGACCTTTTAGAATGGTATAGAACTTTGGATTTTCCCACAGACTGTGACAGTATATGAAAGGTATGAATCATTTTGGACTGGACACTTTTTGCTCAAATGTAAATAAAAATGTAAATAAGACGGAAATGTTTTTTTTTTTCACAATAATGGCTCTTGTACATCATCTTATTATCTTTTAAGAGACACCTATATCATTTCCCATCAAAAAATTACTTGCTGGTTGAATAAAAGTAACCATAAGTTAAAATTTTCCAATGGTAGGAATAATTATGGGCAGCACTGTAGGTTTAGAGGGCAAAAACTAGGGGGAAAAAAAAATATAAAATATATATATATATATATATATATATATATATATATATACACTAAACCTGGTGAGTCCATGTTCCAGGAGCGTCTTGTACATGTTCTCCTCCCAAATGGCGTCCCCTATGTGTCCTCCTGTGTGCCCCATGTTTCGGCCTGCGGCCTCCTGTGTGCCCCATGTCTCACCCTGTGTCCTCCTGTGTAGTCCATGTCTCCCCATGAGTCCCCCTGTGTCTTCCTGTGTGGCCCAAGTCTCCCCATGTGTCCTATGTGGCTTATGCATCCCCTTTGTCCCCCTGTATGGCTTATGTCTACCTCATGTGTCCTCCTGGCTCCTGTGTCCCAGCATGCCCCCCCCCCCCCCCCCCACGCATATCTCCTCTCCCTCCCCCTTGTGTCTCCTTATACGGTTGAAAATACGATAAGATTAAATACCGGCTGCATGATGAGGAACAGAAGATGAGAAAATTACATAGTATACTTTAAAACTAACCCTAATGAAATTGTCCAACACACCAGTAAATGCAAGCTCTGTCACTCAGTCAACTAGAAAATTATTTGTGCTTGAAATTCTCTTTAAAGAGAACCTGCACATTCCACCATTGCTAAGTTACTCCCGTTGCTTGGTCAATAGTCACTAAGTTGTGCCCACTAGCTTTGTCACCAATATGACATGACTGGGAATGGTGGAAGTTGGCTAGAAAGAATATTTTAGTTGAGGGTGAAGGGAAACTTTATGAATCAGGCTTGAGTCTCACCCCAACACACATCCGGGTACAAATTCACTTTGAAAAAGAGTGCGGAACCTAAATCTTTATGGAATTAAAGCAGCATTTAATTGTTATTTTAACAGTGATTTTGTTTCTTTATTATTACCAATTCAATATAATTAATGCACTAAAGTAGTATATTTGGGAGAAACATGTTTAAACAAACACCTGATCTGCATGCTTGTTAAGGGTCTATGGCTAAAAGTATTAGAGGCAGAGGATCAGCAGGGATGCCAGGCAACTGGTATTGCCTAAAAGGAAATAAATATGGCAGCCTCCATATACCTCTTATTACAGTTGTCCTTTAAAATGTGTATTGGGGCCCATGGGTCTGTAGTGACATCACTGCCAACATCTGTTACAAAATACAAGATTTGCATTTAGGATCTGGTCAATGGCCCCTTTTCTCCTGGATTTGCTGTCAGGAGATCATTTTTCATCTCATCTTCAATATAACTTTTCAGTTCAGTTTTTTTCAGCCCCTAATAATGGAAAAAAAATACTAGAAAATAGGTAAAAAATGTAATACCAAAATGCATTTTATCTATACGATGTGAAAACATCTCCTATGAGAACACGCAGGAGAAAAGATATTTGAATAGGGGCCCTAATAAATAATAATAATAATATGCTTCAAACATAAGAATAGATGCTTTACAAGGTGAGCGGCATGGCGGCTCTCTCCGCGTCTCAGGCGGCGGCATCCGCCGCGCAATTACATAGTGGTGTTTTGCCTGGTCCTTCAGTTGCACATAGGCTGAGGGCTATGCCAGGCGACAGGACCTTTATGCGAATATTAGGGGAGTCAGCTGATCGGCCGGTCAGCTGACTCCAGCAGTGCTCCTGATTGGCTGAGTGACTGGGGCGGCGCTGTGGGGCGCTCTCAGTACATATAGGACCTGCCTGTCAGTTGCTCCGCGTCTGCTGTTGCAAATGCTACGTGTTAGCACTCAGACCTTAGTCAGATCCCAAAGTGTGCTAGAACCAGCAGGAGCTGGGGATCCACACTTAGTCAGATTCTGTTGATAGCTAAAGAACTAATTGAATTGTATTATTTGTTATGACCTTCTGCTAGCCTTGACTACTCTTCTGCCTACTGATTCTGTTCTTCTGCCTATCTGATCCTGTTGCCGACTCAGCCTGAACTCTACTCTGATTTAGCCTTCTGTCTTTGTACCGTATCTGTCCGTTTGTTGCCGAATCTGCTTGTCTGACTTTCCTGCACTCACCAGTGAGCCTATTCCCTGGTGAGGGATTCTCTGTACAGTCTGAATCACCTGCTCCTCAAGGTGATCAGTAGCTGCAGTACAGTCTGAATCACCTGCTCCTCAAGGTGATCAGTAGCTGCAGTACAGTCTGAATCACCTGCTCCTCAAGGTGATCAGTAGCTGCAGTACAGTCTGAATCACCTGCTCCTCAAGGTGATCAGTAGCTGCAGTACAGTCTGAATCACCTGCTCCTCAGGTGACCAGTAGCTGCAGTATAGTCTTAGTCACCTGCTCCTCAGGTGACCCGTAGCTGCAGTACAGTCTTAATCACCTGCTCCTCAGGTGATTAGGAGCTGCAGTACAGTGTTGATCTCCTGCTCCTCAGGTGATCATCGGCTGCAGTGTAGCCGGAATCACCCACTCCACGGGTGATCATTATACGCTGTGTTACTGTTGCACCAAACACCTATCTTTACATCTGGTTGTCCTGTGTCTTGCTATACTCGCATTATTGGTGATTCTGCAGATCACTACATAATCAGGTATAGCATCTGTATTATTGGTGATACTGCAGATCACCAATAATCAGATAATCTGTTCTTGCTGACACCAATCGTTACAAAAGGATAGACAAAATTGCACCAACACCACATTTGCATACGGTAACCACCCTGTAATGACCTCAATTGAGCTCTACATGCAAATTTAGGTACTTATTCAAGTCACTTTTCTCCTTAGTTTTTACTTAGGTGATGTTTCAGGCCTTTTCAAGCCATCAGCAAGCAAGAAAAAAAAATTGAATAATTTTAACAGTACTTTTTCACCTACATTTTGGTACTTTTTTTAATTGCAGAGCGTTGAAAAGTTGTTTTGAACAGAAGATGAAAAAGTTTCTCCTAATAGAAAACTTAGGAGAAAATGTGAATTGAAAATGAACCAGGATAGAAAGGACCAATGTGGTTTGAATTAGAAAACAACATATTTTCTTATGAATTCTTTATGGTATGCCTGACTAGGGGTGTGACGGGGGCGTGGGCAGGGGTGTGGCAGGGGCATGGCTTAAGGGTCTCTCTTTCTCATCTCAAAAAGTTGGGAGGTATGAGAGAGGATGGGGTGAGCAAGCACCTAGGAAAAAAACACAGAGACTACAATAGCGCAATATGTCACTGGAGAACATGTCTTGGAGAAATAAATCAAAAAGAAATATACTCACAAAGGTGGGTTGCAGGAAGGGGCAACCAACCACATAAAGCAGAGGGAGACAGAGGCGTCACTAGGGTTGGTGTCACCTGGTGCGGAAACTCATGTTGTCACCCCTTTCTTACCCCTTGATCTTCCAACCTCACCAGGCTAACAAAACCAATTATACTTTTCTGTAGTTAAAAAAGGTCGATATTTGCATAGCCTTACTCCAATCACCTTTAGTGTGGAATTTGGTGTCACCACCACTGATGGTGAAACCTGGTGCGGTCCACACATACTGCACCCCCATAGTGATGCTACTGGATTGAGAACAACAACCCGTCTCCGCTCTGGCAACCCAGGTATAGCCGGATGAACAGTGGTCACACTCTTGGAAAAGTTCACTAGTACTGTAGGTGGCTGAGCCAATGTAATCCAATAGCCCCCCTAGCAGGAGAGGTAAAACTGGCACAACAAGGGTGAAGAGGCGCCCAGGATGGATAAAATTTCATTCAAAACAAAATGAAGTAGAAAAAATGGAGGTGGCTTACCTCTCCAATGACACTAACGAGATAAAGTAAGGTCAACTTTTTTGCACAGGCAACGAGTTTCGTGGGTACCTGGGCGCCTCTTCACCCTTGTTGTGTCAATTGAGTAAGGACCTTAGTATTAACCACTGATCACAGAAGTATATATCATATAACATAAGCAACTAATTCTTTGTTGAACATATTTAGGCCCATAATTAGTGCATTTTAATGTTGGCGATCATCACACGTGGTTTTCACATCGTAATGGAGGTAACTTACCGCTCAGTACAAATATCATGCCTGCAATGCCGGTGATTTTTCCTTTCGTGCTTTCTGGACCCCCGATCTTCGTGCACTTCATTCCAACAAGAGCAAATATTGAACCGAAAAATCCCAAACTGACTGCTGCTATCATCAAACCACGACAAACCTGGATGTGCCCTGAAAGGGAAATGCTAATGTAACATGCTAATATAAATGATGCAAAAATAATAACATAATTACATTCTGTTGCTCGCAAGACCAGTTTGTTCTTTTTTGTATGATACTCTTGTATCGCTAAATACTTAGGCAGGGTTCACATCTATTAAAATTTGTGTGCAATATGCAAAATTGTGAAAAAACATTTGTCAAGGATGTAATATATCTCATTAAAATGGGATAAATCTGACATAACATTCAATAAAAATGTGTTTTCCTACTTTTTATTGTCCGTACAGTTATCATATTTGCTTGGCGCACAAGCTTTATCGACTGTCTACAGATTACAAGTTCCCAAAGTACAGTTTATCTGCTCTTAAAGCTGCCATTGCATTTATTTTCATAGCTGCTGTATTTATATATCAAAATCTATCTAGTGATCACTTCTCAGTTACACACATACTAGAAGCAGAGAGAGCTCAGTTTGTGCACTTTACTAATGTTTACTAATTGTATCTGACAAAGGAATGTAAACAAAAGATTTTTTTGTGGAAGTAGATTTTATGCTGTAAGCTGAGTTGCATACCACTTTAATGCATCACATTATATTTCTGATTTTGAGCAAATTTGCATTTGCAAATGTTCTGCTTATAAAATTTGGAGGGGAGGGGGATCTTTTTTTGTGTGTGCAATATGCAATTTGTGTTTCAATTCAAGACAAAAGGAACACAGAAAAATTGCATAAAATTCGCAGTTTGCACCAAAAATTCACATGCAATTTCAAAAGTAAATTTGATTTATTTACATGTAATTTAGCTTTACTAATATTCACAGAAAAAAAATCACAATGTAAATTTTCGCATACAAACTCTTATAAAAAATTGCAAAAAAAAAAGACATAAAGGTTTGTTCAAAGAAGAAAACAACAAATTTCAAATGCAGAATCATGCATTCGGAGATTTGCATGCTTTTTCTGCAAGGACAAGGACTAAGGGCCCTTTTCCATTGTGATAGTGATGCGAGTGCGGCTACCTCGCCGCTTTGCATCACTTCCACTACCGCTCACGTCACTTCCGCATCAGGAGATACGGAAGAGTATGGAGGGGACAGCGGGCGGAGTCTACACTGACTACACTGCCATCTACACTGACTACACTGCCTTCTACACTGACTACACTCCCATCTACACTGATTACACTGCCTTCTACACTGACTACACTGCCATCTACACTGACTACACTGCCTTCTACACTGACTACACTGCCTTCTACACTGACTACACTCCCATCTACACTGACTACACTGCCATCTAAACTGAGTACACTGCCTTCTACACTGACTACACTCCCATCTACACTGACTACACTGCCATCTACACTGACTACACTGCCTTCTACACTGACTACACTCCCATCTACACTGACTACACTCCCATTTACACTGATTACACTCCCATCTACACTGATTACACTCCCAGCTTCTCTCACTACACTCCCAGCTACACTGACTACACTCCCATCTACACTGATTACACTCCAAGCTTCTCTCACTACACTCCCAGCTACGCTGACTACTCTCCCATCTACACTGACTACACTGCCTTCTACACTGACTACACTCCCATCTACACTGACTACACTCCCATTTACACTGATTACACTCCCATCTACACTGATTACACTCCCAGCTTCTCTCACTACACTCCCAGCTACACTGACTACACTCCCATCTACACTGATTACACTCCAAGCTTCTCTCACTACACTCCCAGCTACGCTGACTACTCTCCCAGCTACACTGACTACAATGCCATCTACACTAATTACACTCCCAGCTACTCTCACTACACTCCCAGCTACGCTGACTACTCTCCCAGCTACACTGACTACACTCCCAGCTACTCTCACATCTACACTGACTACACTCCCAGCTACACTGACTACTCTCCCAGCTACACTGACTACTCTCCCAACTACACTGACTACGCTCACAACTACTCTCAATACACTCCCAGCTACTCTCACTACACTCCCAGCTACACTGACTACACTTCTATCTACACTGACTAAACTCCCATCTAGACTGACTACGCTTCCATATAACTGCATGCTGTCTCCTCCGTCTGTCTCCACTGCTGTATACAGCCAATTCCGTCACTGTATGCACTCATCCTGTCCTGTGTGGCCTCCGTACTCCCAGGTTCACTGGTGCTCTTTAGCTGCACACATCATGCATGACCTGACATCGTGCGCAGCTAGAGGGCACCGATGACACCGGATGGACAGAGGCCACAGCAGCAAAATCGTCCGGAGACGGACAGAGGAGAAGCCATGTTTCCCTGGATGGGTAAGAGGCGAGCTTGTAGGGAAGGGGGGGGGACACATCTAGCCAGACCTTCAGCATATAAGAAGCACTGACTCCCCCCACCCCGATTTTAGGGGCGTAAAAGTATGTCTTATATGCTGAAAAAATATGGTAACTGCCAGAAATAGGAGCTTCACAGTGAAGATCAAATAATATTTCAGTCTCAGATGAAAATTGTTCCTAGTATCTTCTACAGATATATGCAGAGCATCCCTCTAAGGATGGTCGTACGCTACTTGATTTTTTTAGTAGATTAGACATTAGATTCAATATAAACATTAAGTCTAATGAAGTTTTATTGAAATGATGGAACTTGCAATCGATATTATGATCATAAAATGAATCGTATATAGACAAACTGGGGGGAACATACATACTCAAAGCAGATAGTATAGTGTAATGTTTTGGCTTTAGTAGGGTTTAAGTTATTGGAACAAACATGCAGTAAGGGTGCATATAAACCTCCGATTTTCATTGGCCAATTCTACCACCTCCATGTAGTATGAGGGCCAATTGGCCAATTGGGATTCACCAAGACATCTCCAGGCATCTCCATTGTAAAGATCATGATTCAGCAAAGCTGGACTGGAATTTTGGAAAATTGTTTCTTACTAGGCAGTATAAGATGGAACCTCTCACCTGGGTCATATTAGAACATAGTGGAGGTTGCTGAGGATCAGCACAGACAGGTAATTGGAGTTTTGAAAAGATAAAAAAAATGGCATCCTCATATGTCACTCACTGCAGGTTTTCTTTAAAGTGAAAGTAACATTTTCCATGCATTTTTTTGTGCATTTTGCTATGCGTTTTCTGTGTTCTTTTGAGGCTCTATCAATTACAGTGAATGGAATTGAAATGCCAATCTTGCAGAAATGCAATTGCTACATATAGCATGTTTGCACATTGACTAGTGTTTTATAAAACAGATTCTGGGATATGATCCTTTATACTGTGGAGGATCAGAAACCACAGTCCTTTTTGGGGCAATCCACCTTGCCCTTCAACATTTGTTTATATCTTTGAAAAGGACTAAATATATTGTAATGCAATCTCAAACAGGCAAAAAAGTCTCTGAAAAAACTTTATTGACACATATACAAAAATAGAAAAAATGGTTCTTCAATATCACAAATGGTAGGTCTTAAAAGCACATTGGTTGGTTTGAAACAACAATGGTTGTAGCTTTATGGGCATTTACACTTCAAGGCAACGACACATGCTCGTTTCGGGCTTTTGTATAGAGTTATATGCGCCCTTCATCAGGCCGTGTTACCCAATTCTGCATAGCTCAACCAGGAAAAAAGAAAAAGACCAATCAGGCGAAGAGCCAAAAAATGGGGGGCATCTGAACCAACCAGATGCACTAGACCTTCCCAAAGGCTGCAATGGAGAGTTGCTGAGCGGGTCCCACAATGCATTTGCCTTTATGAGTCATGACTGTGGCTGTCAGACTCCTGCAATGCATTGTGGGACTTGTAGTTCCGTAACAACTGGAGGGCCGAGTTTGCCCATGCCTGGTCTAGAATCTGATTCTGCTTGTCGAAATAACATGCTGAGCTTTACAGTTTAATCAGGATGGTTAGTGTGGGTTCGTGAACCCAGGGCTGGTTTTAGACTTTCTGCTGCCTGAAGCAAATTTTGTAGGATTCACCGCCCCCAGAAATGCTGATTTGTGCCTATGGTCTTGTGGACAGACCATCTCACATTTACTGGGCCAATCACTGCACTTGATCAGTAGCAAAGACCTATCAGATGCCACTGCTACTGATTGAGTGCAGTGATTGGCCCTGTGTTCTCGGCCGCAAGATCATCTGCACCAGTTAGCAAAAGGAGCAGCGGGCGGCTGTGGTTGGCCAGTCTGGTGCCAGCACCAGAGCCGGGACAAGGTCCTCCAGCACCCAAGGCTGAGACACCAAAGTGCGCCCCTCCATCCCTGCCACCCCAGCCATCACACACTGATTGCTATACTACCCCCCCCCCCCCCCAAACACCTTAATCTCTAGTTATCTTTCTTGCAGTCACTGCCGTGCATAATTTTTTCTTATTTCTCTCTGCCTCAAACACAATTGGGGAATGATAGCTGTGTGAGTTGTGTGCCCCCTCCTAAACTGTGCCCAGAGGCTGGAGCCTTTCTCGCCTCTGCCTTGGCCCGGCCCCCTCCTACACTGTGCCATGAGGCTGGAGCCTCTCTCGCCTCTGCCTTGGTCCGGCCCCCTCCTACACTGCACCCTGAGGCTGGAGCCTCTCTCGCCTCTGCCCTGCGCCCCCTCCTACACTGCGCCCTGAGGCTGGAGCCTCTCTCGCCTCTGCCTCGGCCCGGCCCAGGCCAGCACCCCCGCCTGATTGGTTGCGGCAGGTGCCCCCGCTCGAATGAGGACAGGGATTCGGGGATGTGTGACTGCGTGGAGAGGGGAGTGTGTGTGCCAGGAAGGTGGCCCAAACTGTTTGAAAAAGGGAAGTTTTATGGGATCATGTGTCATTTTGATAATAAATTTTGATATGCAGATTGAGAACTTGGAATTTCCTTTTTTGTTGCAAGTATCACTTTTTCAAAGTTCTCCTCATTAGAGTTGCTGACATGACTTTGAAGACTAGTTCACTAGGAGTTTAAATGCACCAAACTGTTTGTCCAAACATCACCCCTAGATTTTGTTGCCTGAATTACGTGATTCAGGTAGCTTCCTGTTAGATTTACACCTGCGTGATCCCATGGGGGCTCTAGGCTCGTGCCTAATGCTAAATCTGGCCCTGGGGTTTAAGGGGATGCATTTAGGTTTTCAAGAGTGGGAGGTAATTCTAGGTAGTGTTAGATTTGAAGGGGGAGTTGTAGTTAGCCGTAGTAACAGGAATGTGATTATACTAGGCATAGGAGATAGGGAAACATATAATAACAATTATCACTGGGGCATAGTATTTATATCCATGAGAAGCTATGCTAAGTTTGGAGGGTGAATAGCATTTTGCACCAAAGGGTGGATGAAAGACAAAGAAGGTAGCGCACTATTGCCATAAAAACTTTTGTTCGTTCCAATCATTAAAAATTGTAGTGATGATGATAGGCAATATAACGGAGATATGCTAGTTTTTGCCGTAAGGAATAATATTTTGCACTTGTATGTATCCAGTCTAGCCGTTTCTGCTGATAGCTCAGGTGACAATCTCACGTCTGTGGCTGCCCGCAGACACTGTTAGCTCACTACTCTGTGAGAATGATCGATCAGACGGGTTAAAAGAAGCTATTAGGAGGAATTACAGACTAACCCATTTAATGACTCATTAACCTTTGGAACAACAGCAAAAAAGAAAACAGCTACAAAAGAAACATGGAAATCACGTACATTTAGATTTGAATAATTCATGGAAATAATAAATGTTGTTCTCCAAGAGCTTAACCAAAGCTATCATTTATTCTGGCAGCCAAGATATGAGATGATAGTCAAATGGGCAAAGCACTATTTGTCTACCGTACCAGTTCATCTTTTATTAACTGTGAGCATGTAGAGTTGGCTCAACACAATGGCCCACAGGCAATTAACCTTTTCTCCTGAGTTATCTCCTAGGTGATATTTTCACAAATTATATATTTATTTTTATTATATATATTTATTTATTTTTTAGGACAAATTAGGCTTTTAGCGTGTGATAAGTTTGTTTAGTATTTACCTTATTTTCAATGCATTTTAAAGGGAAAAGAGAAAAAAACTGAAAAACACACTATTTCTTCATTTACATCCATTATAGCTTTACAATAAGCAGTGCTAACTATAAGTTAAACCCACTCATTTACTCACTTATTTGCTTATTCATCCTGGTTATAACAACATTTAGATTATGTTCCTAGCACAATGTATGGTGACAATATTGTATTTGAAAATAAAGGTGTCTTTTTTCTGTTTTTTGTTTTCTCATTGTACACTATTGATGATCATTAGACCTTATTTAAAAAAAAAAAAACAATAGTAATATGCCCTCATGGCATACATATTTAAAAAGCCAGTTCCTAAGGTAACAATATATGTTATTTCTTTCATACTCTGTCACTTTGTTTTCATTTTACAAGTCTTTTATTTTTTTTAGTCACAAACTGAATCAAAGGCAATTACATATTTGCTTTTTCTATTTCACCATTTTTGTTCATATGTCATCCAGCAAGCTATACGTCCAGGGGTGAACCAGATTGAGCTTGTATGATTATACTGAAATGTGCCCAGTAATCGTTTTACAATCAAAGGGTTACATTTCAGAGGTTCCTACCTTCCAGGGCCAACATAGAAGGGAAGTCCTTACAGTTGGACACTCCGGTGGAATCGGTGACGCATGTTTTCCAGAGGTTGGCCCAGTATGTTGCAGTGGTGATAACAGTGCCATCAATAGTGGAAACTTTCCAATAGTCCGTTGGTAATGTCGAGCTTACAAGCACCCATCCGGACACTGACAGTGCGAAGGCTATGATCTCTGATGCCATATGAGGCATGGTGAAACCAGCGTGAACAGTGAGCCAAAATTTGCAACAACAACAAAAACAGAAAAGGATGGATAAGGAGAATAGTTGGAATAAAAATAGATTGTCAAAAGGTCCTCCAATGTGATTTGAAGAAGAAATTATTTAGATAGTAGCTTGACTACGGCTCTTGAGACAATGATTGTCCAACAGTCTGTTTCAGAAAGTGCCTGAGATAACATGCCACAAGCTTCATGGTGATGAAAATCCCACCCTGTTCCCTAAGTGTCCCTCCCAAATTAATTCAACTTCATTTCCAGGCTGAAGGTAAAACAAATCACACATCACTTTCATGCTGCAGTTAACTGCTTGGGGTTATTGCCTCTCAGTATTGAGTGTTTTAACTAGCCCTCATGAATCACAAGTCCTTCCTAAACTGACATCTAAAATAGTCATGGTGTGACTAAATGGCTCAATTAAAAGCTACTAAGTACGGGCAAAATGGTTCTTTTCCAAACTGGCATCAATCAATCTGGAAACAGACATCTTGAAGACTAAACTGCCTCCCCAAATAGAAGAGTAAGTTCTGCTATATCCAGTTATAAATATCTGATCACCTGATATGTTGAAGTACAATAATAATGTTTAAAGCGTGATTAAACTCTATATGTGAAGAATTAAAAAAATACATTTTTTGGCACCCTCACAATAAATGGACTGTACCTGTAACACCTTTTCCCGAGTTCGAAGTCTAGCACCATTGTAAATACTTTTCTTTGTATTCATACTGGGTGAGCTACAAAATTGCACCAAAAATCACAAACACAGGAAAACAAAAGAGAAATCGCAATCACAGCAAAATCTACTTCCTTCTACTCAGCGTAGGTCACTGAGGGACTGCAGGTTCCAACAGGTACTGTACATACTCCATAATGTGCAATTATTGGTGGGGGACTGATTTATATACATTTTTAGGAATGTAGAATAGATTTTTTATGATGTTCCAATCAGTTTTCCAATAAAAGTGTAATATTTATGTTATAATCCATACAACAAATTAGACACGGGCTCTTACGTACCTAGGCCCTTGTTCAATTCACTTTGTGTCCTAGGTTTTCTCCTAGGACCTCATTTTTCATCGTCTGTTTAGAATGACTTTTCAGCACTCTGCAATTGAAAAAGTACCTACAACTTACAAGTAGGTGAAAAGTGCTGCGTAATAGTAATACTTTCAAAATGGTAAATAAAATGCTTTTTAAACTACCAGCAAGCAAGAAAAGGCTCAAAATAATTTTAATAATACTTTTTCACCTACTTTTTGGTACTTTTTCAGTTGCAAAGTGCGGAAAATTTATTTTAAATAGAAACTTAAAAAATATCTCCTAGGAGATAACTGCATACGGGCCCATGTCATAAAACGTCTACTAAACCACCAGCATGCAAGAAAATACTCAAAATAATTTTTATAGAACTTTTTAACCAACATTTAGGTAATTTTGCAATTGCTACGTGCTGAAAAATTATTTTAAAGAGAATATGAAAATTATCTGCAAGGAGGTAACTCTCCTAAGTTTTCTCCTAGGTGATAGTTCCTCAACTTGTCAATGTAATACCTTTTAAACCACCAGCAAGCAAAAAAATTACTCAAAATAAATTTGATAGTACTTTTTCACCTGCTTTTTGGTACCTTTTCCATTGCAAAGTGTTAAAAGTTATTTTAAAGAGAAGATGAAAAATTCTAGGCGAAAACTCAGGAGAAAAAGTGAATTGCATATGAGCTTGGCATCTTACACTTTTTTTTTCCAAATTCACAAAGTTTTCCTGGCATATGGTAGAAGTTCGGTAATTTACCGAACAAACATTCTTCAATTCACTAAGCCCTGCTCGGTAAGTGTCACTTACCAGCCGTGGAGCAGGTCAGGCAGGAAGCTGTGAGTCTGTGTGTGTGCGTTGGGGTTCTCTGTGCAGTGCCTTCTGTCATCCCT
Organism: Hyperolius riggenbachi; assembly: GCF_040937935.1. Taxonomy (NCBI): domain Eukaryota; kingdom Metazoa; phylum Chordata; class Amphibia; order Anura; family Hyperoliidae; genus Hyperolius; species Hyperolius riggenbachi. Next base: position 79,592,665 of record NC_090655.1, read on the forward strand.
TTAGATGTACTGCAGCCACCAGGTGAGCTCTTCGGTATGCCAGAATACAGATATGCACATCTAAAGGGATACAGGAAAGCCTCATAAAATGTCACCTTGATCTGCTCTGTCGGAGTGAAGTCCGGCCTTCTTGGGTGTCGGACCAAATCAGAGTGAGAAGCAGGGCAGGGCTGTGTGGCTCTCCCTATTGGTTGTCTTGCATTCCCTATTGGCTGGCTATTAATGTTAACACATGGAGATTGTAAGTTATTGGCTGCTAAGAGCTGGAGAAAAATACTGAACACTTTATCAAATGTGTTAGCCTCACTAGTCGACTCGTTAACTTCAGTTTTCTGTGGGGTAATAGGTTTAGGGAATTGGCATTTGGGATGGAAAGTGATCGGTAAAATCATTTCTGCATTACCAAATGCAGTAATGCTTAGTGAATTGAGGCCATTATCAATAAAATGCATATTAAAACAACAGCAAGCAAGAAAATTCTCCAAATAATTTTGATAGTACTTTGTCATCTACCTTTTGATACTTTCTCAATTGCAGAGTGCTGCAAAATTATTTAAAACAGAAAATTTAAAATTATCACCTAAGAGAGAACTTAGGAGAAAAGGTGAATTTAATACGGGACATTTTATTGATTAGGTATGAAAATGATACCTTGGAGAAAATTTAGGAGAAAAAGTGAATTGAATAAGGCCCCTAGGCTCATATGCAATTCACTTTTTCTCGTGAGTTTTTTGCCTAGGTGATACTTTCACAACTCGTCATAAAATGCCTTTTAAAGAGACACTGAAGCGAGAATAAATCTCGCTTCAGTGCTTATATTCAGCAGGGGCACATGTGCCCCTGCTAAAACGCCGCTATCCCTCGGCTAAACGGGGGTCCCTTCACCCCCAACCCCCCCGCAAAGTCAACGACCAAATTGGTCGTAGATTTTGCTGCTGCTGGAGGCAGGGCTAACGGCTGCAGCCCTGCCTTTCAGCGCGTCTATCAGCGGCGCATTGCCGCCTCTCCTCCGCCCCTCTCAGTGAAGGAAGACTGAGAGGGGCGGGGGAGAGGCGGAGATACGCGCTGACAGACGCGCATGGGGCAGGGCTGCGGCGGTTAGCCCTGCCCCAATGCGGAAGCGCTCCCCCGCTGCACGGAGAGGATTTTGAAGGTAATGGACCCCCGTTTAGCTGCGCGATAGCGGCGTTTTAGCAGGGGCACACATGCCCCTGCTAACTATGAGCTCTGAAGCGAGATTTATTCTCGCTTTAGAGTCTCTTTAAGCCACCAGCAAACAAAAAATGCTCAAAATAAATTTAATAGCACTTTCTCACCAAGTTTTAGGTACTTTTTCAATTGTAAAATGCTGAAAAGTTTGTTTAAAAAGAAAATGAAAGTTATTTCCTAGGAGATAACTTTCCTAGGAGATAACTAACCCTATATGGCCATGTACCTTCACCCACACCTTGGGCCATATGCAATTCACTTTTTCACCTAAGTTTTCTCCTAGGAGATATGTTTTCATCTTCAACTTAAAATAACTTTTCAGCACTATTCAACTCCTGAGTTTTCTACTAACCGATATTTTTAAACTTGCGCAAAAGGTGGATCAGCGCAACACCAGGCCGCCTCCGAATGGCCTCCAATCAGAGATGCGCTGAGCCCCTCCAGAAACTACAAACGCACCTTGAACCCAAACAGAAGCTCTGCATATACACCAAAAGCATGGCTGTTAAGTGGGAGCAGCTGACCAAAAACGAAATAAATTAGTACATAGCAAGGAAATGAACAGCGCTACTTAAAAACATGCGTTTGTAGTTTCTGGAGGGGCTCAGCGCACCTCTGATTGGAGGCCATTCGGAGGCGGCCTAGTGTTGCGCTGATCCACCTTTTGCGCAATTTTCAATTTTCGATTTTATTTGATTAGCCGCACCCAGGCTATGCATATACATAGGTTAGGATTTAGTTAGTGTTAGGCCCCTCCCATGGAGGATTGACTTCTTCGCAGTGGGAGGGACAAGTACTTAATAGGTTGCATGCAAGCTGTTACAGGAAACTAACATTCTCCTCCAGTGGTAGACAGGTCATGTGTATGCTCGGTGTGTATTATATCCCACAAGTGGGGCTTGCACTCTTTTGCAGGTAGACACTTGCCTGTTTTTAAGTAGCGCTGTTCATTTCCTTGCTAGATATTTTTAAACTTGTCAATAAAATGCCTTTTAATCCACCAGAAAGGAAGAAAATACTCAAAATAATTTTGATAGTACTTTATGATGTTCTTTTTGGTACTTTTTTTTAGTTGAAAACTACTGGAAAGTTATTTTGATGGAAGATGAAAAATAATCTCCTAGAAGAAAACTCAGGTAAAAAAGTGAATGGCCCCTTGTGTTATGCAATGCTTCTTTCAGACTGTTGTATATTTTGACTGTTTCTCCACGTCTTTGAAAAATCAAGCATTGCACTTCTAAAGGTGTGTACACACATGCGACTATAGTCGTTTGAAACGATCGTTCCCCGATCGTTTGAAACGACGATCGTTTAAAAAAAAAGCAACCAATGATCATTAAGTCTAACGACGGACGAGCTAGATCGTTAAAAACGAACGATCTAGCTTGGCGGATTTTTACCAACGACGATCGTTTGCAAAAGTAGTACATCGTTGGAAACGGTCGTTCGTACTAGGCTTGACATGCGCATTTCGCTATTTCTCCATGAAACTTCTCATTTTTATGCGCAAGCGCAATAGTTGCTTTACGTGATGTAATGTTCGTTCTAACGATCAGATCGTTACACACAATTTAAAACTAACTTTACTTAGGTCGTTCTTTCATCAATTAAAAGTTCGTTCGTCGTTCTCAACGAACGATCGTTGTCGCATGTGTGTACGTAGCATAAGGCCCCTTTTCCATGGGCAGTTGATAGGCAGTGAAATGCCTCTCAAACTCTCACAACTGGTCACTGCTGCCTGGTAACTGCTCATTGTTGCCTGGCAACTGCTTGCTGAGCACACATTTCAACTGCCTGTGAAAAAGAGGCCTAAGATGTATGTCAGGCATTATACTAGCGGCAGGTTAGCAGTGTAATCTGAATTTGTACCCTAACCAAACATTGAATTTCAGTTCATGAATATTCTGTGTAATTATTTTAGTTGATGTAAGAACATTTCCACCAAATGATGATAGTACAGAAGACTGACAGAAGTGACAGCCTGTTCATTGTGCTCTGAATATCAGGTTGTGATTACATACAGCCAAAATAGAGGTCCCAGACAACCCTGTATGGCCAGGAATGTCAAAGTAATGGTTTCACAGGAATGCAGCATAGCAGACTAGTCATATTTAGTGAGTATTTAGCTAGTGCAATCTAGTCAATGTCAGAATTAACCAGAGAAATGTGGCACAGAATTTATTAAGAATTGGGAAATGAAAATAGACTGAGCCACTGAGGGTAACAAAAGAAAGTATAATTTCCTAGCACTGCCAATACATCCCAAGGGGCAACCCTATCATTTTGTAGTCTGTAAAGGTGGTATTAAAGGAAATCTGAAGTTACAAGAAAAGTTTAACTTACCTGGGGCTTTCTGCAGTCATCCTGTGTCCGGGCCATCCTTCCGAGACCCCCTGATAGCTGGCCAGCCATGCGCCTTCTTGTCGCGCCCCCATGCACTGCTGTTTTCTGGGCATATGCAGTATAGGAAAATTGCTACTTTGTATGCCCAAAATGCTCCTGGTAAAGGGAGCAGGATCATTGGCTACGCATGCACAGTAGACTGGAAACTCGGGTTGGGGCAACCCGCGAGCAGGCAGGGGTTCCTGGGGCCATATGTTTTCTCAGGATAATTTTTCATCTTCAATTTAAATTAACTTTTTAGCACTTTGCAATGGAAAAAGTACCAAAAGTAGGCGAAAAAGTACTGTAAAATGATTTTGAGTATTATTTGCTTGCTGATGGTGTAAAGGGCATTTTATTTACAAGTTGTGAAAATATCACCTAGGAGAAAACTCAGGTGAAGAAGTGAATTGCATATAGCATCTGTGCCCTTAGGCTTCTTGCACACCAAGACGTTGCATTAGGTGCCACGTTAAGGTCGCATAACGTGCACCTAACACAACGTATGGTGCTGCAAGAGCCGACGGTAGAGTGAGCCGCGTTAGGCGGCTCGAGTCCTATAATGTCTCCCAGAGTGGCGCTGATTGGCCAGCGGGACCACGTGATGCGGAGCGAGACACTCTGCATCACGTGGTCCCGCCGGCCAATCAGCGCCCGCCAGTGCAGTGAATATTAAGTAGCCATGTGCGCGGCTACTGTAGCTGGCTCTCCCCGCCTCCTCTCCGCCCCCCACTGCGTTGGGGGAGCGTTACAGGCGCACTAACGTGCGCCTGTAACGTCTTGGTGTGTAAGCAGCCTAATGCAATCATCTTTTTCTCCTGAGTTTTCTCCTTAGTGATATTTTTAAACTTGTCAGTAAAATGCATTTTGAAGCACCAGAAAGCAAGAAAATACTCAAAATATTTTTGATAGTACTTTATCAACAACTTTTCAGTACTTTTCAGTTGAAAGGTGCTGGAAATTTTTTTTAAATAGAAGGTGAAAAATTATCTAATAGGAGAAAACGCGGGAGAAAAAGGGAATTGCATATGGTCCCTCGTGTGCAATCTCCGCTATCCAAAAGGGCATGGAGTTAGAATAAAAAGTTGTTCAAACAAACCGAGGACCGAGCCCGCAGCCCAGCGAGCAAAGCAAGCTTATACATGGACACGGTTCAAATAATGCAAATTAATAATTAAATAATAAAGATAAATATTATAATATAATATAAAAAAAAAACTTAAAGCGGAATAAAACCCTGACATAATATTCAATAAAAACATGTTTTCCTACTTTTTATATGCCATACGGTTATCATATTTGCTTTTGTGCATAAGTATTAGTATTCATTTAGAAATTATACGTTCCCAAAGTACACTTTTTTCCTCTGAAAGCTGACTTTGCATTTTATTTATAACTGCTTTATTTATGTTCTAACAAGCAGAAATGCTTTCTAAATTGTCTGACTTTGTTCAGGGGCAGTGTCGGAGAAGAGTTTATTTACATTCCTCACTTGATACAATTAAACATAAGATAACATTATCTACAACTTGGGATGCGTCCAGATTTCTCTGCACTGAACTTTTAAGTCCTGTGTGTAACCCTTTGAATGCTGTTCTAGTAAAAAAAAAAATGCTGGTTGCATATAATATGCTGTAAATAATCTATTAAAGCAAAGAAGAAATGCTAGGTTTCATTCCGCTTTAAAATGAGTGTTATATACTTTGCTAGGAGAAGATTATTTCCCCCCCTCCGCTAGAAAGGAGCCAATCAGAAGCCAGGAACAGCTCTGCAGGACGAGGCAAAATGGCCACTGCAGACGGGACTGCTACATTCCGGGGCTTTGGCTCGTTCTCCGCAAGTATGTTTTTTGTTTTTTTTTACAACTTTCTTGACACAATTTGTTAGATTAATTTCTTTGCTACACAGCTATGTCATTTTTAGTTAATTTAATGCTTCTGGCGGGGCACAATTTGTTGTGGCGGTGCTAGTCTGTACCGGAAAATCTACTGTATGTGTAGCATGGGTCTGAGAGTAGTGTTTCTCACAAGCCTGATTCTGAATGTTCAATTTGTAACATTCGCCATCTTAGGGTTTCTAAATGCAGAATGGCCAGACTTTAGTGAGTTCTACATACTCACTAAAGGTGTGTGCTATTGATGTGCCTATAAAACATGGTAGGGTTAAATCACTCTACGTGGGTTGCTATATAAATCTCCTTTATAGATTCCTGATGGCTAATGACCCTAGAAGTTGCTCATTAAGAAGTTAATTAATTACTAGGAAGGTGTGTAACTGAAACCCGGCAGAAAAATAAATACTTTTACTTTTTCCTCCAATAGCAGAGAATAAAGGGCTGCAAGTCACATGCAGAAAGCTTGGAACGTGGATTACGGGAGACACGTCTTGGCTGAATCTCAATCACTGGGCCAAAAATATGTTTTCCTGTTGTACAAAAATATGCTTGAAGCGGTGCTGAACTCAGTACTCCTCTCTGCTCTAAAAGATACGCAGCAGCATAATAACCTTTAAAGAAAAAACATTGCATTGTTACAGCTGATACAAATCCAAAAATAAATCTGCATTGTTTTTACTTTCTGATTCATGGAAGCAGCCATATTGTTAACATCATGTGCTTTCAAATGAGCTTATCTGTTATCTGTGCCATGGCAGTCATGTTACGCAGGGGAGAGATTAAATTACAACTTCATTCATCAGTCACAGTCACAGATGAGGCGGAAGTAAACAGGCTAAACTCCCTAAATACATACAGGGTGCATTTTTCAGTTCTTTAGAATTTATATTGGTAAATGAGTAAGTAGCTGACTGCATTTTGCACAGCAATTTTTATAAAAATAACTAAATCTAGATTTTATATTTTACACTTACAGACTATAAAAATGGTAACTTTATTGGCGGGGGAGGTAAAAAGGTTATTGGGACTTCTGGAACTTGTTGTTCATCTAGTAGTCCGCTGTAAACCTATGGGAATTTTGGGACTTGTAGTTGAATGTGTTGATGGGACTTCTTGTTCATTTTCTGGCCTTATACTTTTTGAATTCAAAGAGAGTGGTGGAAACCGCTCACCCCAGAAAGAGCAGTGCCAGACCAGGATAGCTAATCCTAGAGAATACTTGAAGACGAAAAATGGTCCGCACGATGCTCCTAAGATCCTATATTTTATTTGTGGACGTATCCAAAAGTCAACACATATCACCAGCTGACATGTTTCGGACCTTTTTGAATTATCACACACCTCCCCCTCTATGTGAATACATGTTATCTGTATAAGCATTGGTGCGTAACTGTATTTGTATAAATGACCATGATTATAAAGCACCACGAAAGGAGATGACACTGTATAAATCTATCATATGAATAATACCAGTATTTGATGATTGGACCCCTTATAATGCACTACAATCAGAGCCGGGACAAGGTCCTCCAGCACCCAAGGCTGAGACACCAAAGTGCCCCCCCCATTCATCACACACTGATTACTATTAGAGTAAGAGGCGTCCCAGGGCCCCCAACACCCTAATCTCTAGTTATCTGGCTTGCAGTCACTGCCATGTATCCCCTTTTCTTATTTCTCTCTGCTACAAACACAGTAGGGGAATGATACCTGAGTGAGTTGTGCGTTTCCTCCTACACTGCGCCCTGAGGCTGGAGCCTCTCTCGCCTCTGCCCGACCCTGACTACAATCATCACTTTCTACTTTTAAGTGTCTCTGTCTTTAGTCCTTTGGTGTTTCACACAGCTGCATTACTTCATAGCCTTTAATAATATTATCCTGAGATGGGTCTTATGAAACACTTGGTCAGATGATTGTTTTTTTGGAAATTCGTGTCTCATTGTGAAAGTGTTTACCTTTATCAGTCTATTTCTCCTGAGATGTACACTGCTTTGTTTCAGGTAGGCCAAAGGTCGCTTTGTTTTCAAGAAATTTCACAATCTTACTATTATTACTTCACTACTATCAGTAAAAAGTAGACTTGGGCCCCCTATTCAATTCACTTTTTCTCCTAAGTGATATTTTCACACCTTATCAATAAAATGCCTTTTAAGCCACCAGCAAGCAAGAAAATACTCAGCATCATTTTGACAGTACTTTTTCACAAGGGCGTAACATTTGCCCCTGCAGTACCTGAAATGGCAGGGAGGCCCTGAGGCGCACAGGGGCCCAGGCTCATCCATTTAAATACATCAGTAGATCAGAGCTATTACGTTATTTTCACCACAGTTCCTCTTTAAAGAAAATGAGAGGCACATGGAGGCTACCGTATTTATTTACTTTTAAACAATACTTTACTTTTAAACAATACCAATTGCCTGACATTCCTGCTGATCTTTTGCTGCAGTAGTGTCTGAATCTTGTCAGACGTCAGTCAGCGCACCTGATCTACATGCTTGTTCAGGGTCTCAGGCATTTTCCAATGTTTAAAGACAAAGACAAACACTTATATCTCGCTTTTCTCCTGGTGGACTCAAAGCACCAGAGCTGCAGCCACTAGGACGCGCTCTATAGGCAGTAGCAGTGTTAGGGAGACTTGCCTAAGGTCTCCTGCTGAATAGGTGCTGGCTTACTGATCAGGCAGAGCCGAGATTCGAACTCTGGTCTCCTGCGTCAGAGGCAGAGCCCTTAACCATTACACCATCCAGCCACACTTAAAAATAAAGTAAATGTCAACCTCCAGATCTCTCTCACTTCAGGTTCCCTTTAACAGGGCCGTTACTTGGGCAGTGTGGGCGTGGCGACCGCCCTGGGTGCAGACCGAGAAGTAGAAGAAGGGGGGCGCATGCAGAAGGATATCATTGCTAGGCACTAGGGAGCTGGAGACGCACGGTGAAATCAAATGGAAGAAGAAAGAAGAACACCAGCGTGATCACCTTCCTTGAGTCCTCCTAGGCGCCCTGCGACAGAGGCAGGAAATTTGGGCGCATGAGGCAGGTGGACAAAAAGGGCGCCGCCATTCACTCCCATAATAAATATCGTTTAATGGGTGCCCGACAGGAAAAAAGGGCGCCGGAGAAAAATAACGTTTCACAAGCGGCGCCCGGAGACTTTTAATGTTTTATAACTGCTTCTCATGATTACACATTATTTAATGATTTATAATTTTTTAAACATTATTTTTAAATGAAAAACAGTACAATATTATTTTAAAACATTTTTAAACGAAAAACAGCACAATATTTTTTTAAAACGTTGTTAATGCATATCACAGGGGGGGTCTTAGGTTTAGTCACCACCAGGGGGGTCTTAGGTTTAGGCACCACCAGGGGGGTCTTAGGTTTAGGCACCACCAGGGGGGTTTTAGGTTTAGGCACCACCAGGGGGGTCTTAGGGTTAGGCACCACCAGGAGGGGTCTAATGCTGGGAATACACGGTTCGTTTTTGCCTTCGTTTAAACCTTCGTTTCGATTGTGCCTTTTGTCCTTTTCGATCCCGAAATAATTGATCATACGGTTAATATCACCACCCACTGTTTCGTTTTTTTTTTCGATTCTGATGGTTTCGTTTTTCCAATGATCGAAGGCTGCAAAGAAACGAAATGAAAATCCCTTTTTACAGGGACGGACTAGCATAAACGAATATATAATCGATCTGAACAGCCATCAAGCCTACCAATGGCTCGATTAGATGGATAAAGAGAGATAATATCAAACATGTTCGATCACTAGTCGTTCGTTTTTGGGGTCTATTAATCGAAACTATAATGAGATTATGACTATTTTCACATACGTTTTCAACACTCGATTCGTTTACCGAACGAATCGAAGGTTTAAACGAAGGCAAAAACGAACCGTGTATTCCCAGCATTAGGTTTAGGCACCACCAGGGGGGGTCTCAGGTTTAGGCACCACCAGGGGGGTCTTAGGGTTAGGCACCACCAGGGGGGGGGGTCTTAGGTTTAGGCACCACCAGGGGGGTCTTAGGTTTAGGCACCACCAGGGGGGTCTTAGGTTTAGGCACCACCAGGGAGGGTCTAGGGGTTAGGGGTAGGTACAGGGAGGGTTCTGTGTGAGAGTAGGGTTAGGTATAGTTTTAGTAAAATTCTTATTAATCTTTTATAAAACGTTATTATACATTTCACTTTTTAAACAGGGAAGATTAACGTTTTTACAATTGCCGATTTCATACACATTATTTAATGATTTATAACTTTATAAAACATTATTTTTAAACGAAATATAGCACATTTTTTTTAAACGTTATTCATGCTTATCGTTTAAAACCCTGCGCCCTTTTTTCCCGACGCCCTTTTTTAACGTGCCGTCCAATGTCAAGTCATCATCACGTCACCACCGCGTGATGACACCTGACGTCCTGTAGCGGTACTGCAGGCTGTCAGTGCGCGGCCACCATGGAGGAGTCGGCTTTCCAAGCTCTCTTGGCCTGTGTGTTTTCCTGGTCTCTGCTTACTTCTGAATGAGCTGCTGGTCACTATTAAGTAGGCAGCTCGACTTGTGACCTGTGGCTGTATTGCCCTGGGTGCAATTTAGCCTAGAAACTGCCCTGCCCTATAAGCTCAGGAGCTGGATAGTGTACTAGTTAAGGGCACTGCTTTGCATTGGGAGACCAGGGTTTTAATCCTGGCTAGGATCAGTACCTATTCAGTAAGGGGTTCAAGGCAAGACTCCCTAAAACTGCAGGGTGACCTCTTGAGTGCGGCCCAGTGGCTGCAGCTGTTGAGCGCTTTGAGTCAGACAGGAGAAAAGCGATATACAGATGTTCAGATTATTATTATAGATTATTATCTTTTTAGTGCAGCCTCTTCTACTTGGCTGTAGCCATATTTGAACCATGTTTGTGTTGTATTGCTGTTTCATAAATGTAGCATAATCTATTCTGCTGCAGTTAGAAAACCAAAGGTGTTCTACAACTGGTATAAAAATGCCATGTATCTGCATGTCGTGTTTGCTGTGCATTCACAACAGGCAAGCCATTTATGAGTAAATTTGATACAGTGGGTCAACAGGGAAGTGAGGTCATGTGTGGTCACTAGAGTATGGCCGAATCGAAGAGACTAATCTCACTAATTGAATCTGATTAGAGAGAAATCTTTCAGCTGCCCATACACCACAGGCCGATTCCCAATCAATTTCAGCATGGAATCTCGTGGGAATCGGCCAAGCCCACTCCCACACCACTGTTGACCTAATGTATAAATGTGTATGTAATGTGTGCATTTATACATTGCCTGTACCGTGTCACAGCTGCTTGTCTGTCTTCTGAATCCTCCGCTCTTCCATAGCTGCATACACGCTGCCAGAGTGGTATGTGACGTCGTACACGGCTAACAGAAAAGCAGGGATTCATAAGACGGGTGGACAACGCAACACAAATGTATAAAAGCGCACATTACATACACATTTATACATTGTGGGAGCAGCGCCGTGGGTTTCGTCGCTCTTCCTGATACCGTCGTCCAGCATGTCCGACCGATACATGCGATCAATTTCAGCCCGAAATTGGTGGCATTGTCCGTCCAGCATGCACTTACCCCCTCCACTGATTTTCATCCGATTCTGATTATAATCAAACCGGTTGGTCGATCGGCCACCAAGCCAGATGTATGGCCACTTTTAATCTCATCTTGCACAGAAATCTTCAAGCACATTGGATAATATCTAGAAACATTCAGCTAAGAGTGGAGTCATGGGCAATGTTAACTGACCCATAATCCTTGGTTATACAAACACAAATATCTGCCCCCATGTGCGAAGGCTATTATCAACTAGCTTCTCTGTGCACAGCAATGTAGAATGCAGGAGAAACAGATATTAATCAGTGTCATGGCTAATTGCTCTCTTGGCTAATACTGTACACACCAAGAATAGAAACAAGTTTATTCACAACTTCAGAGTGTGTTTACAGACACAGAATGTAGGCATACCACTGCTACTAAACACACACTGCCACCCTGTGGTCATAGCTAGTAATACATCTTACCTAATACATATACACATAATAGACTGTTGTTGCTAAATATACATTCCAACTTGATGTGTTTTGTTTTTATGTTGCACACTAGACCACCAGCAGTGTAGCTGTGGTTATGACCCTTTTTAAGAAACGACTGCTGCACCCACTGCAGTGATTGTGACCATATGATGCAGAGTTTTCGAAGCTTTTATCTTATAATAGCCTTCTAAATGCAGGATTTCAATTACTTTTCCTCAGAAAATTGGCTAGATGATTTTAAATTATTTCTTAACAAACACCACTTTTGTTTTAAATGTCTTTGTAGTCCTGAATAATTATATACAGCAAAACATTGGTGTTATTATAAATGAGTCCAAACTCCAGTCTGCTCCTGTGCTACCCTTTAGGCTTTGTTCACATCTAAAATCGAAATCGCAAACAAGCGATTTTGTGAGTGATTTTTTCCCCCTCCCGATGCTTAACTGCGCACTACAATTTTGTTTACATCGCTTTTCAAAGCGCTTTTGCAGAACGATTCTATTTTTTTCAGTGAAGTGAACCCTTTGACTCGGAAAAGAACAAATACAATGTATTTATTCTTAAAAGCGCGAACGCGATCGCCACACAAAGTGATTTTGTGAGCGTTTTTGCGCTCTTTCTATACCTTCCATTGTAGCAAAAATGTCATAAACATGGTACATGCAGCGCTTTCACTGAGTGGTAAGCAGACAAAATGTGCTGAATTAACTATCCCGTAAGAATTCATTGCACTAGCGATTTTAGGGCGTTTTTTTTAATCGCCGGCGCTCAAACGCCCTAGGTGTAAATGAGCCCTTACTGCTAACCCATCAGGCAAGACACAGCCAGTATCCCTGACCTTGCTCTACCAACTTGTCTGGCCAGATCTCAACCCATTTCCTGCCAGTCGTGAGCCACAACCTTACCCTATTAACTTGGCCCTTGGCAGTCCTTCCCCGGCCAACTCCTCGACCTTGTCCTTTCAGATACCAGTCCATTTATTCTGATCCTGGATGTGTCTTCACCACACTGCAGTATTTGCTCTCCTATTCTTCTTGTCACTCATGGGGGTGATCCTGGGGCTCTAAATCACGACCTGGTTTTAATGTGTAGCAAGACAGTCTGTTGTTACCTACTATGGTAGAAGCCTACCGCATCTTATGGGATATTCTGATGAAGACAAATACCATAGCTACTTAGACTCTATGCTCCCAGCAAAGCCACGTCTTCCACCACTGCTGAGATTATCAGGCCCTGACAGAGCTAGACATTCTGTTACTCTCTGTTGATACTTTGTACCTTGAAGGCCATACACTGGTCTATTTCTCCTGTCAATATACAGGCAAATCTGATCAAATCATTGGGAAATCCAAGCAGCATTTGGCCTGCTCAATCGACCAATCGATTTCCGTCCACAATTGCTTGATTGGGTCTCTCGTTCTGAGTGGAAAATTCCAGTTGACCGGCAGCAGATCGGGTGTGTGTCGCAATTGGCATTCGATTATTTGATGCACGAGAAGGTAAACTTACCTATCCACCGCATTGCCCGATCTCTGCTGGTTTATACTAGTCCCCGGTGTCTTCTTTACTTCCTGTCCCCAGTGTGATGTAATGCACACTTTATGGGCCTTTAGTGGTCACAGAAACCTGCTAGCAGTGGAGTAGCAATAAGGGGTGCAGAGGTCTTTACCATGCCATGGCCCTTGGGTCAGAGGGGCCCTGTAGAGCCCTCCCTCGAACACAATATTAGTTCTTTATTGGTCTTGTGCTTGAAATGGTCACTTCTATAGATGCTTTCAATAATAATAATCATTAACAATCTGTTCCCCATGCCCTTCTTGCATCTCTGACACTGTGGTTGTCCTTGGCAGGTGTTTGTACGCCGTATCAATTGTTATGTATAGAGTGCTTGGCGGGGGGGCAATGAAAAACTTGCACCGGGGCCCATAGCTCCTTAGCTACACTACTGCCTGCAGGTGTATGTTCCCTGCATTACACTACACAGGGGCGCTCCGCTCGGGGTCAGGAAGTGAAGAGGACCGGTGAGAACCGGGGGGGGGGGGGGGGGGGGGGGAGGGAGACCCTGGACGGCACACAGAATTTTAAAGATTTCATGCTGAAATGGATTGAAAATCTTTGTGCAGTGTGTGGGGGCAATCAACACACAGCCTCAACATCGGTGGGGGCAGATAAATCCTCTCTCTGATCAGATAATGATTGGAGAGGGACCTTTACACACTGTCCCACAATTGTCACTTTACTAAAAAAGACAGGTGATATGCAGGAGGGGCGTTATGGATGACATCATGCCTATGGCCCCATTTCAGAAATAAAGTGAATCCCAGCCTTGTGTTAAGGTAGCCATATACTTATAGATGACCACCAGATTCAACCATCAGATAGATCCCTCTCAGATCAAATTGGACTGGGGTCTATCTGATCTGTTCCACACACTAGGAACAGATTTTTAATAGAGTTCAGTATGAAATAAAAAAAAAATCTATCAAACTGCAGCGCTGCACTGTTCAATCCAGAGCAATGCTAAGGGCCGTCGATCTGCTGCCGTTCTCAACCCTCGGCCGAATGATCGATATTTTCCATCTGGAGCAATCAACCAATTCAAATGCTTTTGGCTGAAAAATGATCGATCGTTCTGCTCACTGCATCAGTTTTTAGCAGATACCATTAGATTCATGGAATTGGCCTGATTTCGACAGGACAAATCAACGTGTATGGCATCCTTTAACCAGCTGAGCGGTCTGGACGAGCTCAGCTCGTCCAACACCGCCAGCGGCTGCCGCTCAGGCCCTGCTGGGCCGATTTTAACGAAATAAAAAGCAGCACACGCAGCCGGCACTTTGCCAGCCGCGTGTGCTGCCTGATCGCCGCCGCTCTGCGGCGATTCGCCGCGAGCAGCGGCGAAAGAGGGCCCCCCTAGCCGCCTGAGCCCAGCGTAGCCGGAACAAAAAGTTCCGGCCAGCGCTAAGGGCTGGATCGGAGGCGGCTGACGTCAGGACGTCGGCTGACGTCGATGACGTCACTCCGCTCGTCGCTATGGCGACGATATAAGCGAAACAAGGAAGGCCGCTCATTGCGGCCTTCCTTGTTTATTCTGGGCGCCGGAGGCGATCGGAAGATCGCCTCCGGAGCGCCCTCTAGTGGGCTTTCATGCAGCCAACTTTCAGTTGGCTGCATGAAATAGTTTTTTTTTAATTTAAAAAAAACCCTCCCGCAGCCACCCTGGCGATTTAATCAGAACGCCAGGGTGGTTAAAGGACAAGTGAAATGAGAAGAATATGGAGGCTGCCATATTTATTTCCTTTAAACAATACCAGTTACCTGGCAGCCCTGCTAATCTATTTGGCTGCTGTAGTATCTGAATCACATCAGAAACAAGCATGCGGCTAATCTTGCCAGATCTGACAATAATGTCAGAAACACCTGATCTGCTGAATGCTTGTTCAGGGTCTGTGGCTTAAAGCATTAGAGGCAGTGGATCAGCAGGATAGCAAAGGCAAATGGTATTGCTTAAAAAGAAATAAATATGGAGCCTTATGCTACGTACACACATGCGACAACGATCGTTCGTTGAGAACGACGAATGAACTTTTAATTGATGAAAGAACGACCTAAGTAAAGATAGTTTTAAAAGGTGTGTAACGATCTGATCGTTAGAACAAACGTTACACCACGTAAAGCAACTATTGCGCCTGCGCATAAAAATAAGAAGTTTCACAGAGAAATAGTGAAATGCGCATGTCAAGCCTAGTACGAACAACCGTTTCCAACGATTTACTACTTTTGCAAACGATCGTCGTTGGTTAAAATCCGCCGAGACAGAACTTTCTTTTGTAGCGATTTGGCTCGTTCGTCGTTTGCCTTAATAGTCGGTGGTTCGTTTTTTGTAACGATCGTCGTTGGTAAAGATCGGGGAACGATCGTTACAAACGACTATAGTCGCATGTGTGTACGCACCTTTATATACTTCTCACTTCAGTTGTCCTTTAAAGGGGCACTATTGCGAAAAATTTTAAAATTTAAAATATGTGTAAACATCTACAAATAAGAAGTACATTTTTTTCCAGAGTAAAATGAGCCATAAATTACTCTTCTCCCAGGTTGCTGTCACTTACAGTAGGTGTTCTGTTTCGAATTCCCGCTTTATGTGTGAGGCATACTCCAGAAGACCCAGTCTGGGCGCTAGTCTACTTTAGGGGACCCACCGCAAATCCCCATAGACACTTTCAGCTGGGCTGCAAAACGGAACAAATGGCTTCCGTTTGCTTGATGAAACCCCCACAAGCCTTATATCCCCGGGTAGCTACGCATGTCCTCTAACGAATTTTGCGGGTTTCGGTAAAAAAAAAAGTTTGAACTGACTGTGTAGGAGCCTCGGAACGACCGCAATTTCGGGTCCGTCGGCCATCTTGGTTTTGCTCTGCAGGTTGTTTCTTCCTCCTCATTGGAGGGATTGTTAGGTGGGGGCGTGCCAGCTAACAAACCCTCCAATGAGGAGGAAGAAAGAGACCTGCACAGCAGAATTAAGATGGCCGACGGAACCGAGATTTAGGCCGTTCGGTGGCTCCTACACGGCCAATTTAAACTTTCTGTTACCGAAAACCTCCCAATTCGTTACAGGGCATGCTTACCTATCCATGGGTATATGGCTTGTGGGGGTTTCAACAAGCAAACGGAAGCCATTTGTTCCGTTTTGCAGCCCAGCTGAAAGTGTCTATGGGGATTTGCGGTGGGTCCCCTAAAGTAGACTAGCGCCCCAGTCTGTATAGCAGTATAACTCCACACTGATTTAGAAACCTCCACAGGCAGTTTACTCGATGAAATAATGACTCCAAGTATAATCTGTAGTATCTTTACTTGCGTTGAAAGCATACAAAGATGTTTTTTAGAGCATATTCATAGGTAAAAATATGATGCGACTACAAGCACAGCAGGATCTCCTCACTAACTGAACTCAACTGTTGCAGAAACATCTAGACAAGGCTGTTGAGCAGGGAGTTACAGTTGGGAAATGCTAAATAACTAAATCTTGCAGGGGGACTGGAATATACTAATACAAAGAATATAAATAATGTTAAATAACATTAAAGGAGGCTGTTGTGACAGCACACTCCCCGCTTGGTATCGGTAGATACCACTATATATAATACAATTTAACATTGAAAACTATAAGTATAATTAAGACTTGTAGAGAAGAGAGAAAACATAAAACATAAACATTAATTCTTGAATGCAGATCTTTGAAGAATCTTCCATCACTGGAGAAAGGATGTAACTCAGTAGACTCGAAGGCATATCAGGCTGTTCCCTTGGATCGAGTAGATAAGACATCTTCATTTGAAGGCAAGAGTAAGACTGTCTCCGTGATGGGTCTAAACTAGGGATGGGACGAATCCACAATTTCTTCGAATCCGAATCCGGATCCGAATCTAAAAAGGTTCTCGAATATCTCGAACCTTTCGAATCCCGAATCTAACGAATCCTGCACATACGAATTGTGCGATCCGTGGTATAGTTGCCCGCAGTATAGGTAGCGAGGTAAAGGTGCCTTCAGTATAGCTAGCTAGGTATGGGTGCCTTCAATATTGGTAGCTTTCAGTATAGGTAGCAAGGTATATGGGCCTTCAGTATAGGTAGCAGGGTATATAGGCCTTCAGTATAGGTAGCAGGGTATATGTGCCTTCAGTATAGGTAGCAGGGTATATGTGCCTTCAGTATAGGTAGCAGGGTATATGTGCCTTCAGTATAGGTAGCAGGGTATATGGGCCTTCAGTATAGGTAGCAGGGTATATGGGTCTTCAGTATAGGTAGCAGGGTATAGGGGCCTTCAGTATAGATAGCAGGGTATATGTGCCTTCAGTATAGGTAGCAGGGTATATAGGCCTTCAGTATAGGTAGCAAGGTATATGTGCCTTCAGTATAGGTAGCAGGGCCGGGCCGAGGCATAGGCTGGAGAGGCTCCAGCCTCAGGGCGCAGTGTAGGAGGGGGCGCACAATTCATTTAGCTGTCATTCCTAATTGTGTTTGAAGCAGAAAGAAATAAGACAAGGGGATACATAGCAGTGACTGCAAGCCAGATAACTAGATATTAAGGTGTTGGGGAGGTTGTGGGCCCTGTGGCACCTCTTAGTCTAATAGCAATCAGTGTGTGATGGCTGGGGGGGGAGGGATGGAGGGGCGCACTTTGGTGTCTCAGCCTTGGGTGCTGGAGGACCTTGTCCCGCCTCTGATAGGTAGCAGGGTATATGGGCCTTCAGTATAGGTAGCAGGGTATATGGGCCTTCAGTATAGGTAGCAGGGTATATGGGCCTTCAGTATAGGTAGCAGGGTATATGGGCTTTCAGTATAGGTAGCAGGGTATATAGGCCTTCAGTATAGGTAGCAGGGTATAGGGGCCTTCAGTATAGGTAGCAGGGTATATGGGCCTTCAGTATAGGTAGCAGGGTATATAGAGGCCTTAAGTATAGGTAGGTATGTAGGTAGGTATAGGGGCCTTTAGGTAGGTAAAGGGACCTTCAGTATAGGTAGCAGGGTATAGGGCCTTCAGTATAGTTAACAGGGTATATAGAGGCCTTAAGTATAGGTAGGTATGTAGGTAGGTATAGGGGCCTTTAGGTAGGTAAAGGGACCTTCAGTATAGGTAGCAGGGTATAGGGCCTTAAGTATAGGTAGGTATGTAGGTAGGTAGGTATAGGGGCCTTTAGGTAGGTAGGTATAGGGGCCTTTAGGTAGGTAGGTAGGTACGTATAGGGGGCCTTTAGGTAGGTATAGTGGCCTGTAGGTAGGTAGGTAAGTATAGTGGCCGGTAGGTAGGTAGGTATAGTGTCCTGTAGGTAGGTAGGTAGTTAAAGGGACCTTCAGTATATGTAGCAGGGTATAGGGCCTTAAGTATAGGTAGGTATGTAGGTAGGTAGGTATAGGGGCCTTTAGGTAGGTAGGTATAGGGGCCTTTAGGTAGGTAGGCACGTATAGGGGGCCTTTAAGTAGGTAGGTAGGTATAGAGGCCTGTAGGTAGGTATAGGGGCCTTTAGGTAGGTAGGTAGGTAAGTATAGGGGCCTTTAGGTAGGAAGGTAGGTATAGGGGCCTTTAGGTAGGTAGGTAGGTAGGTAGGTACGTACGTATAGGGGGCCTTTAGGTAGGTATAGTGGCCTGTAGGTAGGTAGGTAGGTATAGTGGCCGGTAGGTAGGTAGGTATAGTGTCCTGTAGGTAGGTAGGTAGTTAAAGGGACCTTCAGTATAGGTAGCAGGGTATAAGGCCTTAAGTATAGGTAGGTAAATAGGTAGGTAGGTATAGGGGCCTTTAGGTAGGTAGGTATAGGGGCCTTTAGGTAGGTAGGCACGTATAGGGGGCCTTTAGGTAGGTAGGTATAGAGGCCTTTAGGTAGGTATAGGGGCCTTTAGGTAGGTAGGTACATATAGGGGGCCTTTAGGTAGGTATAGGGGCCTGTAGGTAGGTAGGTATAGTGGTAGGTAGGTAGTATAGGGGGCCTTTAGGTAGGTATAGGGGCCTGTAGGTAGGTAGGTATAGTGCCCGGTAGGTAGGTAGGTAGGTACGTATAGGGGGCCTTTAGGTAGGTATAGTGGCAGGTAGGTAGGTAAAGTGGTAGGTAGGTAGGTAGGTAGGTAGGTGTCGCTCACCCCCATGGCCTCCTCCGTCCCCTGTGCCTCCTCGCTCACCCCTGCATAAGTATCAACTTACATGTCCAGTGGAGCGCAGACAGAGCGGCAGACCTCGTCCTTCCTTCTCGGTTCCCTCTAGTGGCCGGACCGGCTTTTACTGATGACGTCATTGTAAAAGCCGTCACTAGAGGGAACCAGGAAGTCAGCGAGAGGTCTGCCGCTCTGTCTGCGCTCCACTGGACGGGTGAGTTGATACAAAGTATGCGGGCGGCCGGGCGGAGGAGGCGCGGGGCGGTCGGAGGAGGCGCGGGTCGGAGGAGGACGAGTGCGAGCGGCGGATGCGCGGCGATGCAGCGTCGGGATTCGGCGGATTCGTAAAGTGGAAAATGGCGTCGGGATTCGAATCCACGAATCTCGAATATTTCCCAATATTCGAGGGATTCGTGGATTCGCCGGATTCGTCGTCCCATCTCTAGTCTAAACAAAGTCTTAACACTACCATTTCTTGCTGTCTTCACTTTCACCTTGCGAACCTTTCCATCATCACTAGTGATTGCCTTTATAAAGTGATCATTCATATCGGGTTTGTTCTTCAGAATTTTTTTAAGTGAAGTTAGCCTAGAAATAGCTTGTTTCTTGTTATTTGGAAGTCTAATTCTTGGTGAACGAAATGGTAAAGGAGCTACCCAACTGTTAGTTTCATCCTTGAAGAATTCATTATTCAAGATGTTTATGAACTCTTTATCCTCAATGGAAGGAACTGTCTTATTGTCATCACGAGTTATTTGGAATATAGTGTCACCAAAGTCTTGATGAGAACTGTTCTTACAACTGATTTGCTTTTGTACATCGCATGAAGTCTTTAAACTGAAACTCTCCTGAACTTGAAAGTTAAAAGGATGTTTAAGTGAATGAAAGGTGCATTCAGATTCTCTGATGCTGGTCTTGCATGAGAACACATCATAAGACTCTTGAAATGTATTTAAGTAAACATCTCCTATTATGACCCATCCAAAATCTAATTTCTGTGCATAAGGGGCATCATTTGGTCCATTGCATTGTTGTCGCACCTTATGGACTCTTGGGATATCTCTGCCTAAAAGAAGGAGAATCTTTGCATCATCATCAAGCGGTGGAATGTAACTGGCTATGTGTTTCATATGAGGATGAAAAAGAGCCGCTTCTGGTGTAGGGATCTCTTCTCGAGGTTTGGCAACTGATCACATTCGATAAGTGTTGGAAGTGAAAATTCTGTGTTTCCATACTCAGATGCTACCACAAAACCATGTGCTCTTCTTCCAGATACCTTAACCAGGCCTGAGCAAGTTCGTAAAGTATAGGGCCATGTTTCTCCTTGAATATTGAACACGTTGAAGAATTCTGGACTTGCTAATGAACGATTGCTCTGGTCGTCAAGGATAGCATACATCTTCACTGCGCTCTGTGGTCGTCCTTCTGGATATACCTTGACCAGACATATTTTACTGCATGACTTTCTGTGGAATCCTTCTTCACATACCTCAGTACATTTTGTGGATACAGATGCTGTCATTTCCTCAGTACTCTCCCCGCCATAACTTGGTGTGGTCTTTGAGGCTTGAGCAGTTTGAAGCACTTCTTTGGGAGAACTAGGATGATAAGCCGTCATGTGTTTATCACTGTTGCAGTCAAAACATTTGACAGGAACTTTACAGTCTTTAGCAAAGTGGTCTGTAGATGCACAACATCTATAACAAATATCGTGTTCTCTGAGGAAAGATTTGCGCTCTTCAAAGGGCATTTGTTTAAACACACGACAATTTCTAAGAGGGTGTGGCTTGTTATGAATAGAACATTGATACCTAGGATCATTTTCCTTGACTTGCTGTGGTTTAAAATCAGAGTCTTGAGAACTTGAGAAGATTCCAGTATTCTTGACATAGATAGAGTTCCGTGAGTCCTTAAACTTGCCTTGAGTATTGCAATTTAAAGATGTTGAAGGAAGAACTGTAGTATCAAAAAATAAAAAGCTTGGGTCATTCTTTGCAGTAGCTATGTCTCTAATGAATTTGGAGAAAAAAGAAAAAGGTGGAAAGGATACTTTATAGTCCTGTTTATATTTAGATCCTTTCTTTGCCCATTCACTCTGAATATTCGGTGGCAACTTCTGTACAATTGGGTTTACACCATGAGCTGTATCCAAGTAGACAAGACCTGGAAGGTGTGGGTCTGCCTTGGCTCTTTCTACTTCAAGAAGAAGGTCGCTTAATTCTTGAAACTTGTGGTTGTCCTTGTTAGACAGTTTTGGGAAGTTTCAAAGTCTCTTGAATAAAGCAAGCTCAATAGCTTCAGAACATCCATAAACTCTCTCTAATCTCTCCCAAACTATGTTAAGACCAGTTGCTGGATCATCGCAATGAACAGATTTCAGTCTTTTAACTTGTTCTGATGACTGCGGTCCCAACCATTTGATAAGTAGGTCAAGTTCTCCTATAGGTTCAATCTCCAGGTTCTGGATTATAGTCTTGAATGTAGCTCGCCAACCTCTGTAGTTTTCTGGTTGATCATCAAATTTCGTTAGTCCAGAGTTAAGAAGCTCTCGGCGAATCATATACTTGCCAACTTCTTCCATTTCAGACTTTTCTGATTTTATTTCTGTACGTGGAAATGCGTCACCACTGCAGACAGTATGTGGCTTGTGCTGTTCCAGTGGTGATGTAGAGAATGGAGATGCAGATGCGTTTACTCCAGGCGAGGGTTTGATCTGTGTGATGTTTGGAGCATGGGAGCTTGAAAAAGACTGTGTTATGAGATTCATGGGATTTGTTCCAATTGGTTGTGATATTTCTTTGTGATTATATCTTGCTGAGGTCTGACAAGGTGTATAGATTTGTTCTCTTGGACTTGTAGTGTTGGACAGCATAGTAGAATCCTTCAAAGGTACAGTGTTAAACTGAGATTCATGTTTTAACGATATGCATTCTGGCTGATTACTTGCTGAACAGGTAGGTGCAGAGACTTCAGCTGTATGTAGGGGAGTATATCCATTGTTCTGGTTCAGAACAAATTGCAAAGTTCGTTTAGCAGGATCGTCAGCAGACTTTAGGTTAGGGTAATTCATTCATTCTTCCTCTTCCACAGCTTGTTCGAAGACCTTTAACCTTGCTAGAGCTGCTGCTTCTTCTCTTTTCTTTTGCAGAAGTTCTAACTGGGCCTCTGTCTCTGCCTGTACATGTGTTGCTTCTGCCTGTGCTTCTGCCTGCAAACGTGTTGCTTCTGCCTGTGCTTCTGCCTGCACACGTGTTGCTTCTGCCTGTGCTTCTGCCTGTTTGCGTGCTGCGTCCGCCTGTTTGCGTGCTGCGTCCGCTTTAAGAGTCGATTCTTGTTCAAAGCAATAAGATTGTGCTTTCGCAGCCTCTGCTTCTGCACGGGCTTTGACTAACTGAATGCTTAATGCTGACCTCTGGGAGAGTGACTGCAGCGATTTGCTTGATCTAGTAAATCTGTGAGAGGTTGCTTGCACTGACGGTTTTTTTGAGTGTCTAGAAGAAATAGAGGTACAGGATGTAGTTTCGATCAAATTTGCTATCCTATTCTCTAACTGTAACTTCGCTTCCATAAACGCAACATGTCTCTGTTGATCAGCAGTGGTAAAGTCATTCAACTCTTTTGACGCTTGTTCTGTACTAACTTGTGATAGAAAGGAAGAATATTTTTCAGAGAGTTTCCTGTAATTTTCATATGTCTTCTTAAGTCTTGTAAGTGCATTGTTTAATTGCTCTCCATTACTGCCAGTCTTCTCAATATCAGATATGTGTTGCAGCATTTTTATCCACAATTCAGACAGACTATGGGACATTCTTTCACTTTCTGCTTCATACCTCTCTCTTGCCTTTAGAGAAAGATGTATTGACCGCCTTGGTCTCTCAGGTAGTACAACATGTTTATCTGAATCATCTTGACCGAGCATTAATTCATCTTCCATGTTAATAGAATGCATAGAAATAGACATGCTCTATGGTTGCAGATATGATGCTTATGAATCTTATCACTGGGTGATTTTTTTTTTATTTTTTTTTAAACTTAATAGCGATAGTCCCAAACAGAAGAAATGAACAATTTCTGAAGCAGTCTGTACTCACTGTATTCACTGTAGGAAGGCAGACAGGCAATTCTTGTACTTTTTTGCTGAACGTCTATTTACTCTTTGTAGATTTGTGTTTGAGGTGTAGCTAGGTAATCCTTTATCGTATTGCAGATCAGTCCTTTACTGATGAAATGACAGGAAATCCCATTACCTTCTTGCAGATATCATATTTTTACTGTTCTGTTTCGAATTCCCGCTTTATGTGTGAGGCATACTCCAGAAGACCCAGTCTGTATAGCAGTATAACTCCACACTGATTTAGAAACCTCCACAGGCAGTTTACTCGATGAAATAATGACTCCAAGTATAATCTGTAGTATCTTTACTTGCGTTGAAAGCATACAAAGATGTTGGAGCTAGTCTACTTTAGGGGACCCACCGCAAATCCCCATAGACAAATTGACCTCCGTGTATACTGCAACGAATGTCCGCCTTCCCGCAGCCACTACCCCCACATGTGCTATATCGTTAGAAAGCTCGGGATCTCCTCTATCGAAATATCTTAACCTTTTCAGGCTGTGATACATAGTGGAGAAATAAATAGCCCCGAAACGCCGCGCTTCCGTTTGTAGCAGCCATTTGCTTTGATGTGTGCTTCATCCTGATTGGAGAAATGCTGGTGCTGGGGGGGCGTGACTACATGTAGACTAGCTCCCATTGGTCCACGAACTGTTTCTGAGCTTTGTAATGGTATATCACTGAGGTAAATTTGTCTAAGGTGGGTCCCCTAAAGTTGACTATTCCCCGAGCTGGATATACTTGTTTACATAAAGCAGTATAACAATACTACACTGTCAGCAGCATAGTTATATGAGAACTGACACGAATAGTGAGAGCCACAATGAGCAGCGGGCTGCAGTGTCCATACATCCACAGCATGGCAACTACCTGCCTGGCCGGGAACTGTAGCCGGTAGCTGCTTGTTTTGTTCTGGCACGCCCCCAGCTAACAATCCCTCCAATGAGGAGAGAGAAAAATATTACCAGCACAGAAGTAAGATGGCCGATAGAGCCGCGATAGCGGGCGTTCGGCGCCTCGTACAGAGTGAGTTTCGTTTTTTCCCCACCGAAAGTGGCACCATTCGTTAGAGCTGATTCTCAGCTATCCGTACATATATGACTTAAGGGGTTTTGTACGAGCTGAAAGCGGAAATTCTTTCTGTTTTCAGCGCAGCTCAACTTCTCTATGGGGATTTGCGGTGGGTCCCCTAAAGTAGACTAGCTCCAAGATGTTTTTTAGAGCATATTCATAGGTAAAAATATGATGCGACTACAAGCACAGCAGGATCTCCTCACTAACTGAACTCAACTGTTGCAGAAACATCTAGACAAGGCTGTTGAGCAGGGAGTTACAGTTGGGAAATGCTAAATAACTAAATC
This sequence comes from Hyperolius riggenbachi, assembly GCF_040937935.1. Lineage (NCBI taxonomy): Eukaryota > Metazoa > Chordata > Amphibia > Anura > Hyperoliidae > Hyperolius > Hyperolius riggenbachi. The sequence continues at coordinate 79,617,327 of NC_090655.1, forward strand.
TTGCAGGGGGACTGGAATATACTAATACAAAGAATATAAATAATGTTAAATAACATTAAAGGAGGCTGTTGTGACAGCACAGTAGGTAGTAGAAATCTGCCAGAAGTGACAGGTTTTGGACTAGTCCATCTCTTCATAGGGGATTTTCAGCAAGGCTTTTATTCTTTATAAAGATATTCCCTAAAAAGGATTTAAACAATGATGCTGGCCAGCTTCCCTGCTCCCTACACAGTTTTTTGGCAGTTGTACAGAGCAACTCTAACTCTTCACTTAGTTCTCTTTCACAATGCGACGTTAAAGTCGCACGTTAGAAAAAGTTTTATCGTGGACTAACGCACAGCAGTACTAAGTCTGTGCAACATTCACAGTGCACACGTTGCATCTGACTGTGTGTAACGTGTAGCATTATTAGCAAGTGCTGCATGCTGTGCGTTATACATGTTATTAACTGCGGTGGATTGTTTGCACATGCTCAGTAATGACCTGGAAGCATACTTTTCATTGCCTGTATGACTACTGTATGCGACGATAACAGGCCATAGAGTTGCGTTTTGACATTTTTGGGACGTTGCGTTGTTAGTTAGCGTTGCGACTTTAACGTCGCATCAAAACGCAACATCCCAGTGTGAACGTAGCCTAAGTGCTTTTGAAAATAAATAAATCCCTGAGAATCCCCCTTTGAAGAGATAGACTTGTGTCACTTCTGTCAGATTTCTACTACCTACTGTAAGTGACAGCAACATAGGAGAAAAGTAATTTATGACTCATTTTACTCTGGGAAAAACGTACTTCTAATTTGTCTGTGTTTGTACATATTTAAAATGTTACAATTTTTCGCCATAGTGCCCCTTTAAGGTCTCTTTTCCATGAGCAGTTGAACGGAGTCCTCAGCAAGCAGGTTACCAGGCAGCAGTGAGCAGTTAGCAGGCAGCAGTGAGCAGTTAATGCACATTTTTAAGTTATTCTTTTATCATTCAATTTGATTGCGTGTTTGAAAGGTCCCTCTCTAAGGATGATCAATGAGGTGGTCCTACCAAGGTGGAATTCGATTGATGCAGGATTACACACATTTTGTATGGAAAAGTATGCATGTTGAAAATGGACCAATGATTAGCATTCCATTGACCATCCATAGTCCTCTCTTTCTTTGAAAACAATAGAAACGCAATATTTAGGAATAAAAAACATTTTATTTTATATACAATATTTACAAATACATCAAAGTGCAACATTCTCTTCAGATCTGTAGCAACAGTATTTATGCAGCCTGAGATTGAGGTGACAGAGAAATAGCCAGTTTATGGGAAGTAATTGTGCATTCTCAGATATGTATGGTGATTCTAGTTGTTTATCTAAGGGCCCTTTTCCACAGGCGGCTGAACTGTGCTCTCAGTGAGCAGTTATCAAGCAGCAGCAAACAGTTGCCAGGCAGCAGTGAGCAGTTGCCAGGCACCAGTGAGCAGTTGCCAGGCAGCAGCAAGCAGTTGTGAGAGTTTGAGGGTGTTTTCATAGCCTATTAACTGCTCGTTGAAAAGGGCAATGTTTTAACTTACCTTTATATTAAAAAATTATGGTTTTACGCTATGGAGCCTACTTTAAGTTACGAAGCTACGAAGTCTACCATAAAGAAGCATACCGGGAAGCACTAAACCCCACAAAGTTATAATTCCTGCCTCCGGATATTATAGGAGGACTGCAAAATGCGGGCAGTGTGGGGTGTCCGGCTCACAGTGGGTGCTTCAATAGATTGTCATTAGAGCACAGGGAAGGTAGCGGTGTCCCTACCCTTCTTTAAATGTGGTTATGTACCACTGCTTGTTTCCAAAAATGAAAGGCATTTAACCACTTTTAAACATTTGGAAATATTATGTTAATAAAGTGGGAAGATGAGTGACCCATCGGGTCAATAAAACTTTTTCCTGGACAAGAGGTTTAACGAGGGTATCCTTGATACTTTCAAATCAAGGTTGGACAAATCCCAGGAGTCAGCTAACTAGGGTGGCTTAAAAAATCAAGCCTACCACCAAACTTTTGAGTTTTTGTCTCATTCTTATCTGTAGATCTAGCTCCTAAAATGCATGACAGGAATAAGTATGGCTCTATGGGATAGGGGCTTGGACCAGAACAACAGAATACCTAAGCAGCTCAGGGTAAATCCAAAACTACTAGGAAAGTATAGAGGACTTAAAGAGACCGAAAAGCCCTCCTACTAAAAAGCCAATGCTCTGTGTAGTTGCAGCTTGAAACTGTGCCAAAGTCAGCTGGAAGAGAGTTTGGCTGGCTCAGATGCAAGCAGCATACAATTTGCAATAAATGACCATGCAAGCAAGGATTATTTGCATCTCACTGACTATCTCTAGGACAGACTGATTCTTGAATTCCATTTTAATCCAGCTTTGGTTTAAAGCCTGGTACACACTCATTTATAACTGGCTAATCACTGACCAATTTTACCACCTCCATTTTGTAAACTGAAAACATTCTATCACAAATATGTCACCCATTCTGAGGAGTCACTTGGTTCACTGTGTAGGTCCTTTGTACTGTTCTTCGGGCACAATAGGTTTCATACATGACATTTTGAGGCTTGTCCTCCCATATCACACTGAAGACATGAGAAGGAGAATTTGTGGTTTATGGACAGGAAGAAACATACCCTTCATGAGACACGTTTTACACAAGCTCAGTTTCTATTGACCTCATGAGTCCTCACATTTTCTCTGGGAAATAAAAGGCTCAGAAAATGGCTGCTTCATGATAGAAAAAAATGAAGCAGACCCAGGAAATAGACAGAGTATGTGATAAAAAAACAACATGATCAGAGATCACCTCCAGTGCAAACTACATTCCCAGAGCCTAAAGTAGACGTAACAATGCAAAGTGGAAGTATTGTAAATAACGGTAAGTTGTGCTGCTGAGCCTCCCAATTGGCCAGTAAGGCCATCAAACATATTCAGGGCTTAATAGGAAACTTTGGACGATCAAAGGGGAGGGTCTCCCACCTCATACATGAGGATTGTGTGGTGATTTGCATATTATTCTTCTCAGTATAGCTCCTCTGAAACCAAAATCAGCATTCTCTGAACTTTATCATTATAGGATCAGTTGATAATATTGCCGAAGTGTATTTTATGGACAGTTTAGGAGTTGACAATCCCTGAAGTTGCTTTCTTCTCATACACATTAGAACTCCCTGAGATTACTGAACGTTCTTTCTTGGTATAAAGAGAGAGCCTTGCTCCACTAGTTTACTTGGAAAGAACAGGTGTTGCTGGTGTTAAAGTGAACCGAGCACCATTTTTAGCAACCAGGCCATCTCAATAGCACATTAAATATGCATGCCAACGAAGTGACTCATTGATTAAAAAAAATCAATTTTACCTCTTCTTTTTACATTTAAAAGTTTAGCAGAGACATGTATTACCCTACTTCCTTCTACTACCTAGGCCTGCCCAACCCACAGAAGTTACAGGCATAAATGACTGATATGATTGTTTTGTTGCACACATTAGCAGTGAGCAAATTCTGCTTTAAAGTGTTTACAGAAGTCACTGATGCTTTCTTCACACCTTTCCTGTGGATAAATAATGGGCAGTTAGAAGGGGAGGGGTGAACATGGCAGCTCCTATAGCTGTTAGAAACCAGGAAATGAAAAGTGGTGCCTGGTTCCCTTTAATTTAAGTTGTCATCCTGGGAACAGTCTATATGTACAGCGTTAAAGTCTCTCATGCAATCCTGTTGGTGGGCCACAGTCTCAGATTCACCATCAACTGCTGCAGGCTGACTTCACAGTCAAGGTGCTACATGGAGTGGCAATGCCTCTGTGTGGTACATAGGCTGTCCAAGCCATCTCATGGGGGTTGCTTAAAGAGTAAATCTAGTTATTATAATGTGCAGAACGTGCTGTAAACAGAAATTAAAGTTACACAAAAAAAAAATGACCTATTTCTATGCATTTCACAAAAGATTTAGACAAATAACCGCTAATGAAGTAGTTGCTTAGTAAACGAATAAATAACCACTCACTGGTATTCATTCAAATCATCCCTAGATTTCATAACAGACTTCAGTATAGGACCCGTGATCATCCCTACATGGATATCTACACAATGAAAAAGGAAATGAAAAAAAGTCACACAGATATGGATGATTAAAGGGGTGTTCCACTTTCTTGAAAGGTACATATGCTGCAGAGGCCAGTGGATATAGATAACAATGCTTGCAATCAGCCCACTTATCCTGTTCCTCCATCTCTCTCCCACTGTACTCTAAAAAATAAAAAAGTAGCATTGTCTCATTCTAACTACCGTAGGTCTCATTCTAACTACTATTATTTATACAACAGTGACATCTTCTGCAGCACTTAGAACAGAGGCGCCAAAAGGATAAAAGGAAGCTACATGAGCTTAAAAACCAAATTCTTGGTAAATAGAGGAGGTAGTGGTGGACTTACCTCCTCCAAGTAGACACACAACGACTGTAGTAAAGACAGTCAATATATTTTATTTATGAGCTCCAAATATGCAACGCGTTTCGTAGGTTTGATTCCGCTTCATCAGGCAATAACAACGGAGCAATAGCATATGTGGTCAGTAGAAGAGCCAGGCACAGTCGTTGTGTGTCTACTTGGAGGTGTGTCTACTTGGAGGAGGTAAGTCCACCACTACCTCCTCTATTTACCAAGAATTGGTTTTTAAGCTCAATTAGCTTCCTTTTATCCTTTTGGCGCCTCTGTTCTCCTGCATAATATTGAGTCCACCCTGGGTGGAGGGTTGAACCCCCTTTTTCTCATCTACAGAGAGCGACTTCTTATACTTGAGTGGGGTCAGGAAAATCTCCGCACCTGCCTTTACAGTGGTTGCCTAATGGTAACCCTGGTTTGTGAGTATTAATATTTACTCTATCTAGTAGCCATTTACCAGTACATATTACACTATTGGGGCTCTTGGTGTTCCTTGTTTTTATCTTCTGCAGCGCATTACAGAGTACATAGTCATGTTACTGACTGTCCTCAGAGGAGTTTACAATGTAATCCTACCATAGTCATAATTTAAAGAGAGTCTGAAGCGAGAATAAATCTCGCTTCAGACCTCATAAATAGCAGGGGCATGTGTGCCCCTGCTAAAACGCCGCTATAGCGCGGCTTAACGGGGTCCCTTCACCCCCAAATCCCCCTCGATACACCGGGGGAGCGCTTCCTGGTTGGGGCAGGGCTAACCGCCGCAGCCCTGCCCCACGCGCGTCTGTCAGCGCGTATCTCCGCCTCTCCCCCGCCCCTCTCAGTCTTCCTTCACTGAGAGGGGCGGGGGAGAGGCGGCGATGCGCCGCTGACAGACGCGACTGGAGGCAGGGCTGCAGCCGTTAGCCCTGCCTCCAGGAAGAGACAGCCAGCGACTTTTTCAAGACACACTTTTGCGGGGGGTGGGTTGGGGGTGAAGGGACCCCCGTTTAGCCGCGGGATAGCGGCGTTTTAGCAGGGGCACACGTGCCCCTGCTATTTATGAGCTCTGAAGCGAGATTTATTCTCGCTTCAGAGTCTCTTTAATGCCCTACTACCATATTATTATTCTTGAAAATCCTGGGTTTGCCCCTGATGAATATGTGCCTTTGTCTTCCTCATGTTTGCAGAGGCAGGACTCTCATTACGCAGAGCGAGGACATTCCATACGGTCATATACTGTAAAAGTGCACCTGAAACTAAAACCTTTTATTTCAGGTTTAGATTGATTATTGAAGGGATAGAAGTAAAGATTACAATTTCTCCTTCATAACTTCTCCTTTAGGAGACTTTTTAGAGGAACATGTGATCAGGTTGATCAACCCATTTGATCTCTTATTGGTCAGGATCATGTGTGTGTGCAAGGTTATGTCACAAAGCAGAAGTGATACACAGAGCTGGGACAAGGTCCTCCAGCACCCAAGGCTGAGACACCAAAGTGCGCCCCTCCATCCCTCCCACCCCAGCTGTCACACACTGATTGCTATTAGACCAAGAGGGCCACAGGGCCTCCAACCTCCCCAACACCTTAATATCTAGTTATCTGGCTTGCAGTCACTGCTATGTATCCCCTTTTCTTATTTATTTCTGCTTCATACACAATTAGGAATGACAGCTGAATTAATTGAGCGCCCCCTCTTACACTGCGCCCTGAGGCTGGAGCCTCTCCAGCCTATGCCTCGGCCCGGCCCTGGTGATACAGTTCATATGACTATGACCAGCCAACCAGAAGTGTATAAATTCCATCACTTGATTAACAACAGTGAGATACTCATGCACGTCTTGAATTGGCTGGTCATGGTGTAGGTTGAACAGGAAACACATGATCATGTGATTGTGACCAGCCAGCTAGAAACGTCTAAATCCAACACGTGATCAAATTAATTTATGTAGGAGAAATTGATCACCTCTAGCAAGAACTGCTGACAGCTTCGTATTGCTGTTTCTGTTCCTATTGTGAGGAATTAATGCCCTTGCACATGCTAGATTAAAGTGGTTGATAAGGACCGCCACTGACGATAATCCGGTGTGTGTATAGCAGCCCCTAACCAGCCAAAGCGCCGCCAAGAAGATCAATTTGGCTGAGCGATGGCCGATAGCATTGATCTCCCTGCTTACCCCGCCCACTGCGTGACCTCACATCTGTGCCACTCCATCAGCCCTGGCCAATCCCGCATCCCCCACATTGCAACAGAACTACTCATCAACCTGTAGGCTGACTGCGTGTCTGTATAGACTTGGTCCAGCAGTGCGACCCAAGGGATCAGGTCTGGATCCCCGCCAAGCGACATTAGTGGAGCATGTATGTGGACTTTAGCTTTACCCCTTATCTAAAAAAAAAAAAGTGGTCAGCAGGGTTGAACGTGATAAAATCTCTTTAGAGAAAACAGACAGCAGTATAGCTTTGTCTCACTATTGCAGATTCCTTACTATGCTGTCCCAAGATTGGATAGTCATCCAAACAGGATGTGGGAGGAGCTCTCCCCAACAGGGAAGAAAGACAAATAAAAACCCAGGGGTGGGTCTAAAACATCACTGCCATGCCTAAGAAGAAAATACAGCCCCTTTATCCAAAACTCAGTCAACCGGAAGTCTCAAATAACCGGCATGCCTGAGGGGGATAATAAGGACAGTGTTTTACAGGGGGGTTTGTAGGGAATTGTAGGGTAGAAAATACTTACCGAGCCTCCAGGTGCCGTCTTCTACCCATCCTGCAGCTCCCTTCGGCTTTCAGGCATCCATGCACTGCTACCTGATCCAAGGAGCTTTAGGAAGGGTAAAAGACGGTGCCTGGGGGCTCGGTAAGTATTTCCTGCTGCACAGGAGGGGAGGTTTGTGCTTTTTCGTCCGGTTGCTCAAGCAATCAGCAAACACACATATCCGGCATCAGGCAATCCCCGCCTTTGCCTTATAAAGGGCTGGTGCCTGGGCTTAGCACCTACAGGCTATGCACCCACAGCTTGGGTAAGGTGTGCCACCTCTACAATCTCTCTGCTTTTGCCGAATAAACGGGAATTTGCTGTAAAACACCAAGGGCCTGATTCACAAAGCGGTGCTAACAGTTAGCACCCTGGTGAAAAGCCCTTTATCACGCCTAAACTCAGTTTAGGCATGATAAGTTTAGGTGTGATAAGTTTAGGTGTGATAAGTTTAGGCATGATAAGTTTAGGTGTGATAAGTTTAGGCATGATAAGTTTAAGCACCAACTGCGTTAGCACCGCAGTGCACAGCTGATCAAAAGTTTTGCGCTAGCAAAGTCTGGTGCACTTCGCATAGAGTTTAATGGCGCTGCTTTGCGTGCGGGACTTTGCACGCTATCTACACTTATCTAAACTTAGCATGCCTAAACTTATCACACCTAAACTTATCACACCTAAACTTATCACGCCTAAACTGGCTTTTCACTAGTGTGGTGCAAAGGTTATCATGCCTAAAGTCTTTTAGGCGTGATAACTGAGTTATCACCGCTTTGTGAATCAGGCCCCAAATCTACTTCAAAAGGGAAGACATAGGGCCTGATTCACAAAGCGGTGCTAACAGTTAGCACGCTAGTGAAAAGCCCATTTATTACGCCTAAACTCAGTTTAGGCATGATAAGTTTAGGTGTGATAAGTTTAGGTGTGATAAGTTTAGGCATGATAAGTTTAGGTGTGATAAGTTTTTAGGCGTGATAAGTTTAAGCACCAACTGGGTTAGCACCGCAGTGCACAGCTGATCAAAAGTTTTGCACTAGCAAAGTCTGGTGCACTTGGCATAGAGTTTAATGGCGCTGCTTTGCGTGCGGGACTTTGTGTGCGATCTAAACTTATCTAAACTTATCATGCCTAAACTTATCATGCCTAAACGTATCATGCCTAAACTGAGTTTAGGCATGATAAAAATGGTTATCACACCTAGGGCTCGATTCACAAAGCGGTGCTAACCCAGTTAGAGACTTTAGGCATGATAACCATTGCACCACTCTGGTGAAAAGCCAGTTTAGGTGTGATAAGTTTAGGCATGATAAGTTTAGGTGTGATAAGTTTAGGCATGCTAAGTTTAGATAAGTTTAGATCGCTTGCAAAGTCCCGCACGCAAAGCAGCGCCATTAAACTTTATACGAAGTGCACCAGTCTTTGCTAGCGTAAAACGTTTGATCAGCTGTGCACTGCGGTGCTAACGCAGTTGGCGCTTAAACTTATCATGCCTAAACTTATCACACCTAAACTTATCATGCCTAAACTTATCACACCTAAACTTATCACACCTAAACTTATCATGCCTAAACTGAGTTTAGGCATGATAAAGGGCTTTTCACCAGGGTGCTAACTGTTAGCACCGCTTTGTGAATCAAGCCCTTAGGGCCTGATTCACAAAGCGGTGCTAACAGTTAGCACCCTGGTGAAAAGCCCTTTATCATGCCTAAACTCAGTTTAGGCATGATAAGTTTAGGTGTGATAAGTTTAGGTGTGATAAGTTTAGGCATGATAAGTTTAGGTGTGATAAGTTTAGGTGTGATAAGTTTAAGCGCCAACTGCGTTAGCACCGCAGTGCACAGCTGATCAAAAGTTTTACGCTAGCAAAGACTGGTGCACTTCGTATAAAGTTTAATGGCGCTGCTTTGCGTGCGGGACTTTGCAAGTGATCTAAACTTATCTAAACATAGCATGCCTAAACTTATCACACCTAAACTTATCATGCCTAAACTTATCACACCTAAACTGGCTTTTCACCAGAGTGGTGCAATGGTTATCATGCCTAAAGACTCTAACTGGGTTAGCACCGCTTTGTGAATCGAGCCCCTAAAGTCTTTAACTGGGTTATCACCGCTTTGTGAATCGAGCCCATAGGGCTCGATTCACAAAGCGGTGCTAACCCAGTTAGAGACTTTAGGCGTGATAAACATTGCACCACGCTGGTGAAAAGCCAGTTTAGGCATGATAAGTTTAGGTGTGATAAGTTTAGGCATGAAAAGTTTAGGCATGCTAAGTTTAGATAAGTTTAGATCACACGCAAAGTCCCGCACGCAAAGCAGCACCATTAAACTCTATGCGAAGTGCACCAGACTTTGCTAGCGCTAAACTTTTGATCAGCTGTGCACTGCGGTGCTAACCCAGTTGGTGCTTAAACTTATCATGCCTAAACTTATCACACCTAAACTTAACATGCCTAAACTTATCACACCTAAACTTATCACACCTAAACTTATCATGCCTAAACTGAGTTTAGGCATGATAAAGGGCTTTTCACCAGCGTGCTAACTGTTAGCACCGCTTTGTGAATCAGGCCCATAGGGCTTGATTCACAAAGCGGTGCTAACAGTTAGCACGCTGGTGAAAAGCCCTTTATCATGCCTAAACTCAGTTTAGGCATGATAAGTTTAGGTGTGATAAGTTTAGGTGTGATAAGTTTAGGCATGATAAGTTTAGGTGTGATAAGTTTAGGCATGATAAGTTTAAGCGCCAACTGCGTTAGCACCGCAGTGCACAGCTGATCAAAAGTTTTACGCTAGCAAAGACTGGTGCACTTTGTATAAAGTTTAATGGCGCTGCTTTGCGTGCGGGACTTTGCAAGCGATCTAAACTTATCTAAACTTAGCATGCCTAAACTTATCACACCTAAACTTATCACACCTAAACTTATCACGCCTTAACTGGCTTTTCACCAGCATGGTGCAATGGTTATCATGCCTAAAGTCTTTTAGGCATGCTAACTGGGTTAGCACCGCTTTGTGAATCGAGCCCATAGTGTTTATAGTTGATTTGCTCGACCACCCACACCACTGCTTGGTAATATTTTGTGAGGAGAAGGGAGTGTCACTTTACTGTGGCAGAAGCCAGGTCTCAAACACTGCAAAAGCAAAGTCCACAGACCTGGTCACCGATAACACAATTCTTTTCCTCTCTATGAAGCTATGCTGTACTAAAGCCAAACTGCCTTCTCTGGTAAGTGGAAAGCTTGCCAGTCCTACCAGTGCGTGGATACATAAATTACATTTCCATTTGTGATATTTCATATTTTCGTGATTAAAACAAAAATATATATATTTACAGCAGGTTTCATTTATAATGGAGATGGCCCTTGTAGAAGCAGATTAATGATTGTTCAAGAAAATATTACTATTCAGCAACAGGGTTCATTTTAGCAAAAAAGTGGAAGTCCCCTTTAATTTTAACATTCATATAACATTGTACAACTTTTTTAACCATCTTCCTTTTCCAGTCTAGATAAAACATATAAATATAAAATTGTAAACAAAGTTTTGAATTAAAAACAAATAATAAAATCACAGAAATGTGACAGCAGATATCAGCATCCTCCGATGACCATCGGTGGTAACAGGAATACAGGGCGGTCTTTCCCTCACTGTCAGGAGACCATTGGCAACGGTTTAGAAAATGTTAATGTAACATTTCCATGATTAGGGTAGAGTCCTTGTTTATGTGTCTTCTATGCTCAGATTCGGATTCCCAAAATAGACTTTCTTATATAAAAAGTAAAGATTCACAAAAATAAATAATGTCAAGTTTCTCCATAACCCATCCTGGAATAGTGAAGACCTTGCAGTTAGAGGACAGTGTAATCCGTCTCCATTTTGAGAGTCTCTGTCCCAGCCACACCCTGGTAGAGCTCTGGCACTACCAGTTCTGGGATCTGTAACACCGTCCTATCATTGGAGGCTTTCTTCCCGATTTCCAAGCGCTTACACAGTTCTGGAAGGGAAATCCTATCAGACGCCTTCCACGCCCAACATGCTTTCATTATGTTATACCTGTAAAGTAGAAGGTAGAAAGGTCATCTGTAAGTGTTACAACCTCAGAAATAAAGACCGCAAGAGGCTTAGTGAATAATTATTGCAGTAAGGAATATGTAATAGTTATGTATTAGCTCATCTGCCTACTTACTTATTTGCATCTCTCCTCTGCCTAACACTAACCTCTCCTCTCCTATGCACAGCACTAGCCTTTAGTGTTAGAAATCGAAGAGGAGAGGGAAGGATAGTGTTAGGCCGAGTAGAGGAGATGTTAGTGTTAGGCAGAGAGGATGGTAGTGCTAGGCAGAATTGAGCAGAAGTTAGTGTTAGGCATTGGAGAGGGAAGGTTAGTGTCAGGCACAGGAGAGGGGGAGGTTAGTGTAAACCAGATTACAGCAAAAGTTAGTGTTAGGCAGAAGAGAGGGGAGGGTTAGCATTAGGCATTGGAGATGGAAATTTAGAGTTAGGCATCGGAGAGGAAAAGTTAGTGTTATGTATGAGACAGAAGAGTTTAGTGTTAGGAAGAGAAGAGGATAGTTTTAGTCAAAGGAGTGGGGAGGTTAGTGTTAAGTATTGGAGAGGAGATGCCACTGACTAATTTAGTATAGCTTGTGTAGGCATCGGAGATGGAAATTTAGAGTTAGGCATCGGAGAGGAAAAGTTTGTGCTATGCATGAGAGAGAAGAGGTTAGTGTTAGGCAGAGAAGAGGGTAGTGTTAGTCAAAGGAGTGGGGAGGTTAGCGTTAGGCATTGTCACTGACAAATTTAGTATAGCTTGTGTACACAATTTAACTTATGGCATCGACTATTTCCAATTGCTGATAAAAAAAAGTAATGATGACAGAAAGAAAAGGTGTAATCTGAAAAAGAAAATGCCTTTGGTTTACAAACATTTTATGGTTCACAAGACTGATGGTTAGGCATCGGAGAGGAAAAGTCGGCCCGAACGGTTCGCCGACGAACGGGAATCGGCGAACTTCCGTGGTTCGCGATCGCGGAGAACTGCTAACTTTTTCTGAATTTCGATTCGCCCCTATACTACATCATTAGGATCAACTTTGACCCTCTACATCACAGTCAGCAGGCACATTGTAGCCAATCAAGCTACACTCCCTCCTGGAGGCCCCCCCCCCCTTTATAAAAGGCAGGCAGCGTCAGGCATTTCACTCACTCGTGTGCCTGCAGTAATTAGAGAAGGGAGAGCTGCTGCAGAGAGAGATATAGGGAAAGCTTAGTTAGGCTCTTGTAGGCTTGTTAGCTTGCTCCTTGCTGATCTTTATTGCTAAAAAAGCACCCCTCAACAGCTCTTTTGAGAGCTAATCTTGTTCTTGTGATCTATTTTTTTTTTGTGGCCCACTTGCATTATATACAGCCCTGTCAGTCAGTCGCAGCTGGCCTTTGGCCCCTTGGGGGTAATTCCTACTGTGCCACTGCCAGGTCCAGCACATTCAGTGACTACCTGTGTGTGTGACAGGCAGCTGCATATTTGTAATCCCAATCACTGCACCTGTTCATCTACCTAACTACCTACGTGAGCGCACGCATTGTTAATACCACCAGTCATTGCACCTGTCCACGGTACGTGTGTGTGTGTGTGTGTGTGTGTGTGTGTGTGTGTGTGTGTGTGAGACAGTTGCACATTTGTAATAACAATCACTGCATACCCACCTGTTCAGTGCACCTACCTACCTATGTGAGCGCACGCAGTTTTATATACCACCACCAGTCGCTGCACCTGTTCACGGTACCTGTGTGTGTGACAGCTGCACATTTGTAATACCAGTCACTGCATACCTGTTCACTGCACCTGTGTGACCACACACTGTTTTATATACCAGTCCGTGCATACCTGTTAACTGCACCTGTGTAACCACACATTGTTGTACCAGCAGTCACTGCAAACTGTTCACTGCACCTGTGTAACCGCACATTGTTGTACCAGCAGTTACTGCAACCTGTGTAACCGCACATTGTTGTACCAGCAGTCACTGCAACCTGTTCACTGCACCTGTGTAACCATACATTGTATTAGTCAAGTCAGTGCATACCTTTCACTTCATCCCCCCAATATGGACAAAACAAAAGGTAGAGCCAGAGGCAGGCCACCTGGCAGGTCTGTTCGAGGTCGCGCTGACGTGATTTCGTGTGGCCCTCAACCAAAGTACAGTGTACAGAAGAAGGCACGTGCCATCAACCCCCAATATTGTCAGGACGTAGTTGACTATGTAACACAGAACACCTCATCTTTCTCAGCTTCCGCACAGAAGCGTGACATATCTTCCTCCTCCTGCTCTGATTCTGGCACCCCACTTAACACTGTCAGCAGCCATCACCAAAGTGCCATCATCACAGGGCTCAGCGGTGTGGACATTTTTTTGTGTGTCTGCCTCAAATGAGAGCAATGCCATCTGTACTCTCTGCAACTGAAAATTGAGCCGTGGAAAGACCAAGACCCGCGTAGGGACAACTACCTTACGAAGGCACATGGTTACAAAGCACAAACTGCAATGGGATGACCACCTGAGGAAAAGCAGCACACAAAAGCAAAGCCACACACCGCAGTGGAAGATACCAGGCTGAATTATTTCTCAAAAAAGGCGATACCTAAACTGTACTGTGATGTTGAAAGGCAAGTGATGACATCTCTGGCACACAGTGTTGGGTCAAGGGTCCATCTGACCATGGATGCCTGGTCTGCAAAGCACGCTCAGGCCTGCCCGAAGACTAAGTCAGTCCCCACACACAGCATCTCTGCCTGCAGGCTGTGTGACTGCCTGCCCCAAGAATAAGTCGGTCGCCACACAGCATCTCTGCCGGCAGGCCGCTTAACTGCCTTCTCCGCCACCACCAACAGTGTCCAGGACTCCAGGCGGATTCCTGAATTTTTAAGGCTAGCACGTGTGTCAATTCCCCGTCGTGATCGTTACCTTGCTGCGGTGAAGGGGCTTGCATATCACAATGAAGCAATGACCGCTGGCTATATGAGTGTGTTGGGGTTGGGGGGCACACCTGACCCAAGAAGATAGATAATAAGGTTGTTGCTTCATTGTGGACAGGCCAAATTCGATCAGCTGAACACTCAGTCACTGTTCTGTCATTCAGCTACCTCAGCCTGACCATATGGGCTTGAACGCCATCGCCTGCACTCTGGCCATGGTGCGCACCAGTCCAGCACGGCCGTCACTACACAAACAGCTGTTTGCGGTGCGTTATACAGTGAGTTTAGTCTGTCAGTGTGAAGCAGTACACCAATTACACTACCTGATTGATGTATACACAACATGCAAGATGTTTTAAAGCACTTTAGGCCTCCAATTTAGCAATAAAATGCAATTTCTACCCTTAAAACGCTGCTGTGCGTCAAATCCTGATTTTTCCCAGGGACTTTTGGCATGTATCCCACTCCGCCATGCCCCCCTCCAGGTGTTAGACCCCTTCAAACATCTTTTCCATCACTTTTGTGGCCAGCATAAATGTTTCTAGTTTTCAAAGTTCGCCTCCCCATTGAAGTCTATTGCTGTTCGGGGAAGTTCGCAGGTTCGCGAACTTTTGCGGAAGTACACGTTCGGGGTTCACAAACCGAAAATCGGAGGTTCGGGCCATCTCTACTGATGGTATGGCGGGAATGTGATTGGAGGGGGGGTATGGCGGGTATGTGATTGTAGGTGGAGCATGGCGGAAATGTGATTGGAGATGGGTCATGGCGGAAATGTGATTGGAGGTAGGGCATGGCGGGAATGTGATTGGAGGTGGATCATGTTGGGAATGTAATTAGATGTGGTGCATGGCAGGAATGTGATTGGAGGTGGGGCATGGTGGGAATGTGTTTGGAGGTGGGGAATGGCAGGAATGTGATTGGAGGTAGGGCATGGCGGGAATGTGATTGGAGGTGGATCATGTTGGGAATGTGATTAGATGTGGGGCATGGCAGGAATGTGATTAGATGTGGGGCATGGCAGGAATGTGATTGGAGGTAGGGCATGGTGGGAATGTGTTTGGAGGTGGGGCATGGTGGGAATGTGATTGGAGGTGGGGCATGGTGGGAATGTGATTGGAGGTGGGGCATGGCAGGAATGTGATTGGAGGTGGGGCATGGTGGCAATGTGTTTGGAGGTGGGGAATGGCAGGAATGTGATTGGAGGTGGGGATGGGAATGTGTTTTGTTCAAATATTTTTTACAAATATGTTCACAGCAGGTCTTCTGCCCATGCTTTTCTGTGGGCCTGATCACAAGGTAGGTTTTTACCAGATAAGAGTTTATCCTGTTGCGAGATTGTAATCAACATTTCTGACTAATCAACATTTCCTTGTTTAGCCCCCTTTTCATGTTCTTCCTCTGTAGTGCTCCCTATTTTAGTAGAATGCATTGCTGTTTCTTATGATAGATTCCACAATTATAGCGCACGACTATAACAGGGCTCTTTAGGTTACTGCTTCACATAGTGGTTTATTATTATATTAATTGATAACAAACCCCCACCCCCCAATTTAGCCTTTCTTTATATAGAGGAGCCTAGGCGGTACTTACTACTGGAGTCAGGAAGGAATTTTTCCCTTTTGGGGCTAATTGGACCATGCTTTGTAAGGGTTTTTTCGCCTTCCTCTGGATCAACAGGGATATGTGAGGGAGCAGGCTGGAGATGTACTTTGTACTGGTTGAACTCGATGGACGTATGTCTTTTTTCAACCAAAATAACTATGTAACTATGACTTGCACAGTTGTTACAGATCGCTGATGTGATACCCTACATCCGATATATGCTATACTTTGATACACTCAACAAACCACTGGAGCAGGTACAGGGAATTTGATATGCTGGAAAATGTGGCTGGTTCCGTCATTGTGTAAACAGACCCTGAGATCTATCTATGCATACGTATAGGTATGCCGCTGGTGAATTGGGCGCAGGGTCTGTTAATTAACTACTCACCCTGCTGCTGCTCAAATTCCAGGCAGTGTTAAATACTATTCCCCCCCCCCCCCCCCCCTTAATCGTAGTAACTCGGAGGGAGTAATAATTCAGGGTCAGGCAATCGCTGGAAGACCGAATTGCCCTTACATGGCCCGTGCACTTTAGCATTACTGCTACAGCAGCACCCAGCTTTAGTGCTGAGCACCGAAACCATCTGCTTCCTATTGGTATCATGGTAGAAAGATAAAATTCATAACATAACACTGCCAACAATCCAAGAACACTTAGACGGGTTATTTGAAAGCAATGGTATAATAAGAATTTGAGATGGTTACTTACAAAGTCTGTTTGCAGGTAGAAGGTCTCTTTATGATGTTACCCCGCTGTAAGTGCTGCAGGATACTCGAAGGAGGAACCTCTGGATATGGAGGAGCACCTAAAAGAAAGGCAAATATTTGTGTGACAAGAAAAGCATTAGCTCTAGCAGGACGTTTTTATAAGTCAGGTTGTCATAAAGTGGTTAAGGGTCCCTTTAAAGAGGTGATCAAAAATGATCTCCTTAAGAGAAAACTCGGGATAAAAAGCTGAATAGCATATGGGCCTGCAATTAAAAAGTACTAAAAAAAAAAATAGATGAAAAGGTACTGTTGAAATTATTTTCTTGCTTGCTGGAGCCATTTTATTGATAAGATATGAAATATCACCTAGGAGAAAACTTAAGAGAAAATGTAAATTGTAGGGGTGGGACGACGAATCCTGCGAATCCACGAATCCATCGAATATTAGGAAATATTCGAGATTTGTGGATTCGAATCCCGACGCCATTTTCCACTATACGAATCCGCCGAATCCCGACGCTGCATCGCCGCGCATCCGCCGCTTGCACTTGTCCTCCTCCGACCCCCCCGCGCCTCCTCCGCCCGCCCGCATACTGTATCAACTCACCTATCCATAGCGGAGCGCAGAGCGGCAGACCTCTCGCTGACTTCCTGGTTCCCCCTAGTGACCGGCTCTTACAATGACATCATCAGTAAGAGCCGGTCCGGCCACTAGAGGGAACAGGGAAGTAACGAAGAGGTCTGCCACTCTGCGCTCCACGGGAAAGGTGAGTAGATTCTTATGCAGGGGTGAGCAGATGGAGGCACGGGGGACGGAGGGGGCCGTGGGGGGGGTTGGTGGTGAGCGGAGGAGGCACGGGGGGCGGGGGGGGTTCTACCTACCGGTTACTATCCTTACCTACCTAAATACAGGCCGCTATACCTACCTACCTACAGGCCGCTATACCTACCTACCTACCTACAGGCCCCTATACCTTTCCTAAAGGCCCCCTATACCTACCTAAAGGCCCCCTATACGTATGTACCTACCTACCTACCTAAAGGCCCCTATACCTACCTAAAGGCCCCTATACCTACCTACCTACC
This sequence comes from Hyperolius riggenbachi, assembly GCF_040937935.1. Classification (NCBI taxonomy): domain Eukaryota; kingdom Metazoa; phylum Chordata; class Amphibia; order Anura; family Hyperoliidae; genus Hyperolius; species Hyperolius riggenbachi. The sequence goes on from NC_090655.1 coordinate 79,634,895, forward strand.
TAAAGGCCCCTATACCTACCTACCTACCTACAGGCCACTATACCTACCTACAGGCCTCAATACCTACCTACCCACCTACCTACAGGCCCCCTATACGTACCTACCTACCTACCTAAAGGCCCCTATACCTACCTACCTACCTACCTAAAGGCCCCTATACCTACCTACCTACCTACAGGCCACTATACCTACCTACAGGCCTCAATACCTACCTACCCACCTACCTACAGGCCCCCGATACGTACCTACCTACCTAAAGGCACCTATACCTACCTACCTACCGGACACTATACCTACCTACAGGCAACTATACCTGCGTACGTACAAAAAGGGCGCCTGGACAAAAAGGGCGCGGGGTGTAAACTCTAAATAATAATTAATCATTAATAGGGTTTATAAATGTAGTGTGCTATATTTCGTTTACAAATAATGTTTAACAAAATTATAAATCATTAAATAATGTTTATGAAATCGGAAATTGTGAAAACGTTAATCTTCCCTGTTTCAAAAGTTAAACTTATAATTACGTTTATAAAAAAACCAATAATATATGTTTAATTGTTATAATTGTATATTATTGTGAATAACAGTCATTTATGGTTTGTTCTTATAATAAAATCTGAAAATATTGTTTATAAAGATGATATAAATATAACTACGTTCGTAATAAGTGTTGTAATACATTAGTAATTATTACTAAAATTTTACTAAAACTATACCTAAGCCTACTCTTACACAGAACCCTACCTGTACCTATCCCTAACCCCTAGACTCCCCTGTTGGTGCCTAAACCTAAGACCCCCCTGTTGGTGCCTAAACCTAAGACCCCCCTGTTGGTGCCTAAACCTAAGACCCCCCCTGTTGGTGCCTAAGTAACCCTCCCTGTACCTACCCCTAACCCCTAGACCCCCCTGTTGGTGCCTAAACCTAAGACCCCCCTGTTGGTGCCTAAACCTAAGACCCCCCTGTTGGTGCCTAAACCTAAGACCCCCCTGTTGGTGCCTAAACCTAAGACCCCCCTGTTGGTGCCTAAACCTAAGACCCCCCTGTTGGTGCCTAAACCTAAGACCCCCCTGTTGGTGCCTAAACCTAAGACCCCCCTGTTGGTGCCTGAACCTAAGACCCCCCTGTTGGTGCCTAAGTAACCCTCCCTGTACCTACCCCTAACCCCTAGACCCCCCTCTTGGTGCCTAAACCTAAGACCCCCCTGTTAATGCCTAAACCTAAGACCCCCCTGTTAATGCCTAAACCTAAGACCCCCCTGTTGGTGCCTAAACCTAAGACCCCCCTGTTAATGCCTAAACCTAAGACCCCCCTGTTGGTGCCTAAACCTAAGACCCCCCTGTTGGTGCCTAAACCTAAGACCCCCCTTTATTATGTGGATAATTATGTTTTACTAATTGTGGATTAAAAAAATATTTTGCAATTTACGTTACGTACTGATCGCTTTATTTTGTGAATAATAATGTTTTACAAACAGTAAGGGATAAAACTTTAAATAATGTTTTAATTATTTAAATAAGATAAATATGTTTAGTATTTTCATAAACGTTATTCGGCACGGGTGCATTTTATAAACGTAAATCACCACAAGTTCAGTTATAAATCATTAAACAGCTCCGGGCGCCGTTTGTAAACTTTATTTAGCTCCTGGCGCCGTTTATAAACTTTATTTAGCTCCGGCGCCCTTTTTTCCTACCCGGCGCCCATTAAACGCTATTTATTATGGGAGTGAATGGCGGCGCCCTTTTTGTCCACTAGCGGCATGCGCCCTTTTTTCCCAGCTCCACTATACCTACCTACAGGCCGCTATACCTACCTACCTACCTACAGGCCGCTATACCCACCTACCTACAGGCCCCTATATCTACCTAAAGGCCTCCTATACCTACCTAAAGGCCCCTATACCTACCTACCTACCTACCTACAGGCCACTATACCTACCTACAGGCCTCAATACCTACCTACCCACCTACCTACAGGCCCCCTATACGTACCTACCTACCTAAAGGCACCTATACCTACCTACCTACCGGACACTATACCTACCTACAGGCCGCTATACCTACCTACCTACCTACAGGCCGCTATACCCACCTACCTACAGGCCGCTATACCCACCTACCTACAGGCCCCTATATCTACCTAAAGGCCCCCTATACCTACCTAAAGGCCCCTATACCTACCTAAAGGCCCCCTATACGTACCTACCTACCTACCTAAAGGCCCCTATACCTACCTAAAGGCCCCTATACCTACCTACCTACCTAAAGGCCCCTATACCTACCTACCTACCTACAGGCCACTATATCTACCTACAGGCCTCAATACCTACCTACCTACCCACCTACCTACAGGCCCCCTATACCTACCTACCTACCTAAAGGCACCTATACCTGCCTACCTACATACCTATCTATACTTAAGGCCCTATACCCTGCTACCTATACTGAAGGTCCCTTTACCTACCTACCTACCTACCTACCTAAAGGCCCCTATACCTACCTACCTACATACCTACCTATACTTAAAGCCCTATACCCTGCTACCTATACTGAAGGTCCCTTTACCTACCTACCTACCTACCTACCTAAAGGCCCCTATACCCTGCTACCTAACTACATACCTACCTATACTTAAGGCCCTATACCCTGCTACCTATACTGAAGGTCCCTTTACCTACCTACCTAAAGGCCCCTATACCTACCTACATACCTACCTATAATTAAGGCCCTATACCCTGCTACCTATACTGAAGGTCCCTTTACCTACCTACCTACCTACCTAAAGGCCCCTATACCTACCTACATACCACCTACCTATACTTAAGGCCCTATACCCTGCTACCTATACTGAAGGTCCCTTTACCTACCTTCCTACCTATACTGAAGGCACATATACCCTGCTACCTATACTGAAGGCACATATACCCTGCTACCGATACTGAAGGCCCCTACACCTAGTTACCTACCAATACTGAAAGCACATGTACTGTGCTACCTATACTGATGGCCCCTATACCTTGCTACCGATACTGAAAGCACATGTACCTTGCTACCGATACTGAAGGCCTCTATACCCTGCTACCTACCTATACTGAAGGCACATATACCCTGCTACCTATACTGAAGGCCCATATACCCTGCTACCTATACTGAAGGCCCATATACCCTGCTACCTATACTAGAGTGACCATATTTTTGTGGGTCCAACCTGGGACGGGGGGGGGGGGGGCGTGGGGGGGGGGGGGGGCGGCGTGCGCAGCGCGCCGCGGCGAAAAGTGGGAAGGAGTGAGGAGCACGCAGCGGCGAAGACTGGGGGAGGGGCGCCGAAAAAATGGGCGTGGTCATGACATTGTATGGGCGGAGCTAACGTAATGATGTAACAGCGAGGCATAAGAAAGCAGTGTTTACGCCATGATGTGGACAAACGAGACTTTGTATCATGGGTGTGCAGAAACTGTGTGATGCTAATAGTATACCGTAAACACAAAGCAGCAAACATAGCCATCTATGACCATTAAATAATAAATGCAGTAACAGTTACCCCGGACACCAGAAAATAAACGCAATAGGCAACATGTCAGTATAAAATAAATGCAATGCGGGCAAACATGTCAGTACAAAATAAACGCAATGCGGGCAACATGTCAGTACAAAATAAACGCACTGCGGCCAAACATTTCACCAGAAAAGAAACGCACTGCGGGCAAACATTTCACCAGAAAAGAAACGCACTGCGGCCAAACATTTCACCAGAAAAGAAACGCAATGCGGGCAAACATTTCGCCAGAAAAGAAACGCACTGCGGGCAAACATTTCGCCAGAAAAGAAACGCAATGCGGGCAAACATTTCGCCAGAAAAGAAACGCACTGCGGGCAAACATTTCGCCAGAAAAGAAACGCAATGCGGGCAAACATTTCGCCAGAAAAGAAACGCACTGCGGCCAAACATTTCACCAGAAAACAAACGCAATGCGGCAAACATTTCGCCAGAAAAGAAACGCACTGCGGGCAAACATTTCGCCAGAAAAGAAACAATGCGGGCAAACATTTCACCTGGAAAAGAAACAATGCGGGCAAACATTTCACCTGGAAAAGAAACAATGCGGGCAAACATTTCACCTGGAAAAGAAACAATGCGGGCAAACATTTCACCTGGAAAAGAAACAATGCGGGCAAACATTTCACCTGGAAAAGAAACAATGCGGGCAAACATTTCACCTGGAAAAGAAACAATGCGGGCAAACATTTCACCTGGAAAAGAAAGCATTTACTCACCTGGCAGAAGTGTCCGGCCTCTGGCGCGCTGCTCCGTCCCGGGACCATCTTCCTCCTCCTGCTCTGGTCTCCCGCGCTGACAGGGCTACGGCAAGATGGCGCCCGAAGCCCTGTACTAGTGACACAAATAGGTCTCCTGTACAGGGCTTCGGCAGCCATCTTGCCGTAGCCCTGCTCGCCTGCCGGTGTCGGAAACAGACACCGGAAGAGGAGGCTGGAGCGGGGCTGCGGGCAATGAACTGGCACGGCGTCTATAGACGCCGCTGCCAGTTCATTGAGGAGAGAGTGGCCAGAGTCCCGAGGCCGGGACGTCCCGCTGCTGAAAGCGGGACGTTTCCCGGGACCTCATTAAGCCTGGGACAGCGGACCCCGAATCCGGGACGTGTCCCGGGCAATCCGGGACGTCTGGTCACTCTACCTATACTGAAGGCCCATATACCCTGCTACCTATACTGAAGGCCCATATACCTTGCTACCTATACTGCAGGCCCCTATACCTTGCTACCTATACTGAAAGCTACCAATATTGAAGGCACCCATACCTAGCTAGCTATACTGAAGGCACCTTTACCTCGCTACCTATGCCTGGGTACCTATACTGCGGGCAACTATACCACGGATCGCACAATTCTTATGTGCAGGATTCGTTAGATTCGGGATTCGAAAGGTTCGAGATGTTCGAGAACCTTTTTAGATTCGGATCCAGATTCGGATTCGAAGAAATTGTGGATTCGTCCCATCCCTAGTAAATTGAATAAGGCCTTTTTTGGGGTGGGGGGGTTGGTGGTGTTCGCCCATAGGGTGTAGGAGAAAATATGTGATAAAGTTACCTCTAACTCTTTGAATGTCATTTTTCAGTAATAAGAGTATTAACGTCGATAATAAATGATAGTACTAAAGTAAGGCCTCTTTTCCATGGACTGTTGAGCTGTGTGCTCAGCAAGCAGTTACCAGGCAGCAGCGAGCAGTTACCAGGCAGCAGCGAGCAGTTGTGAGAGTTTGAGAGGCATTTCACTGCCTGTAAACAGTTAGTGGAAAAGAGGCCTAAAAGTAAGTAAAGGTACCAGGCATGCATAATTAAGGCATATTCTGGTATGGGGTAAAGGCAGGCAAGCTATAGTCCCATGAAAACTAAAGAGGTAGGAACTAACTGTATTTAAAAGGAAAGAGGGGGAGATGTTTAATGGTTCAGAGCAGGAAGTAAAGTTGAGGTGCACCATGGAAGGGAGGAAGTGGTTTCATGGACTTTAGCATAAAAAGTATTCAATAGAAGGCAGAACTGAAAGTAACCGAATGACCTGAATATTAAACTTATCAACAGCTAGCGTTGTGTTTGCAGTTCTTATCGCTCCGTGTAAACTGGAGTGTTATTACATGCAATGTCACACCCATTACATTCTGAACAAGGAAATTCAAAGCTTGCCAACATGATTTCATGAAAACACAGCTCAGTCCAGACATTCCTGGATTCAACTGGACCCACTGATTTTAGGTAGATCATATCACACTGAAAGAATCTACTTCAAATTTCCTTTTCTCTCTGAAATCAATCAGTAATCTCCTCAACTATTCTCTGGGGTGTTTCTGTAGGGGCAGGTATAAATCCCACTAGATTCACAAAATTCATTAGAATTGCTAGATTCTATGTGGCGATATTGATCTTTCAGATTAAATTAAGGGTGTGTACACACATTCAATTTTGATTGGCCAATTTTACCACCCCCATGTAGTTTGCTGGACAGAAAGGGGATGCAACGAGGTGCAACACCTTAAAGGATACGTCCAAGGTGATTTAAAAATAAAAATCCACTTACCTGGGGCTTCCTCCAGCCCCTGGCAGCCGTCCTGTGCCCTCGCCGCAGTTCCGGTGGCTCCCGGTCTCCTCCACTGCAGATGCTGACCTTGCCAGGTTGGCTTCCAGGTCGGCTTTTTCTGCGGCTCACGTGATCGCGCTGACGTCATCAGGACTGCCTGCGCAGTACAGTCAGGATGACGTCAGTGCGACCTTGTGAGCCGTACGGTGGAGCGCAGAAGAAGCCGACCGGGCAAGGTCAGCATCTGCAGCGGAGAAGACCGGGAGCCACCGGAGCTGCGGCGAGGGCACAGGACGGCTGCCAGGGGCTGGATGAAGCTCCAGTTATGTGGATATTTATGTTTAAATTACCTTGGACGTATCCTTTAAGTGTAAATAGGTTGTAAACTGGTGATGTATATATTTCATCAAGCCGTTAGTAACCAAAAAAGACATCCGGCCCAAGCCTGACTCGGGGTTACAGCTAAGGAGGTAACTGTTATTTTTTACTTTTTGGGGTGGCTGCCAGCTCTACAACAGAGGAATGGAGTAAGCCTCATAAGGATCTAGATAGAGCAGTCTTTCTAAACCCTTCAAATAATGTTTGGATTACAAGGAACCCTGCATTAGTGGAGGTAGTGGGGATTTATTTTGCAGAAAGCAGGGCTAGGCCGAGGAAGAGGCGAGAGAGGCTCCAGCCTCAGGGCGCAGTGTAGGAGGGGGAGCAAAACTCACTCAGCTATCATTCCCCTATTGTGTTTGAAGCAGAGAGAAATAAGAAAAGGGGATACATGGCAGTGACTACAAGCCAGATAACTAGAGATTACGGTGTTGGGGTTTTGGGGGCCCTGGGGCACCTCTTATACTAATAGCAATCAGTGTGTGATGGCTGGGGTGGGAGGGATGGGGGGGCGCACTTTGTGTCACTCTCAGCCTTGGTTGCTGGAGGACCTTGTCCCAGCTCTGGTAGGAGACACGGTCTTTAAAAGAAGATGTGGCTAAAAACGTCTTTTTAACTGTAATAGGTTCCTTGTTTAGCCCCCTTTTCATGTTCTTCCTCTGTAGTGCTCCCTATTTTAGTAGAATGCATTGCTGTTTCTTATGATAGATTCCACAATTATAGCGCTCGACTATAACAGGGCTCTTTAGGTTACTGATTCACATAGTGGTGTATTATTATATTGATTGATGACCCCCCCCACCCAATTTAGCCTTTATTTTTATAGAGGAGCCAAGGCGGTACTTACTAGAAGGAAAAATGCCAGGGGACCCCTGCAATGTCCTCAAGAGAAAGCCTGATTCCCCCTCCCGTGGCAAGTATCTGATTTTCATGTCAGCTAAAGTCACAGGCGAGCTTTAAAGAGAACCAGAGACGTTGGGGGGGGGGGGGGGGAGCTCTTATACATACCTGGGGCTTCCTCCAGCCCCATACGCACGGATCGCTCCCACGCTGCCGTCCTCTGCTGCCTGGATCCGCCGGTACCGGGTCCCGTCATTGCCGCGAGTCGGCCGGCAGACGCGGCCAATTGTCCGCATCACACGGGGCACCCTCCTTATACGTACGCATGAGGCTGCCTACTGCGCAGCCTCATGCGTACGGGTATGGTGGGAGCCCCTGTGATGCGGACAATTGGCCGCGTCCGCCGGAAGTGACGGGACCCGGTACCGCCGATACAGGAAGCTGAGGATGGCGGCGTTGGGGCTGGAAGAAGCCCCAAGTATGTATAAAACCTTGTTCTATTTTTTATTCACATTCCTCTCTGGTTCCCTTTACGCATTTTACATTTGAAAAAGTGCATGAAAAAATGCTATGAAAATTATTCTGAGTATTTTCTTCCCTACTGGTTGTTTAAGAAGCATTTCATGACAAGATACAAAAAGATTACCTAGCAGAAAGAGTAAATTGCATATGGGTCTTGACATTTTCACACTTTATCAGTAACATGTCTTTTAACCTCCCTGGCATTCAATTTCCCCTGGATTTTTGTGCAAAAAGGGATCCAATGAATTTTCATAACCTTTTTTTCTGTAACTTGCCAAAATGTGTCACGCAAGGGTCTAGTATACAGTACAGAAGAGTATTGATGTGTATGCATATCAATACTGTTCACAGCATGTTTTGTATTGACGTGTATATCTGTCAATACCGCTAGCCACCAGCAAGAAAATACCTACTCCGAGTCATTTTGACAGCACTTTCTCACCTACTTTTTGATACGATTTCATTTGCAGAGTTCTGAAAAGTTATTTTAAACAGGAGATGAAAAATTATCTCCTAGGAGAAAACTTTGGAGAAAAGTGAATTGAATGAGGGCCTTTGTATAATTACACTAAATCGAATGAAAAGAATGGGGGTTAAATATGCAACACTGGCCACACCCCTTCCTCTCCATGCATGAAACAAATGATAGAAACAGTAATAATGATGATATCACTAATAGCAATTGTTGTATTAGTAAAAATTGAGGCTTTCACTTACCTAAAGTTATAATTTCATAAAGTAAAATCCCAAAGGACCATCTGAAAATAATCAACAAAAGAAATGTTATAAAATTATGAAGAGCAAGGTGTAATTACAGTGAACCATAACAGACACATACAAAGCATTTCCCTTACCTGAGGTTTCTAGCAGCCTCCTGCAGCTGCCCTGTGCCCTCACCATCCTGGGACGATGCTCCAGCCCCCCCCCCCCCGCGGCTCTGTTTGCCAACTCATCCCTTTAAATACTGACACATATGAATTATACAGATCTTGTGGCTAATTAGATGCGGTTTAGGCACCAATTATGTGCAAGTAGCCCCAGAACCTGCATTACTTAGATGTATCAATATTTAAAGGGATAAGTTGGCATCCCTGCACACGGCTAAGTTTTGTTTTCGGCGCCTGGCCTGCCGCCAATGCATTGCACCTGCAAATTTTCTTGTACTGCACATGCGTGGGACGGTGACATGAGTGTGAGCGAGGTCGTACACGGCCAGGTCCGTGCAGAAGCAGTGGACCGGCCCTGGCTGTGTACGGCCATTCCCACGAAAATGAAACTAAGCTGTGGCGGTGGACTGGAGCATCGTTCCAGGACGGCGAAAGCACAGGGTGGCTGCAGGGGGCTGGTAGAAGCCCCAGGTAGGCCCGGTTCACATTAGCGGTTGTTTGCCAAACGGACCGGATGACCTGACCGGATCCGGACCGGATCCGGATCGGAAACGGACGGTTCTGATCCGGATCCGATCCGGATCCGGTCAGGTTGCATCAGGTGGTAATCAGGATGCGATCCGGATCCGTTTGGCAAAATATACGTAAAAAAAAAAAAAAATGTTGGGGTCTGGGAGGTCAGCAGAAGGGGGACCTGTGGAATCAGGCCCTCTGCTGTTTAGCACTCACCTCCACCTCCGACATGCTGCCAACATCCTGCCAACACCTCCAGCTCGTGCTGCTCCACTCCAAAATGCTTGCCCATGTGTCCCCAGCCAATATCGCCGCAAAAATCCGCATAGGAAGTGGGGTAGAAGATCCGGATTTCTCAGCCAGTGTGTTGTGCGGCCTCCGGTTCCCATTTGTTTGTATTGGCCGGATGGTGCAGTCCGGCTCCGCCCCGGATACGGCTGCCGGAGGGGCCGGATGAAAAAATAGCGCATGTTGGAACGGAGGCCGGAGTCCGGATCCGGCCCAGATTCGGTCCGGCTCCGGTTCTGCAGAACGGACCCATGTGAACGGACGCATAGGCTTTAATTGCTATGCTGTGCGTCCGTTCCGTCCGTTCTGCAGGCGGTGCGGCTCCGGCACGGCGATTCCGGAGGGCCACCGCAAGTGTGAACCGGGCCTTAGTGAAACGCTTTTTTTATGCATCAGTTAAAGTGGACCTGAACTCTTGCACAGGACAAAAGGAAAACAGAGAAATGCACCCCCTCTATGTATTTAGCGAGTTTAGCCTGTTTAATTCCCCCTCATTACAAGTTGTAATCTGATCTCTCCCCGGTGTCACATGACTGTCGCAGCAAAGATGGCAGATAAGCTCATTTGATAGCACAGGCTGTTAACAATATGTCTGCTTCCATGAATCAGGAAGTATTGCAGATGTATTTTAGGATTTGCCTCAGCTGTACCAAAGAAATGTTTTTTGTTTAAAAGTTAATATGCCGTTCTGTATCTTTTAGAGCAGAAAGGCCGTTCTGAGTTCAGGCCTGCTTTAAAGGGGAACTGAAGAGAGAGGTATATGGAGGCTGTCATGTTTATATCCTTTTAGACAATACCAGTTGCCTGGCAGCCCTGCTGATCCTCTGCCTCTAATACTATTAGCCATAGCCCCTGAACAAGCATGCAGCAGATCAGGTGTTTCAGTGGTTCAGACTTATAAGTCTGATCTGACAAGACTAGCTGCATGCTTGTTTCTGGTTTTAATCAGATACTACTGCAGAGAAATAGACCAGCAGGGCTGCCAGGCAACTGGTATTGATTAAAAGGAAATAAACATGACAGCCTCCATATACCTCTCTCTTCAGTTCCCCTTTAAGGTTCACTTTGTGGAGACTGCAAGGGGAAGTGCACACACTGAACTACTGTACATGAGAAGATTTCAGCCTCCAGCTCTGGAAGGCGGTGCTAAAGGTGGATTCTAACACAGAGATCATATACGATTGGCCGTTGAAGAGAAGTGTGTTGCCGGCAAGCGGAGGTCACAACCGATCCATGGTTTTGAGGACATCCCAGTATAGCCCAACGCCCTTATTGCCCGGAGACTTTGGATGAGTTTTTTTCTTGTAAGGCCATTCGGATTTTTTTCATAGGAGTACATTATAATTCTGGAAGTCTCGTGATAATTTTGTTTGGTGGCCCCAGAGGCCGAAGCAGGTGGTTTCGGTGCATGGGGCTTAGTTCCAAAATTAGGCTTCCAATAGTAGTAATGCTATACTGGTGGGGCGTGTAAGAGCTCCGGGGATTGCCAGATCCCAAATTACATCTCCCTCCAAGTTGCAATGACTTGGATGGGGAATAGTATTTTAGGCCGCCGGGAATTTCCTGTACCCAGCTCACCGGCGCCGTACACATACCACGTATGCCCAGGGGCTGCTGTTGTGCATGGGGGATGGGAATGGATTTGTCAAGCATTGCAAGTCGCATACCAAGGTGATCATTAACATTACTTTATTCTTGTACAATACTCTGCTGCTACTACATTACCACTACAGCACAGGCTCCCATCTGCTGGCCAGTGAGCACATCCCGGCTATGGCATTTGTAGCCCCACACGTGTCAGTGTTTGACACGGGGTGCAGTCACACAGCAGCAAAGAACCATCTCATATCATGTCTGAGCACGGTTGCGGTCACATCAGCTGTCACTCCAAGAGATGGATGCCTCCCAACTGCCTGTGCTGATGTATTCTCAGTGCCCAGCAGGTGTGCAGGTGGCGATAGGGTTAATAACTCACCCGCTCAGCAGTATTTAATTAATAAGGAACTCCCATCTGCAGCAAAGCTGATGTGGCATTATTTTTTCTCAGGTCTTCTGTGGCCATCCCTACCTGCTCCTCGCAGCCCGCCCTCAGCTCAGCAGCCATAGCCTCATTGGTTGCTGCTATGCAGGGGGTGGGCTGCGGTAATCAGGTGGCCCCACGAGCTTCAGAAGACTTTGGGGAAACCCGGTCAAGACCGTCCTACAGATGGAGGGGGGCAGGGTTTCTTTCATTAATTAATTATGGGCAAGTGGGTGTAAAATGAACCCTACCACCATCTATCCTGGCACCAGCAATAGAGACCAGCATTACACTACACTGCAGGCTCTCTATTTAACACTGGAAGTAGTCTTTAAGTAATGTAGGGCTTTGCTGCTTGTGTCATTTGGGGGACCTGCTTCCTAGTTATATTATTTGGGGGACAGTCAGCATAAAAGTGTTCGGGGAAGGGGGGGGTGTTGCCTAATTATTCTATTTGCAATAGTGACTCCATTTTGTTGTTTGCCTATGGTCCTTACCCACCATCTGATGTTTGTAGATACCTTTAGAACAGGTACACTCTGCAGGCAAACGGGTTTGTGCACCCTAACAGACACATTTGGCAAACAAATTGTAATAGAAGCTGTATAAATCTCCACCTTTCGCACAATATGTGTAGGTGCCAACTGTTTTTTAAGCCCTTCTAATCATTGTCATTGTATTACATTCAACAGTAATAAAGTCAAAAGGAATGTTCCTTTGTTTAGATACCGTGTCCACAGAATGTTTGACAACATTTGATATGGTTTCAAAAGAATATTTTACAAGATTTGAGTTTGTTAAGTCCAAGGACTGTTGCTGTTGTCTGATGATGCTGCCCGCTGAGAACACATCGCTGGACACGAGTGCTTAGAGGAGTTTGATTCCCACCTCCCTAACAGGAGCTGACTTGCAGCAAAAGACAGATGTTTGCCTCCGAGCAAATATTGCCTTGATTAAGGGGCCCTACCTGGCTCCGAAACGTTGGCCATATGCTTTTACATGCAACCAATAAAGATTTTCCTTGGATATGCCAGCTCTTTACTTTGTTGAATAATGCATAGAGGGCGCCATCCCTCTTTTAAGCCTGTTGCACTCCCCTTGTGACAACGAGTTTGATCCTTTAGTGCATACATGTCAGACATGTACATTTCCCCCAGAGCCATTCAATTTGGCCCCCAAGGGGGTTTCCCCACTTTGCATTATGTTTGGCCCACTCTAGGCCACCAGGAAAGCTACATTGGAGGTGAAGCCCTAGAACACCAGGGAAACCATATGGGGGAGGTAGGGGGAAAGCAAAAACACTAGGGAACTGTATAGAGTAGGGAGGGTCACTAGACATTAGGGAACTGTATATGGGGTTATGAGGAGGCCGTTAGACACCTGGAAACTTTATAAAGGAGGAAGGTGGCCAGTAGACATCGAGGTTGGCCTACGACTAGGTCCTAGTGTTAAATTTCGGCCCACCATGTATTTGAGTTTGACACCCCTGCTTTAGTGTGTGTGAGACAACACTACAAATGTGATACACTCTGCAGGCAAACAGGTTTGTGGGACCTAATAGTCACATCTGGCAAACAAAGAGTAATATAAGCTGTAAATCTCCTCTTTAGACACAATAATATGTGTAGATGGCAACTGTTTTTAAGCCCTTTTAATCATTGTCATTGTATTACATTCAACAGTAATAAAGTCAGAAGGAGCTTTCCTTTGTTTAGAGACCTTGTCTACAGAATGCTTTACAAGATTTGATATGGTTTCAACAGAATGTTTTACAAGATTTGAATTTGTAAAGTCCAAGGACTGTAAAGAAAAGTATTGTTAGCATTCGTTTCACACACACTGGAAGCAAACGTCATTAAAGTTTAGAGCATACATTTATTTCCTAGTATAAGTACTATAAATGTCTCTGTGTCATTATATAATTGAGGAATATCTTCTTACTATGTGGAAGGTTGATGTGATGGCTTGAAGGTGGCCTTTCTTGGACTGGCACACCCTGAAGACGGGGACTGGGTGTTCCATGATACGGTGTTAGATGTGCCAAAATAGACAGAACTGTATGTAGTCAGACAAGCCAATACTAGACAGGAAGCACCTAGTCATATCAGTAAAACACTTAAAGTGGACCTGAACTCTTGCACAGGAAAGCAGGAAACCATAGAGGAATGCACCCTGTATGTTTTTAGAGAGTTTGGCCTGTTTAATCCCGACTGCCACGGTAGAGATGGCAGATAAGCTTATTTGAAAGCACAGGCTCTAAACAATATGTCTACTTACATGAATCAGGAAGTAGAGACAGTGAAGATTTATTTTAGGATTTGTATCAGCTGTAACAAATAAACGTTTTTTGTTTAAAGGTTAAAGGACAACTGTTGGGGGGTGCTAGGGGGAAAAAAAAGAGTTGAACTTACCCGGGGCTTCTAATGGTCCCCCACAGACATCCTGTGCCTGTGCAGCCACTCACCAATGCTCAGGTCCCCACCTCCGGTTCATTTCTGGAATTTTTACACTTTAAAGTCGGAAAATCACTGCACCTGCGTGGCCATGTCCCTGCTCCTGCTGACATCACCAGGAGCATACTGTGCAGGCGCAGACTGTACTGGGCCTGAGCAATACACTCCTGTGACGTCAGCGGTAGTGAGGGCACGGCTGCGCAGGCGTAGTGGTTTTCCAACTTTGAAGTCGGAAATTCCAAGAGTGAACCGGAGGTGGGGACCGGAGCATCGGTGAGTGGCTGCGCGGGCACAGGATGTCTGTGGGGGACCATTAGAAGCCCCAGGTAAGTTCAACTCTTTTCCCCCCTACAGTAGTCCTTTAATATGCTGCTGTTTATTTTTTATATCAGAGAGGACCTTCTGAGTTCAGGTCCGCTTTAAGGCTCGTACACACATCGAACAAAGTGCACAACCAAAGCACATGTAGGAGGCGTCCATAAAAAGGGTTTTGCACAATTACATAATATAAAACTCTAAAAAAAAAAAAAAATTAACTAGGTCTGGTAAGATTTCCAGACCTTACCTTGTAAGTAGGCTCACAAAACTCAATTTAAAAAGTTTTTCACCGTTTATTAAGCACTTCAGAGAACGCGTTTTGTGACTGATGATGCTACTTCAGTTCAAGTAATATGCCAGAAATGTGGGGTATCCAAGCATGGGCGCCAATTGCACAACCAACACCACGGCATGACCGATATGGCGACAAACCATTTAAATGTCTTGTATTTTCCGCACACCAACCGATTAAGTGACCAGCTCAATTGCAAACTGCGCAAGGAGGGGCTGCACAACATGGCCTCATTCAAAACAAGCAAGTCATTCAAACGACTTTGTACAGCTGCCAACTGCACAATATCAGCCCAACAGTCATGTGAGTTGGTCCACCTGTTATCAGTTGCTCGTCTAGTCGTTGCTACACATTGTCGTCCAACAGACCAAAATCAGATGACAATCAGGCTGGTTGGACATGTGTATGAGCCTTTAGATCAGGAAAAGTGGCCAACATTTTACCACACTGCACCACTCAATTTAACTCACAAGTTAAAGGAACTGAAACAACTGCTAGCTTTTTACCAATCTATGCCATACAACTCTATGAAGCCATCAATCCCCCATAGCTCATCCCCTTTTGGAGCAAAGCCACAATGATCAAAGTTTTGATTGATAAGCTATCTAAAATCTAAACAACGTTTGTGAAGCAGTCTGTGGAGGAGAACAGATCACTGGTTGATTTGATTAAAGTACACCTCAAGTGAGAGGTTTATGGAGGTTGCCATATTATTTCCTTTTAACCCTCCTGGCGGTTTATGAAAAATCCACCAGGGGGCAGCAAAGCCGTTTTTTTGTTTTGTTTAATGTTACATGATAGCCACTGCTCAGCGGCATCCCCCCAGCCCCTCCGGCGATCGGAGATCAGGAGATCCAGTTCAAAGAACGGCATCTCCTGGAGGGCTTACCCCGTCGCCATGGCGATGGGCGGGATGACGTCACCGACGTCCTCAGCGTCGTGACGTCAAAGGGGACTCCGATCCACCCCACAGCGCTGCCTGGCACTGATTGGCCAGGCAGCGCACGGGGTCTGGGGGGGGGGCGGCTGCGGCACAATGGATAGCGGCGCATCGGCGGGTAGCGGCAGCAATCGGATTGCACATGCAGCTAGCAAAGTGCTAGCTGCGTGTAGCAAAAAAAATTATGTAAATCGGCCCAGCGGGGCCTGAGCGGTGCCTTCCGGCGGCATAGCCTGAGCTCAGCTCGGGCATACCGCCAGGAAGGTTAAACAATACCTCTTGCTTGGCATCCTGCTGATCTCTTTGGCTCCAGTAAAGGGGCCCATACACCTAACGATTTTCCCACCGATATACAACAGATTCGATCACTGTGATTGAATCTGCTGTGAAGTCGTTGCGAAAACGCTGACAGAACGATCAATTTCCTTCCAAAATCAATCGTTCCCATCGATTCCCGTCGATCCGTCCGTGCGGAAGATTTCGCTCAATCGCCGGCGGGTCGGGAGTGTGTCGATAGCGGCGTTCGAATGCCCGACGACCGACGCTAGCGGCAATACATTACCTACTCCGGACGGCGCGTGTCCCCTGGTGTCCACTGTCCCTTTTCCGTGATCGGCTCCTCCAGGCCCACTGAACTTCCTGTCCCGGCAGGAAGTTTAAACAGTAGAGTGCCCTCTACTGTTTAAACTTCCCTGGCAGGAAGTTCAGTGAAGTTGGAGGAGCCGAGCACGGAGAAGACAGCGGAGACCAGGGGACACGCACCGGTCGGAGCAGGTAATGTATGCGGGGGAAGGGGGCGGCAGCAGCTTCACAGATTGTGATCGGTTTCATGCTGAAATCGATTCACAATCTGTTTGCAGTAAAGGCAGCCATATGATCCCTCTCTGATCAGATTCGATCAGAAAGGAATCTATCTGTTGGTCGGATCTGATGGCAAATCGACCAGTGTACCTTAATGAGGATCTGTAACCTCAAAAAATCCCCTGGGGGGTACTCACCTCGGGTGGGGGAAGCCTCCGGATCCTAATGAGGCTTCCCACGCCGTCCTCTGTCCTCTGTCCCACGGGGGTCTCGCTGCAGCCCTCCGTGCAGCCGTGACGTAATATTTACCTTCCTGGTTTCTGCGCAGGCGCTCTGACGGCTTTCCTCTCCGAACTACACGGAAATACCCGATCGCCGTCGGGTCTGCTCTACTGCACAGGCGCAAGTTTCCGGCGCCTGCGCAGTAGAGCGGACCCGACTGAGATCGGGTATTTCCGTGTAGTTCGGAGAGGAAAGCAGCCACAGCGCCCCCGCTGGAGCCAGCAAAGGTAAATATTGAAATTACAGGTCGGGCCTGTCGCCGGCTGTTCAGAGGGCTGCAGCGAGACCCCCGTGGGACAGAGGACGGCGTGGGAAGCCTCATTAGGATCCAGAGGCTTCCCCCACCCAAGGTGAGTACCCCCCAGGGGATCTTTTTCATGTTACAGAGTCTCTTTAATATCTGAGCCACGCACCTGAAACAAGCATGTGGGCAATCTAGTCAGACTTCAGTCATAAGTTCTCGCTGTTCAGTCTTAAGTTGTTTAGGGTCTTGCTCAGGGTCTATGGGTGAAACTAATTGGGGCAGAGGATCAGCAGGATACCTAGGCAGATATGTCAACCTCCATACATTTTTCAACCTCCATATCCCTCCCAGTTCCGGTGTAGTTTAAAGTGATCCAACCTGCTGGGAATCTTGAAGATAAACTGAGTAGTGGATGAAGGGGATTTTAACACAGGAATGATTTAAAGGAACCCAAGGTGAGATTGATATGGAGGCTGCCATCAGGTCCAGATTTAAAGCACAGGAGCCTATAGGCACCTACACTTCCCCCTCCATGGACCTACAAACCCCCACCAAACCGTATTGTAAGTGTACTGGCTGGCCCAGCTGTCACTACTCCTTTACTTACCTATCCTGTCATAGGTAGCTACAGGTGCCCTTTAGTATTTGGTAGCAAGAGGAACCTCAGTATTAGGTAGCTAGAGGTGCCTCTGACTGAAGGCAGATGTCATCAGTAGATAGAGATGTCGCGAACCTCCGATGTTAGGTTCGCGAACTCCGTTTGCAAACTTCCGCGGAAGGTTCGGTTCGCGTAAAAGTTCGCGAACCGCAATAGACTTCAATGGGGAGGCGAACTTTGAAAAATAGAAAAAAATATGCTGGCCAGAAAAGTGATGGAAAAGATGTTTCAAGGGGTCTAACACCTGGAGGGGGGCATGGCGGAGTGGGATACATGCCCAAAGTCCCGGGGAAAAATCTGGATTTGACGCAAAGCAGCGTTTTAAGGGCAGAAATCACATTGAATGCTAAATTGCAGGCCTAAAGTGCTTTCAAACATCTTGCATGGGTATACATCAATCAGGGAGTGTAATTAGAGTACTGCTTCACACTGACACACCAAACTCCTCAGTAGTTAGCTAGGCATAGGTAGGAGTCCCAGTATAGGTAGGTAGGCATAGGTAGGTGTCCCAGTAGTTAGCTAGGCATAGGTAAGAGACTCAGTATAGGTAGGTAGGCATAGGTAGGAGTCCCAGTATAGGTAGGTAGGCATAGGTAGGTGCCTCAGGAGTTAGCTAGGCATAGGTAGGTCCCCTAGTATAGGTAGGTAGGTAGGTGTCCCCGTATAGGTAAGTAGGTGCCCCAGTAGTTAGGTAGGCATAGGTAGGTGTCCCAGTATGCTATTTTAGCAATAACAATCAGACAGGAGCAAGCCAAGAGCCTAACTAATCTTTCCCTAGGAGAAAAAATCTGCAGCAGCTCTCCCTAGTCTGTCTATTTGCAGCAGGCACACGCGTGAGTGTCATGGCCAGCGAGCCTGCCTTATATAAGGGGGGGGGGTGGGGCTATAGGGCTTAGTGTAGTCTGAATGGCTACAATGTGCCTGCTGACTGTGATGCAGAGGGTCAAAGTTGACCCTCATAGTGTATTATGGGGCGAATCGAACTTCCGCAAAAGTTCGCCTGGTGCAGGCGAATGCGAACCCCCAAAGTTCGCCTAGAACCATTCGCTGGCGAACCTTTCGCTACATCTCTATCAGTAGAATGCCGAGACTTGGGTAAGTAACCTTTAATTTACGCTCTGAATAGGTAAAGAGGAAGGGAGCCGGCTCTCCATCATCCGGCGCCTGTAGGCACGTGCCTACAGTGCCTTACAGTAAATCTGACCCTGGCTGCAATATTTATTTCCTTAAAAAACATTACAAGTTGCCTGGCAGTTCTCCTGATCCTGTGTCTCTAATACTTTTGGCCATAGACTCTGAACAAGCATGCAGCAGATCGGGTACTCTGACTCAGCTGATTCAGGTTTTATGGGATTAGCCACATGCTTGTTCCAGGGTTTTGACTCAGATACTACATTTGCCAAAAGAATAGATCAAAAAGACTGCAAGGCAACTGGCATCATTTACAAGGAAATAAATATGTCAGCCTCTATATTCTTCTCACTACAGTTGCCCTTTAACACAGAGTCACAAGGGCCCTGATGCATATAGCTGTTCATGTGAATGACAAATTTTCCAACATATCAGTATAATACATGTCCACACCTAGTATGTATAAATAGTACTGCAGATAAGGTGAAAAGGCAATGTCAAGCTATAGTTATTCAGGTACTTTTTATTTTGTGGGGATTTTTCTACTTGCTGTGCTCTGAAAAGTTACTCTGTAAGTAAGTGAGATAGCTCATGAGCTACTGGAAAGACATTACATAAAAAAAGTGAAAAAAAAACAACAAAATATGAGTTTTGGGCATCTCAGGGACAAAGCTAAAAACACAAGGCAGACAGTGAGATCCACATCCTGATACTAGAAAGGGAAAACGTAGGGTTCTTTTTTTTGTTTTGTTTTTTTTATTTCAAAATTCTCAATCAGGCTTTACAAACTAAAAAAAAAAAGGAAGTTTTGAATCAGGATGATACCATTTATTGGTGAACTTGGAGATAAATAAAAAGTGAGCTTTCGGCTAATAATAAGCCTTCATCGGACTTGATTCCTTCATATGCAGCAACCAAGTCCGATGAAGGCTTATTAGCCAAAACCGCTTACTTTTTATTTACCTCTAAGTTAGTTAACCAATAAATCGTATCATCCTGATTCAAAACTTCTTGCTTTTCTTGATGACTAACACAGTACAACACTCTACTGCTTCTACCAAGCTAAAAAAAAATAGAATTGTTCAAGAATCCAATTGGATATTTGAAGGGAAAAAAAGGCAATTGCTGCTATAAAGAGAGACAGCATAGGATTGTTCAATGAGAACAAAAATCCAATCCAGATCTACTAATCTACTAAAGCAAGCACCTACTTTTTTTTTCATTGTTCTTAAAT
Source organism: Hyperolius riggenbachi (assembly GCF_040937935.1). Taxonomy (NCBI): domain Eukaryota; kingdom Metazoa; phylum Chordata; class Amphibia; order Anura; family Hyperoliidae; genus Hyperolius; species Hyperolius riggenbachi. Next base: position 79,654,790 of record NC_090655.1, read on the forward strand.
GTTATCCAGCTCAAAAGACCCTAAATATATCAGTCCTATAGTCTGATGCATAGATCTCAGGCCAGTAATGTACAGTTGGGAGGCAGATCAAAGCAATAACAGATAGCAAAAAGACTTCCTATCATTAAAAGATGATGAAGCCATAATCTGAAATGTGAGTCAGATCATGAATGAGATGGAGAATTCACGGTTCTCCACAAAACAGAACAACAAAAGGATTGTTCAGCAATGAATCCCATGAATATCAAACCTTACCGAGATAGCGTTGCTGAGCTAACATACACTGTCATGATGAACAGGAACAGGATGACATGACCGCAAGACAGCCAGCAATCTACACACAATCTCTACAGCAAGATGCGGTTCTTAGATAGAAATGGGCTGTAAGTTTGAAAATCACTTTTCTTATCCATTCTTACATACTTTTGTATTTCCTAGGTGCTGAGAAAGTATTTTAATATCAGCGATCTAACTGCACCCGGGCTCACCGACACTCCAGTCGGAGGCACGGTTACTGACCTGAGGAAGTGGCTCTTGCCATGAAACGTGTTGTCAAGTACAAAATTAAAAAGGTTTTGAATTTTATCCTGATCTCTACGATCCCTTTTTTCCTGTCCGAGGCATTTGCAAGGTAGGATAACTTGCAAAGGTCCTTAGTGGATATTGTTTATACATTTTTATACATATTCATTCAACATCGGGCGCCTCCAGCAACATACAGTATCTACACAATATAAAAGTATTTTAGTTTTATACTGTCAATTATATTGAAACTGGCCTGAATGAAAAAAAATAAAAAAATCAAATAGTTCAGTTTTGCATACATTTAGTTTAAAATATATTCACACACTAATTTCCTTTATGTGATTTAAAGGACAACGGAAGTGAAAGGGATATGGAGGCTGCCATATTTGTTTCATTTTAAGCAATACCAGTTGCCTGGTTATCCAGCCTCTAAAGGTAGCCATACATCAGATGACTCGGCGGCCGATCGACCATCCGATTCGATTATTATAATTGAATTGGATGTAAATCGGTGCTGCCAAGTGTGTGCCCGACTGACAATACAACCAATTTCGAGATGAAATTGGTTGCATTAGTCGATCGTACATGCTGCAAGACGCAGGGCAAAGTTGCTCGATTGGGTGAGCAGCCGTAATGGCGTACGATAGCGGGACGAGCGACGAACGAGACAAAACCCCCGGCGCTGTCCGCCCTAATGTTAAATGTCCCCCAGTGCACTTGCACTGGGCATGGGGAGGGGGGGGGGGGGAGGGGACATTTACATTAGGGGGATAGTGTCAGGTGGGAAAGGCAGCCGGATCAATCACAAGCCCTGATTTCAGCATGAAATTGAATGGGAAACTGTAGTGTATTGGCAGCCAGCAGATCTATCTCGAATTAGAATCGATTAGAGAGAGATTTGTCTCTTGGTCGAAAAAATGCAGGTTAATGGACCTAGTATCAGGGCTGTGGAGTCGGTACAAAAGCCTTCCGACTCCAACTCCGACTCCTCAGTTTATGAAACCACGACTCCGACTCCAGGTACCCAAAATGGCTCCGACTCCGACTCCTCGACTCTGACTCCGACTCCTTAGTCTAATACTTAACAGGGCTGTGGATTTTGTACAAAAATCATCCGACTCAGACTCCTCAGTTTATGAAATCAACGACTCCGACTCCAACTTCGACTCCGGGTGTCCAAAATTGCCCTGATTTTGACTCCAACTCCACAGCCCTGCCTAGTATGAACTCAGTCTTACTGGCACCCACAGCAGAATGAAGGTAAGGCCCGGTTCACACTTGCGGTGGCCCTCCGGAATCGCCGTGCCGGAGCCGCACCGCCTGCAGAACGGACGGAACGGACGCACGGCATAGCAATTAAAGCCTATGCGTCCGTTCACATGGGTCCGTTCTGCAGAACCGGAGCCGGACCGGATCCGGGCCGGATCCGGACTCCGGCCTCCGTTCCAACATGCGCTATTTTTTCATCCGGCCCCTCCGGCAGCCGTATCCGGGGCGGAGCCGGACTGCACCATCCGGCCAATACAAACAAATGGGAACCGGAGGCCGCACAACACACTGGCTGAGAAATCCGGATGTTCTACCCCACTTCCTATGCGGATTGTTGCGGCGATATTGGCTGGGGACACATGGGCAAGCATTTCGGAGTGGAGCAGCACGAGCTGGAGGTGTTGGCAGGATGTTGGCAGCATGTCGGAGGTGGAGGTGAGTGCTAAACAGCAGAGGGCCTGATTCCACAGGTCCCCCTTCTGCTGACCTCCCAGACCCCAACATTTTTTTTTTTTTTTTTACGTTACTTTGCCAAACGGATCCGGATCGCATCCTGATTACCACCTGATGCAACCTGACCGGATCCGGATCGGATCCGATCCGGATCCGGTCCGGATCCGGTCAGGTCATCCGGTCCGTTTGGCAAACAACCGCTAATGTGAACCGGGCCTTAAAATTCTGTTTATACAACCTCAGCCAATTTTGCACAGAAAGTGAAAGGGAACTTCTGATAGCTAGGCTGCTTCTGTAGTTTGCTTCCCGAATCCCCATCTGTCATATGTTTCTTCACTTCCTGTTCCGTAGACCCCCTTGACTTTAGCAGGAATCATGGTAGTCCAGAGAACAGGAAGTGACAAATAGTTGATGATATTTAAAAATGATACGCTATTTATTGCTAGGTCCCTTTCTGCAAGAATTTACCAACTTTTAGGAAAATTCTCCCAAATGGGAACACAAACAACAATTATCAGTTAAAAGACATCTTAGCTTTGAATACTTTTGAGAAGATTTAGAATAATATTGTGGTCTGCAACTAGACTTTATGGGCATGTGTTTAAAAAGGAAAATACATTTAAGAACTCACACGTCAGATTTGCTGGTAACAGACAAGTGAAGGAGACGCTCTGGAGCCATCCATTTTAGAGGGGCAGGTCGTCTGGTAGGGAAAGAACCCACCGAGTGCATCTCACAGGCCCCGCCCAGTCCAGTCAGTTTTATGGTAAAATTATGCTGAATAAGGACATTTCGAGCTGCCACGTCCCCGTGTACTAGATTGCGGTCATGAAGAAATTGCTGTGGAGAAAGCAGAGTGGACATCGCCACTAGTTACATATGTGGAACACATGATAAACAGGGAGGGAGTGTAACTCCAAATATGGAAAAAAAAGCCCGATTGTCATTACAACACAGCTGTGTAAATGAATTTACTGTAAATACTTTTCCAATGTGCCTGGGAATTTGTTCTATTAATTATGGTACGTAGAATCTAGTGATGCTGATGCCATAATGCTCTAATGCAGGCAGGGCCGGGCCGAGGCATAGGCTGGAGAGGCTCCAGCCTCAGGGCGCAGTGTAGGAGGGGGCGCACAATTCATTCAGCTGTCATTCCTAATTGTGTATGAAGCAGAAAGAAATAAGAAAAGGGGATACATAGCAGTGACTGCAAGCCAGATAACTAGATATTAAGGTGTTGGGGAGGTTGTGGGCCCTGTGGCCCTCTTAGTCTAATAGCAATCCATGTGTGACAGCTGAGGTGGGAGGGATGGAGGGGCGCACTTTGGTGTCTCAGCCTTGGGTGCTGGAGGACCTTGTCCCTGCTCTGAATGCAGGTACAGAATTAGTCCACTAGCTGCATACCTGCACAGCTTAATTAGGCTGTATGTAACCAGATACAATTCTTGGGCAGCATTATTTGGTTGATTGGTTCACCAATGTTGGCCTTAAAGCCGATCCGAGATGAAAAACTAAGTATAGCAAGTAACTTGTCTATGTATCTTATTTAAAGTTTAGATAGTTTACATAGCAAATCTACCTGCAAACAGCTTCAACAGTATATGATTATTTCTTCCTGTGAAACAATGGCAGCAGCCATGTTCTGCCTGTAATCATTACACGGGCAAGCAGCTCTGCCTCTCCTCCTCTCAGCCTGTGAAAACTTCACTCCCCTCTCCTCCCATATGCCTCTGACGTCTCTGGCTAGTAACCTCCTTCTCCTCCTGCCCAGACTGAGCTCCCATAAGCCCTTGCTACATGGGACTCAGAGTGCCTAGGCGCTGGAGGAACTGTGGGCGAGGCTTGTTTACTTTATAGGGAATTAGGGTATTAAAACCATTAAAAAAAAGTATTTAGCTTGAGGAATGCCCAATAAACTATATGTAAGGAACACAATTATGCAATGAGTAAAAGTTTATCTCGGATTCACTTTAAGGCTTTTACACATTTTCAAATTCTGTTGCCCAGTGTGATTGGGATTCAATCCTTCAGGCGACAGTTTATGGTCACGTACGTCGCTAACCTTCAAAATAGCAATGTGTTTTATTGCAGATGATGGGAGGGAGGGCTGACTGCATGTTGCACAATGAATTGGTACAGAGTGGGAGGGTTGAGTAGTTTTAGTGCCCTCAGCTGAGATGATCTACCAGGCAGATGACTAACTGACGCATCGAGGCTGCCGACAGTTAGTGACATGATCATGCATTCTAGTAATAGTAAATAATAATTTATTAAGTGTGGTTAAATATTTAATAAAGGGGATCTGATCATCAATGCAATAGATGTATTGTATATTACTAATTTTAGCTCGGTTGTAAAATTCTAAAAATGGGATGCCATGGGATTTACACTGTTTACAAAAAGAGCTGACTCATCACTAGTCCATACGCCATATTCAGTGTGTTAAGAAGAGCTGACAACACCTGTGCAGAGGTTATAAGCAGTGCAGAAACACAATTTACAAGAGAAAAGGAAAGGAACGTTGTAGAATCAGATTATTGAAGAAAGCGTCAGCACACACTGCAGCTACTTTACTATCAGTAGAAGCACAGACTACCAGGCCCTATTGTACAAATGGAGAGTGACATGCCAGCATTTTAAAATAGGGATGAAATCAATAATGTGAGTATATTTCACTGTCTCAATACAACTTACCCCATGTGATGAGTTTGCCAAGCACAGTACATATTGTCGGTTTTATTCTGTGAATAAACCCAGTTTCAGTTATCCTGCCTCTGTGACTACTGAGCACAACACACAGCATAGGGCGCTGTGTGAGAGGTGCCATGTTGGTGAAGTGGGAGGAGCCTGGATGCCGATGATGACAGCAATGTGCACTTGCCTTTTGTGTGAATAGAAAATTAAACTTGTAACAAATGAACCTTGCGACCTCAAGCAAAATTGGTTGGAGTGTCTATTTCCAAGTGTATCTAAAACTTGGCGTCTCCATTTAAAGGGATACTGTAGGGGGGTCGGGGGAAAATGAGCTGAACTTACCCGGGACTTCTAATGGTCCCCCGCAGACATCCTGTGTTGGCGCAGCAACTCCCCAATGCTCCGGCCCCGCCTCCAGTTCACTTCTGGAATTTCTGACTTTAAAGTCAGAAAACCACTGCGCCTGCGTTGCCGTGTCCTGATGTCACCAGGAGTGTACTGCGCAGTCACAGACCATACTGGGCCTGCACTGTGCGCTCTTGATGACATCAGCGGGATCGAGGACACGGCAACGCAGGCGCAGTGGTTTTCTGACTTTAAAGTCAGAAATTCCAGAAGTGAACCGAAGGCGGGGCCAGAGCATCGGTGAGCAGCTGCGCGGGCACAGGATGTCTGCGGGGGACCATTAGAAGCCCCGGGTAAGTTCAGCTCATTTTCCCCCGACCCCCCTACAGTATCCCTTTAAGAGACACTTGGAAACAGATACTCCAACCAATCTTGCCTGAGGAAGCAAGTTTTGCCCGTGATACACGTTGCATTTGGAGTTTTTTTTAATGAAAGTAAAAGCTGTTTTTGATATTAGACTAACTGAATCTGACTTCCTGGAGGCAAGTTAACCACTGCCTCCTTTTAACCTGGCTTTAATTTATTTTACTCTGTGTTGGTGCCTCTGTTACACGTTTCATTTTCAATCCATGATATCCACCCTTGCTGGAGGGTGTTATCCCCTTTTCTGTAGTACAGAGAGTGACTTCTTACTCCTGAGTGGGGTCAGGTCTATTCTCCCCACCAGCTTATACAGTGGTTACCTTGGAGGTAAACCAACTTTGTGAGTGTTATTTTTCACAAATTTACAGTTCAATTATCTTTTGTGTTACATACTACACCATATTAGGCTCTCTGTGTCCCTTGTCCCCTTTTTGTCTTATTGTGTGAATAGGCAGGCTCTTGTAGGAAACAAAAAAGGCACAGGGAGACCGGGAGCCCGATCTGGTGTATTATCAACGAGGCACCAGTATATGTATATAATAAGAAATATACTCACAAAATTAGGTTGCTATCCATAAGCAACCACTTTGCTCGCATGTGAGGAAGTACCGTCCTCACTCGGCCTTGCTTCCGATGATGGAATAGGTCGCAGCTCCAAGAGAAAAATGTGCCACTGGAAGAAATTCCGAGTGTGCACCCCTGTGCAGGGGTAAAGGGGACTGGGAAGAGCTAGGAGGCGCCCGTGGACGTGTATCTGTGGTTCTTGAACTGAGTGTAATAGTTCACACAAGGTACTTGTAGTCCTACCTTATAGTAGTGCGATTCACACGTACAATGATGGTTGAAGTTTCTCAAATTTTATTGGGGCACAAATGACAACGCGTTTCGCGGCCAAGCCGCTTCCTCAGGTCTATGGGTGTGCCTGGGGTAAAACGTCTCTATCCTGAGCGCCTGGCGCTCAGGATAGAGACGTTTTACCCCAGGCACACCCATAGACCTGAGGAAGCGGCTTGGCCGCGAAACGCGTTGTCATTTGTGCCCCAATAAAATTTGAGAAACTTCAACCATCATTGTACGTGTGAATCGCACTACTATAAGGTAGGACTACAAGTACCTTGTGTGAACTATTACACTCAGTTCAAGAACCAACCATCATTGTACGTGTGAATCGCACTACTATAAGGTAGGACTACAAGTACCTTGTGTGAACTATTACACTCAGTTCAAGAACCACAGATACACGTCCACGGGCGCCTCCTAGCTCTTCCCAGTATTGTGTGAATAGGCCCCTATAGCAGATGAAAATCCAAAGACACTTGCATGAAAAATGACTGTAAAGATGACAATGGGCCTGATTCACAATGCTTTTCTGTTAAATTATCGCACTTTATTTATTAACTCACAATTTATCTCTCCTTAAATGACTTAACTCATGATTTACCTCTCCTTGTCTAACTTAACTCATGGTGTAGCTCTCCTTATTTTACATAACTCATGGTTTAGCTCTCGTTATTTGACATAACTCATGGTTTAGCTTTCCTTATCCGACCATTTATCTCATGATTTATCTCTCCTTATTTGTTTATCTCATGCATTAGCACTCCTTACAGTTAAAGTAAACAATAAGTAACCTTTGTGAATCAACCCCAATGTGAGCAAAAAATGAAAAACTGCAAGTATACGTACCAGCGCTGAAAGGACCTGCAGAGAGATCATGTAAACTTGGCACTCTGTAATGTCATAGAGTATTCCTTGAGATGAAACAAAATCCTGATGGAGGAAAGAAAACCCTGATCAAACATTCATAACGCACATTGGCACAATCTACAAGTCAATCATCTCATTGTTTACGTCAGCTGAGGTATGGAGGTGTGGTAAGAATAATGGCATTCCTGTCAAGAATGACGTTTTGAAACTTGTTAAGAAATTGTCCATCAAATGACCTACTTCCTTACACAATTAATTATTAATTATCCACAGAATGTTCAACCGCACACAAAGTGGATACTGTTCAGTCTTCTGGGCTCTCATTTTAGTTACGTATTCCCTATCCTTTTGTTTACTTTTCTAGGTAAACCTCTTCCAGGTAAGGGTCCTCTGTGTCGGTTGCGTTGCAGAATAATATGCCAACTTACTGCCCACACTATGGGCCTGTTTCAAACAATACCAGCAGCCTGGCTGATGTAAAGAGAATAAATGTGGTAGCCACCATATCCCTCTCACTTCAGGTCCCCTTCATTGTTTCCAATATGTCCCACATTCACTTTTCTTACCCTGCGACAATCCCAGAGAAACTGCAAGAGTGACCCTGGCTCCACACACTCCTGCACCATACAGAACGGCATTGCTTCAGAGCAGCATCCAATAACATCCACCAAATGGGGGTGCGTGCCCAGCCAGGTTTGAAATGCTGCCCTCTGCAGGAAATCACGAACCTCACTTGGCTGTGCAGTGCCTAGGACAACAGAAAAAAAAGTCAAACACACATACAGAATCGTTCAAATCATAGATGGTATAGCAGTGGAAAGAAAATAAATGTGTATGCATATTTTTACATACACATTTATTCCCCCCCCCCCCCCCCAAAAAAAAATACATAACACAAAACACAAAAATCTATTAATTGAATCCCATGGTGGACTAGAGAGTAACCAAGCAGCTCGGGTTCACCCGAACCACTAGGAATGTGTAGGGGGACAAAAGAGACTGAAAAGCCCTCCTACTAATAAGCAATGCTTGGTGAAATTTGCCTTCTTAAAACAGAAGGAAATTTGAAATAATTCAGCAATAAGTGAACATTTGTGGTTACCCACAATGCACCACTACCGAATATGCAAATTATCTCTTTTCGCCCCTGTAAGTAAGGCAATGGTGGACTAGATTACCTATGTAGAAGTGTCCTGGCACTGCTGTCCTCAGGTCCTCCCTGTTCTCCATCCCCAGTCCTCGTTGCTCCCACATCACCCAAAAGTTCCTCCGAGTGGCTTTGACCTATGCTGAAGTACGCAGACTGGAGTTTTGAGCTGTGTTTTGTGAATAAGCGCTTGATTTCTCTGTGTTTGCACGGTTTGGAACTTGTGCTTGCATAGCTCCGATTCACACGCAGTCACTAGAGGAAGCTTCCTGGTTTTCATATTGGACTGGAGGATTCCGTTGAATATGAAGACAACCAGGGATTGTGGGAACTACGAGGACAATGAGCAGCACCAGGACATTTCTACAAGGGTAATATAGCCCACCAAGGGCTTTAGTCTTTGTTTTTTTGTCTTCAGTTTAGGGTCAAAGTGACCCTGAAGTGAAAAAAAAAGTGTCCCTACTTACCTCAGGAGGAGGAAGCTACTGGATCCTTAACCTGTTAACAGCCACAAACAAGATATCTCACTTTAATATAATGCACTGCTTTTGTCTTCAGCTGGCAGAACTCGTTGTGCTGTAAATTCTTGGCTTGCTTTGATCTGTCACTCCATGCAGAAAATATAGAAACTGAAAGCAAAAGTCCTGCCTCACACTGCCCCCTAGTGACAAGTGCCATAAATACACATTACAGCAGTACTAATTAGAAACTAGGATATGTAACAAAGAATGAATACAAAAAATCTGCCAACACAAACTGACATGGAGCACTTGCAAGCCTTTACATAAATTGGCAGCTAAAGGGTTAGAAGGCTTCCCTCATCCTCCTTTGCCGCCCTGTTCTAGTGCTGGAACCCCCAAAACAGAGAGCTTGCCAACAGCTCGCTCAGACACACTAGCACTGTCCCACTCAACTTTCTTCAGAAAAATCCATTTGGCCTGGGTATGCACCACCGTGAAGCTGTGAGGCACCTGTGGAGTAGTAAGGACCTGATCAGGGTCGGCTATTTCCCCCAGATCCTGAGAGGCAGGCGCGTAGCTGGGGGGGGTCGGGGTAGGACAAGTGCCCCCGGGCGCCGGGTCCCCAAGGGCGCCCAGCTGAGCTGCGTTTTTTTTTTTTTTTTTTTTTTGGTTTCTTTTAGGGAGGGGCAGAGCAGCGCAGAGAAGAGGGAGAGCTGTGCGGACGGTGGAGAAGGGGGCCATCTCCCCCCCTTCCCTCACCTTAGGGTGCTCTCCCTCCCTCGCTGTCCCCTCCATTGTTGTCCGGGTGGCTGGCAGCGGCAGGGAGCGGAACTTACCTCCGTCTCGCTCCAGCGCCGGAAGTTCAGGTGCCGCAGCCGATGCTCTGGTTCGGACCAGACCGAGTAGCGGCAAATCCATCTGGCGCTGCGACGAGATGGAGGTAAGTTCAGCCCGCTGCTGGAGAGATGGCCCCCTTCTCCACCGTCCACACAGCTCTCCCTCTTCTCTGCGCTGCTCCCCTTCTGCTGGGGGGGGGGGGCACCTGGCTACCTACTCTGGGGTCATATAACCCTGACTACATATACTGGGCACATATACCCCTGGCTACATATACTGGGCACATATAACCCCTGGCTACATATACTGGGCACATATACCCCTGACTATATATACTGGGCACATATTATACCCCTGGCTACATATACTGGGCACATAACCCTGGCTACATATACTGGGCATATATACCCCTGGCTACATATACCCCTGGCTACATATACTGGGCACACATAACCCTGACTACATATACTGGACACATATACACTAGGGATGCTCATTCGGATTCCGCGGAAATGCAATTTCCGAAATTCCGATCGGAAATTGCATTTCCGCATCGGAATGCGGAAATCAGTAATGCAAGTGCGGTACTCAGATTTCCGCCGGAAATCACGGAAATTCCACCCGACTTTAACATCGATTTTTTTCAAAAACTATAAGGTCTTTTTGGAAACTTTTTTTTACATCTTCTTCACAAGATGCAGTTTAATAAACCCTAAAAATTGGTGTTTCTAGGACTTAAGGGGGCTTTGCTATTAACCGCAAAAGTCGGCGAATTTTTACTGTAATCTGCATCTGCCTATTTTCTGCATTTTACATTGCAGTAAAAATCCGCCGAATTTAGCGGTTAATAGAAAAGCCCCCGTAAGTCCTAGAAACACCAAATTTTCAGGGTTTATTAAACAGAAACTTCTGAACAAGATGCAAAAAAAAAAGTTTTCAAAAAGACCTTATAGTGTTTGAGAAAAATCGATGTTAAAGTCTGGCGGAATTTCCACGATTTCTGGCGGAAATTCTGCATTGGAATGCGGAAATTGGTAGTGGAATCGGTAATTGGCAATGGCGGAATGCGGATTTACCGCGGAATCGGAAATTGGCATTTCCGACCATCCCTAATATACACCTGGTTACATATACTGGGCACATATTCCCTGACTATATATACTGGGCACATATTATACCCCTGGCTACATATACCCCTGGCTACATATACTGGGCATATGTACCCCTGGCTACATATACTGGGCACATATACCCCTCGCTACATATACTGGGCACATATTATACCCCTGGCTACATATACTGGGCATATATACCCCTGGCTACATATACCCCTGGCTACATATACTGGGCACATATAACCCTATCTACATATACTGGGCACATATACCCCTGGCTACATATACTGGGCATATATACCCCTGGCTACATATCCCCCTGACTACATATACTGGGCACATATACCCCTGGCTACATATACTGGGCATATATACCCCTGGCTTCATATACCCCTGGCTACATATACTGGGCCCACATACCCCTGACTATATATACTGGGCACATAATATACCCCTGGCTACATATACCACTGGCTACATATACTGGGCATATATATACCCCTGGCTACATATACTGGGCACATATACCCCTGGCTACATATACTGGGAACATATTATAAACCTGACTATATATACTGGGCACATATTATACCCCTGGCTACATATACTGGGCACATATTATACCCCTGGCTACATATACTGGGCACATATACCCCTGACTACATATACTGGGGACATATTATACCCCTGGCTACATATACCCCTGGCTACATATACTGGGCACATATTCCCCTGACTATATATACTGGGCACATATTATACCCCTGGCTACATATACTCCTGGCTACATATACTGGGCATATATACCCCTGGCTACATATACTGGGCACATATACCCCTGGCTACATATACTGGGCACATATTATACCCCTGGCTACATATACTGGACATATATACCCCTGGCTACATATACCCCTGGCTACATATACTGGGCACATATAACCCTATCTACATATACTGGGCACATATACCCCTGGCTACATATACTGGGCATATATACCCCTGGCTACATATCCCCTTGACTACATATACTGGGCACATATACCCCTGGCTACATATACTGGGCACATATACCCCTGGCTTCATATACCCCTGGCTACATATACTGGGCACATATTATACCCCTGGCTACATATACCCCTGGCTACATATACTGGGCATATATACCCCTGGCTACATATTATACCCCTGACTATATATACTGGGCACATATTATACCCCTGGCTACATATACTGGGCACATATACCCCTGGCTACATATACTGGGCATATATACCCCTGGCTACATATACCCCTGGCTCTATATATTGAGCACATATAACCCTGACTACATATACTGGGCACATATACACCTGGCTACATATACTGGGCATATATACCCCTGGCTACATATACTGGGCACATATACCCCTGACTACATACATATACTGGGAACATATACCCCTGACTATATATACTGGGAACATATACCCCTGACTACATATACTGAGAACATATACACCTGCCTACATATACTGGGCATATATACCCCTGCCTACATATACTGGGCACATATACCCCTGACTACATATACTGGGCACATATACCCCTGGCTACATATACTGGACACATATACCTCTGGCTACATATACTGGGGACATATACCCCTGCCTACATATACTGGGCACATATACCCCTGACTACATATACTGGGCACATATACCCCTGGCTACATATACTGGACACATATACCTCTGGCTACATATACTGGGGACATATAACCCTGACTACATATACTGGGCACATATACCCCTGGCTACATATACTGGGCACATAACCCCTGGCTACATATACTGGGCACATATACCCCTGACTATATATACTGGGCACATATTATACCCCTGGCTACATATACTGGGCACATAACCCTGGCTACATATACTGGGCATATATACCCCTGGCTACATATACCCCTGGCTACATATACTGGGCACACATAACCCTGACTACATATACTGGACACATATACACTAGGGATGCTCATTCGGATTCCGCGGAAAAGCAATTTCCGAAATTCCGATCGGAAATTGCATTTCCGCATCGGAATGCGGAAATCAGTAATGCAAGTGCGGTACTCAGATTTCCGCCGGAAATCACGGAAATTCCACCCGACTTTAACATCGATTTTTTCAAAAACTATAAGGTCTTTTTGGAAACTTTTTTTTGCATCTTCTTCACAAGATGCAGTTTAATAAACCCTAACAATTGGTGTTTCTAGGACTTAAGGGGGCTTTGCTATTAACCGCAAAAGTCGGCGAATTTTTACTGTAATCTGCATCTGCCTATTTTCTGCATTTTACATTGCAGTAAAAATCCGCCGAATTTAGCGGTTAATAGAAAAGCCCCTGTAAGTCCTAGAAACACCAAATTTTCAGGGTTTATTAAACAGAAACTTCTGAACAAGATGCAAAAAAAAAAGTTTTCAAAAAGACCTTATAGTGTTTGAGAAAAATCGATGTTAAAGTCTGGCGGAATTTCCACGATTTCTGGCGGAAATTCTGCATTGGAATGCGGAAATTGGTAGTGGAATCGGTAATTGGCAATGGCGGAATGCGGATTTACCGCGGAATCGGAAATTGGCATTTCCGACCATCCCTAATATACACCTGGCTACATATACTGGGCACATATTCCCTGACTATATATACTGGGCACATATTATACCCCTGGCTACATATACCCCTGGCTACATATACTGGGCACATATACCCCTGGGCTGGCTACATATACTGGGCACATATTATACCCCTGGCTACATATACTGGGCATATATACCCCTGGCTACATATACCCCTGGCTACATATACTGGGCACATATAACCCTATCTACATATACTGGGCACATATACCCCTGGCTACATATACTGGGCATATATACCCCTGGCTACATATCCCCCTGGCTACATATACTGGGCACATATACCCCTGGCTACATATACTGGGCATATATACCCCTGGCTTCATATACCCCTGGCTACATATACTGGGCACACATACCCCTGACTATATATACTGGGCACATATTATACCCCTGGCTACATATACCCCTGGCTACATATACTGGGCATATATATACCCCTGGCTACATATACTGGGCACATATACCCCTGGCTACATATACTAGAAACATATTATAAACCTGACTATATATACTGGGCACATATTATACCCCTGGCTACATATACTGGGCACATATTATACCCCTGGCTACATATACTGGGCACATATACCCATGACTACATATACTGGGGACATATTATACCCCTGGCTACATATACCCCTGGCTACATATACTGGGCACATATTCCCCTGACTATATATACTGGGCACATATTATACCCCTGGCTACATATACCCCTGGCTACATATACTGGGCATATATACCCCTGGCTACATATACTGGGCACATATACCCCTGGCTACATATACTGGGCACATATTATACCCCTGGTTACATATACTGGACATATATACCCCTGGCTACATATACCCCTGGCTACATATACTGGGCACATATAACCCTATCTACATATACTGGGCACATATACCCCTGGCTACATATACTGGGCATATATACCCCTGGCTACATATCCCCTTGACTACATATACTGGGCACATATACCCCTGGCTACATATACTGGGCATATATACCCCTGGCTTCATATACCCCTGGCTACATATACTGGGCACATATTATACCCCTGGCTACATATACCCCTGGCTACATATACTGGGCATATATACCCCTGGCTACATATACTGGGAACATATTATACCCCTGACTATATATACTGGGCACATATTATACCCCTGGCTACATATACTGGGCACATATACCCCTGGCTACATATACTGGGCATATATACCCCTGGCTACATATACCCCTGGCTACATATACTGGGCACATATAACCCTGACTACATATACTGGGCACATATACACCTGGCTACATATACTGGGCATATATACCCCTGGCTACATATACTGGGCACATATACCCCTGACTACATACATATACTGGGAACATATACCCATGACTATATATACTAGGAACATATACCCCTGACTACATATACTGAGAACATATACACCTGCCTACATATACTGGGCATATATACCGCTGCCTACATATACTGGGCACATATACCCCTGACTACATATACTGGGCACATATACCCCTGGCTACATATACTGGACACATATACCTCTGGCTACATATACTGGGGACATATACCCCTGCCTACATATACTGGGGACATATACCCCTGCCTACATATACTGGGCACAAATACCCCTGACTACCTGTTCTGTGGACATCTCTACCACTGGCTACCTGTTCTGGGGACATCTATACCGCTGGCCACCTATTCTGGGGACATCTATACTGCTGGCTACCTATTCTGGGGACACCTATAGATCTGGGGCTACCTATTTTTGGGAACCACTGCTGTCAGATTGAGTGTATTTTGGGGAACTGCTGCCAGGTGAGAGGTGTCTACCATATTAAGGGGGTATTCTGCCTATTTATGTGAAATGCTGTCTATTTATGTGCCTCATGACTGCTGAATTTGTCTTGTTGGGGGCCTCATGGTTACTGAATTTGTCTTGTTGGGGGCATCATGATTTGTTAGGGGCCTCAAGATCACTGAAATTGTCTTGTTGGGGGCCTCATGATTGCTAAATTTGTCTTGTTGGGGGCCTCATGGTTGCTGAGTTGGTCATGTTGGGGGCCTCATGATTGCTGAATTTGTCTTGTTGGGGGCCTCATGATTGCTAAATTTGTCTTGTTGGGGGCCTCATGATTGCTGAGTTGGTCATGTTGGGGACCTCATGATTGCTAAATTTGTCTTGTTGGGGGCCTCATGATTGCTGAGTTGGTCATGTTGGGGGCCTCATATTTGCTCATGATTGCTGAATTTGTCTTGGAACATGCTGGAAGGTACATACTGAGGGAGGTTGGGTGAGTGTGAGCCTGCTAACCTCCATGTACATTTGGCTCCACCCATAACCACGCCCACATTTATTATGTGGCCACGCCTTCGCCTTAGGGGGTGCATTGATAGTCTTTGTTCCCCGGCGCTGAAAGCCCTAGCTACGCCTCTGCTGAGAGGGACAGTGCTAGTGCGCATGCACTGGGAAGCCACTCTTTTGGACGCAGGAAAGGTTGAGGTATGAGGACAGGGCAAGCCCCATTAGGACTCAAAGGCTTCCTCCTCCCAAGGTACAAATCAAAAACAGTGCATTGCATTTCCAGAGGCGTTGGTACATATATATATTCTACAGAGCTGCATGGGTGCCTACCTCTAAGTTGCTTGATAACAATGTCTCGTTCTTGACCTCCTTCTCGCCCTCTTAGTGCCGTCTTGTAGATTGGACCAAACCTCCCCTCCCCCATCAGCTGGAGGGGTTCTCTGACCCTGTCCCATGGTATCTCTAGAGCTACAAGAGCGGGATCTTTTGCTCTCAGTACACTTTCCAATGACAGCTCTTCCAGAGAGATTCCTCCTGGGCTCACACTTCTCAGGCTCTGCTGGATTGGAGGACCTGTAGACACATATAAAAGAAGGATCAGCATCCATTGAAAGAAGAAATGAGTGACCATTCATTGATAGGTGCGCATTACTGCTTATATCCGAGGCGAGTGAAATGTAAAGGCTGACATTAATTTCCTTTTAAACATTGCACATTGCCTGGCTGTCCTGCTGATTATCTACCTCTAATACTTTTAGCCATAGACCCTGAACAAGCATGCAGATCAGGTGTTCTAACTGAAGTCTGAATAGATTAGCTGCATCCTCATTTCAGGTCTGTGATTCAGACACAACTGTAGCTAAAGACATCAGCAGGACTGCCAGAAAACTGTGTTTAAAACGAAATAAATATGGCAGCCACCATTAGTATCTCACTTCTGGGATCCTTTAAAGTGAACCTGAGGTGAAGAAAAAAACAAAACACTGTTGAGATAAAAAAAACAAAAAACCAAAACAAAACAGTTATCCTCTTACTCATAAACCAGTTTTATTTTATGCTTAAAACGTAAAAAGTAGATTTCATATTTTGTAGTGTCTGCTCAATGGCACAGTCTTTTAAGTGTCCCAGGGCTAAAATAGCTACCTATTACCTTTTATATCCACCCCCTGCACTTCAGAAGCTGTTCTCTTCCAGGCAAAAGTTTATAAGGCTGTAATTCTTTATCAGTGAGGGTATGCTATAGTCTGACAACCAGGTTCCATCTGGAGAGAAACTGTCAGTAGCATACCTGAATGTTAACTCTTTCAGGCAGAAAAAAAAGAAGAAAAAAAAAAAAAAAAAAAAAAAAAGAACACAGCCTATGTATTTGTATGCTTGGAAATGTACACACATGTTTATCTCATCATGTCACCTTAGGTGCACTTTAAGGAACAGTAACAATCAGGATCGTTTATTTCGCCAAGCATGATTGGGTCATGCCCGGAATTATTTTTGGCACATACATATAGCTCAGGAAGAAGGCATATATAGAGACATAGATTACATTACGTTATACATTATACATTGCAGTCCATTAAGTGACCCAGAGATTTCATACAGTTAGTCTTGTCCAGCAATGCGTACAACGCTTAACTATATCAACCTCTAATGTACTGACTACCACACCATGAATTCTCATGTTGTACACATGGATATTTCATGGTAGCAGGAAAAAAGGGCGCCGGTGGGTAGTGGGCGAAAAGGGTGCCGCCATAGACTCTAATGCAGTCATTAATACAGTGAAAAAAAAGTAGAAAAAAAATGGACACTGATAAATATCGTTAACAACATTAGAACATTAAAGTTTTGGAAGTATGTTATCGTTTTAGAAGTTTGCAACATTATAGTTTTTGTCATATTAGTTCGTTTGTATGTACACATTTTATGTTCTCAAATATATTATTGTTTCTATGTGTAAAAGAGTGTTTCTGCATGGGGAGTAATTAGGGTTAGACCCCACCAGGGGGAGTGGTTAGGGTTAAGCACCACCCAGGGGGCAGTTAGGGTTACGCAACACTTGGGTGGGGAGGTTAGGGTTAGGCACTACCAGGGGAGTGGTTAATTTTAGGCACCACCAGGGGAGGGTTCTGTGTAAGAGTAGAGTTGGGTTAAGATGTATTGTTGAATTGCGTTACAATTTTTAACGTTAATATATTTTCGTTATCAACTCCTGTCTTTTTTTTTTTACTGTATTTAACGTTAACCAATTTAATTAACAATGTTTATCGTTGAGATTTCGTTATCCACCGGAGCCGATTTATTATCCAGCTAGGCTCTTTTTCATGCATGCATATTTTGTTTATTGCATTTAAAAAAAAAAATAGAAATGTTATTTTATATTTTTATTGTATTTTAGCACTTTATTGAAATATTTTATTCTTCCACATATAACCTATATGCACAGACAATCTATTTAGACATTTGGTTCAAAAAGTTTGACTTCTATAACTTTTGCCCTTAGATTTGCAGCAGTCACAGCATGTTGTTCACTTATTGCAAAAGACACGTTAAAATTCGCAGCCTTCTTTTTTTCTTCCCCACACTCCCCTCCTTTTCTCCTTCCCCTACAACTTGAACACACAAATGTACTGAACTGTATGTTGTAAATGTAGCTTTGGAAAAATAAATACAAATGTACCTGTTAAAAACAATTGCATTTGTATGCTTTTTTTCTTTACCATGGCTAATGAAAGCCGATGTTAATTTGCATGCACTGTGCAAATTTATGCTGTAAAATGTTTTTTCACGTACATGCGAGAATATGAACACAGTTTGGAGACTTATAGCAGAAGTGCAATTCTCCAATGACTCATTATATGTGCAGCAAACGCGTCTTTGCACATTCGTAATTCATATGCTAGTTTTACTAAGTGTGAACTCTGTCTAATGCATCTACAAAGGTCTCCCTTAGGAAAATATGTGATCTACTAAAACCCAGACAGGATTTTGTTTATTTTTTATTCTGCACGCAACTGCAGCCACTGATTCAGAAACCTCTCTCTCAACCTCTCAACAACCCAACTCACCTCTCTTTCCTTTCAACAACCCAAGATCATGTTATGAGTAGTGACGAGCACGCATTTCACATTTTGCAATTGTGAAGCAAAATCACAATGTGATAATGCAGAACAAATGGTAATTGATTTAATTCATAACTGTAATCTGGAACCACAATTACAGAATATTTTGCATAATTTTAATGTAATTTTATGCTGACTTTAAAATGTATTAGCAATGCCTACATACATGCTGTTGTCAGCAAAATTGTTATGTATGCTAAGAGGAATAGTGGGAACAAGTCAATTAAAGACCTGGTCGTTTTTGAGCAAATCAAATTTTAAAAAAAATATTTAAAAAAAACTTGTTTTTAAACTTGCTAAAATGACATTTTTCTGAGTTTAAAAAACATTTTTCCTTTGAATTTATAAAATAGATTATCTTAAAAACTATAAGGTCTTTTTGAATTTTTTTTTTTTTTACTTGTTCCCACTTTACGTAGCAATATTGTTGACAATATCATGTATTGTGTCGTTACTAATAACTGCTAAATTTGGCACTAAATTACACAAAATCGCGGGAAATGCAAAATTATCAAAGGGTTATGCAAAAACAATTGAATTTCCAAATCGTAATTCCGTATGTGCATACTTGGGAAATTTTACGCAAAATTTCACATATTTGTAGATAGCAGATTACAACCATCATTAAATTAAATCCTCACTGGAGAACTCTGAAAAAAATTCATGCTCTTCATGCGATTATTGCTCCTCAGCTTTGTGATTGGTGAAGCTTTCTGAACTTCAGCACAATCACAATCCTGGAAGGAGAAAATAGTGTTGGGCGAACAGTGTTCGCCACTGTTCGGGTTCTGCAGAACATCACCCTGTTCGGGTGATGTTCGAGTTCGGCCGAACACCTGACGGTGCTCGGCCAAACCGTTCGGCCATATGGCCGAACTAAGAGCGCATGGCCGAACGTTCCCCGAACGTTCGGCTAGCGCTGTGATTGGCCGAACGGGTCACGTGGTTCGGACCCGAACGCGCTCTGATTGGCCGAACTGTCACGTGGTTCGGGTAAATAAATACCCGAACCACGTCATATCTCCGCCATTTGTCTGTGGGTTTAGCTTTGGGTAGGCAGGCAGGGTAGTTCGCGCTCCAGCCACGCTAGCCAGGGTCCCCCCCAGTCATTGTGTGTCACTGCTGGGAACAGTAGTACACCGCTCGTTCAGCCACACTATATAGCATTCTGTGTACTGTTCTGTGTCTGCTGGGAACAGTAGTACACCGCTCGTTCAGCCACACTATATAGCATTCTGTGTACTGTTCTGTGTCTGCTGGGAACAGTAGTACACCGCTCGTTCAGCCACACTATATAGCATTCTGTGTACTGTTCTGTGTCTGCTGGGAACAGTAGTACACCGCTCGTTCAGCCACACTATATAGCATTCTGTGTACTGTTCTGTGTCTGCTGGGAACAGTAGTACACCGCTCGTTCAGCCACACTATATAGCATTCTGTGTACTGTTCTGTGTCTGCTGGGAACAGTGGTACACCGCTCGTTCAGCCACACTATATAGCATTCTGTGTACTGTTCTGTGTCTGCTGGGAACAGTAGTACACCGCTCGTTCAGCCACACTATATAGCATTCTGTGTACTGTTCTGTGTCTGCTGGGAACAGTAGTACACCGCTCGTTCAGCCACACTATATAGCATTCTGTGTACTGTTCTGTGTCTGCTGGGAACAGTGGTACACCGCTCGTTCAGCCACACTATATAGCATTCTGTGTACTGTTCTGTGTCTGCTGGGAACAGTAGTACACCGCTCGTTCAGCCACACTATATAGCATTCTGTGTACTGTTCTGTGTCTGCTGGGAACAGTAGTACACCGCTCGTTCAGCCACACTATATAGCATTGTTTACTGACACTATATAGCAGACTATATAGCATTGTGTGTACACCGCTCAGCCAGACTATATACCATTGTTTACTGACACTCTGTGTACACCGCTCAGCCAGACTATATACCATTGTTTACTGCCACTCTGATTCTGCTGGGAACAGTAGTACACCGCTCGCTCAGCCAGACTATATACCATTGTTTACTGACACTCTGTGTACACCGCTCAGCCAGACTATATACCATTGTTTACTGCCACTCTGATTCTGCTGGGAACAGTAGTACACCGCTCGCTCAGCCAGACTATATACCATTGTTTACTGACACTATATAGCAGACTATATAGCATTGTGTGTACACCGCTCAGCCAGACTATATACCATTGTTTACTGACACTCTGTGTACACCGCTCAGCCAGACTATATACCATTGTTTACTGCCACTCTGATTCTGCTGGGAACAGTAGTACACCGCTCGCTCAGCCAGACTATATACCATTGTTTACTGACACTATATAGCAGACTATATAGCATTGTGTGTACACCGCTCAGCCAGACTATATACCATTGTTTACTGACACTCTGTGTACACCGCTCAGCCAGACTATATACCATTGTTTACTGCCACTCTGATTCTGCTGGGAACAGTAGTACACCGCTCGCTCAGCCAGACTATATACCATTGTTTACTGACACTATATAGCAGACTATATAGCATTGTGTGTACACCGCTCAGCCAGACTATATAACATTGTTTACTGACACTCTGTGTACACCGCTCAGCCAGACTATATACCATTGTTTACTGCCACTCTGATTCTGCTGGGAACAGTAGTACACCGCTCGCTCAGCCAGACTATATACCATTGTTTACTGACACTATATAGCAGACTATATAGCATTGTGTGTACACCGCTCAGCCAGACTATATACCATTGTTTACTGACACTCTGTGTACACCGCTCAGCCAGACTATATACCATTGTTTACTGCCACTCTGATTCTGCTGGGAACAGTAGTACACCGCTCGCTCAGCCAGACTATATACCATTGTTTACTGACACTCTGTGTACACCGCTCAGCCAGACTATATACCATTGTTTACTGCCACTCTGATTCTGCTGGGAACAGTAGTACACCGCTCGCTCAGCCAGACTATATAGCATTGTGTTTACTGCCACTCTGTGTACACCGCTCAGCCACACTATATAGCATTGCGTACTCTGCCAGTCAGTGTGTATATTGCTGGGATCAGTAATACTCCACTCACCGTCAACCACTATATGAGCTCAACATGAGTTCCCCAGAGACCTCCGCTGTGAGCAGCACTCCCAACAACAGCAACAGCCAACGCCCCACGCAAGCTATAACATCCACCCCAGCAGCCAGTGGTCAGCAGCAGCCCTCCCCGGAGGAGAACGTTGTGTCCATCAGTCCGTCGCCAGAGCGATTAATGAGGGCTGCCATTGAGGAGATGATGGGGCCTGATGTGGAGGAGGAGGTCTGGCTCAGGCCAGCATCCCAAGTTAATGTTGAGGACGATGAGGGGTCTGTGTCTGGGGATGTTGGGGTGGCAGAGGTGGTGGGTGGGTCAGACTCAGGAGAAGAGTTGTATGATGAGGATGATGATCGGGACCATCTGTATGTGCCTCAGAGTCCGACCCCGGAAAACATGTTGTATCGTGTGTTTAGGTACTAAAATCTGCGTTCCCTCCCAGTAGTGTTGGGCGAACAGTGTTTGCCACTGTTCGGGTTCTGCAGAACATCACCCTGTTCGGGGTGACTATATAGCAGACTATATAGCATTGTGTTTAATGCCACTCTGTGTACACGGCTCAGCCACACTATATAGCATTGTGTTTACTTCCACTCTGTGTCTGCTGGGAACAGTAGTACACCGCTCACCCGCCACTGTATAGCATTGTGCTCTGTGTCACTGCTGACAATAGTGGTACACCGCTCACCCACCACTGTATAGCATTTCTGTACTGCCACTGTACTGCTGCCAGTCAGCGTGTACTTTAAGGATAAGTGAAATGAGGAAGAAATCCGGTGAAAGAGGGAGGGGCAAGGGAAGAGGTGTTTCCCCTGACGGTTCACGTACAGGCCACAGGGGAGCACCCAAGAAAACCCACTCAATACTGCCCATGTTGTCCAGGACAACAACCCTCACAGATCCAAAAGAACAGGACCAGATAATTACTTGGATGACCTCTCAAGCGTCCAGCAGTGGGTTAAGCAGCACCAGCACATCACGCACGAGGTCCGAGTCCTCAGCCAGTTAAAGTCTGGGCTTTCTTTGAAGACTGCACTGAGGATGTTACCATGGCGATTTGCAAGGTGTGCAAGACCCGCCTGAGCAGGGGGAAAAGTATTAACAACCTCTCCACCACCAGCATGAGCCGCCACATTCTATCCAAACATCCCACTCTGTGGGCAAACGCGGCAGGACAGGGTACCACCAGCAACACTGCCTCCCTTGGGTTCACCAGACTCACCACCAGACCCGCCTCAGCAGCAGCAGTAGCCCAGCCATTGCGTGGTTCACAACATTCACAAACATCAGACGATGCTGACACTGTCACTTTCCGGACTAGTGCTCTTGAGGTCTCCCAGTGTTCATCAAACACAACAACCAACAGCCCTTCGGTGTGCAGCGCTACGGTTGAGTTGTCTGTCTCTGAGATGTTTGAGCACAAGAGGAAATTGCCAGCAAATGACCCCCGGGCCGTGGCAGTAACAGCCAGCCAGCATAGCCAAGCTTCTGGCCTGCGAAATGCTGCCATATCGAGTGGTGGAGACAAACAGCTTCAAGGGCATGATGTCAGTGGCCATCCCACGTTACGTGGTTCCCAGCCGCTACCACTTTGCGCGCTCTGCAGTGCCTGAGTTGCATGAGCACGTGGTCAGCTAAATAACCCGAAGCTTGAAGAATGCCGTTGCCTGCAAGGTTCACCTCACCACTGACACCTGGACGAGTGCGTTCGGCCAGGGTCGATACATCTCCCTTACTGCGCACTGGGTGAACCTTGTGGAGCCTGGCAGCGATTCCTCACCTGCTACGGCGCGGGTGTTGCCCACGCCGCAAACAGCTGCACCGCCGTCCCTCCCACTGGATAACAACAGCAGCACCTACCTCTCTGACTCCTTCTCCTCCAACGCATCTCAAAGCTGTACCTCATCCGGAAACGCTAACCCAGCACCAGCAGCAGTAGGATCGTGGAAGCAGTGCAGCACAGCTGTTGGCATGCGTCAGCAAGCGTTGCTGAAGCTGATCTGCCTTGGGGATAAGCAGCACACAGGGGAGGAAATTTGGAGGGGAATAAAGGAACAGACGGATTTGTGGCTGGCACCGCTGGACCTGAAACCGGGCATGAAGCTAGACACCTGGCACGAACTGGCAATGTACGCAATAGAGGTGCTGGCTTGCCCGGCAGCCAGCGTTATGTCGGAACGCTGTTTCAGTGCTGCCGGAGGCATCATCACAGATCGGCGTATCCGCCTCTCCACAGAAAATGCAGACCGTCTGACTCAAATTAAAATGAATCAATCCTGGATTGGAAACGACTACGCAACACTCCTGGACCCCAACCAAGTAACATGACCGATGAACATCTGGGATGGTTTAGCGTTTCCGGTCCCTGTTTATTGAACCTCTCATCTGTATTACATTTATGACTGCATGGCGGCAAAAAGCATTGCTGCTATATCCGCACGCTTTTTGTCCTCATGCAAGGCCTGGGTTGTTGTGTCTCACAAAGCGTGGCCTTCTCCTCCTGCGCCTCCTCCTGTTCCATCACGTGTGCTGCTGCTGCTGCTGCTGCTGCTGGGTTACCGTTGCCGGTCCCTGTTTATGGAACCTCTTATCTTTATTACATTTATGACTACATGGCGGTACAAAGCATGCTATCCGCACGCTTTTTGTCCTCATGCAAGGCCTGGGTTGTTGTGTCTCACAAAGCGTGGCCTTCTCCTCCTGCGCCTCCTCCTGTTCCATCACGTGTGCTGCTGCTGCTGCTGCTGCTGCTGCTGGGTTACCGTTGCCGGTCCCTGTTTATGGAACCTCTTATCTTTATTACATTTATGACTACATGGCGGTACAAAGCATGCTATCCGCACGCTTTTTGTCCTCATGCAAGGCCTGGGTTGTTGTGTCTCACAAAGCGTGGCCTTCTCCTCCTGCGCCTCCTCCTGTTCCATCACGTGTGCTGCTGCTGCTGCTGCTGCTGCTGGGTTACCGTTGCCGGTCCCTGTTTATGGAACCTCTTATCTTTATTACATTTATGACTACATGGCGGTACAAAGCATGCTATCCGCACGCTTTTTGTCCTCATGCAAGGCCTGGGTTGTTGTGTCTCACAAAGCGTGGCCTTCTCCTCCTGCGCCTCCTCCTGTTCCATCACGTGTGCTGCTGCTGCTGCTGCTGCTGGGTTAGCGTTGCCGCGTGGTCCCTGTTTATTGAACCTCTTATCTTTATTACATTTATGACTACATGGCGGTACAAAGCATGCTATCCGCACGCTTTTTGTCCTCATGCAAGGCCTGGGTTGTTGTGTCTCACAAAGCGTGGCCTTCTCCTCCTGCGCCTCCTCCTGTTCCATCACGTGTGCTGCTGCTGGGTTAGCGTTGCCGCGTGGTCCCTGTTTATTGAACCACTTATCTTTATTACATTTATGACTGCATGGTGGTACAAAGCATGCTATCCGCACGCTTCTTGTCCTCATGCAAGGCCTGGGTTGTTGTGTCTCAAAGCGTGGCCTTCTCCTCCTGCGCCACCCTCCTCCTGTTCCATCACGTGTGCTGCTGCTGGGTTAGCATTACCGGTCCCTTTTCCTGGAACCTCTTATATGTATTACATTTATGACTGCATGCCGACAAAAAGCATGTTACCTGTGCAAAGAAAACAGACATTTCCCGCATTTAAAAGACAGTTTTCCCTTTGAAACTTTAAAATCGATTTTCTCAAAAACTATAAGCTCTTTTTGCTAAATTTTTTTTTCCTCTTGTACCCACTCCCAAGGTGCACATACCCTGTAAATTTGGGGTATGTAGCATGTAAGGAGGCTTTACAAACCACAAAAGTTCGGGTCCCCATTGACTTCCATTATGTTCGGAGTTCGGGTCGAACACCCGAACATCGCGGCCATGTTCGGCCTGTTCGGCCCGAACCCGAACATCTAGATGTTCGCCCAACACTAGGAGAAAAAAAGTGATGCAACACTTGGGGCATAAATCTGAAGGCACTTATATGAATCAGAGATGCCAAAATATGAGGTAAAACTGAATTGTTTATATTTAGAGGACTGACAATGGCCTCAATTCACTAAGATCATGCTGGTGATAATAAGGCAAGAGAAAACTTACCTCCACACAGTAAGAGAGTTATCTTATCTCTTCATTCCTTAAGTTACCTCCTCTGTAGTTAATTTACCTCCTCTGTAGTTATTTTCACACACAGTTAATAAACAGCCTGTCTTTAACTCTGGAGTTATTTTAAGGATTGAAGAGTTAACTTAAAAACAGAAGAGTTAACTTTAGGTTTGCCTGAGGTAAAAGGTTTCCTGAATACGACATGCCTCATCACCATGGTGACCACTCTAGAAACGTTATTAAAGACAGGAGATAAACTTAGTGAATTGAGGCCATTATGTACAGTTACTATCACTAAAATGGCCCTTACTGATTGTTTCAGGTGACAGTTTAAGAAACATTGTACAGTGATAATTCAAACGGTGTTTAATGCATTTTGAAAGTGATTCCCTGCATAGTGGCCACAGCCTGGACACAAAGAACAAACACGTTGTCAATCAAAGCAGCAGTGTGAAAGCAGCCTGCTGTAATTTAGTTTTACATTTGGGTGGAGTGGGTGGCTTGAGATGTTCTGTAGAGCTTGCCAAGTGCAGCCTTTCTAATATCAATATGAATAAGGCGTGAATAGGTTGTTGTACAGGGAACAAATTGTTCTCCCAAAAAAACTTTCCTCTTCTAGGTACATGAAGCTTGTGAATACAAGAAACATAAAGAATGTATCAATGTGTGCCTGGACTACAGCTCAAGCTATTACTATAGTAACTGTTAACATGGCTGTATGAATGAGTAAGAATCAAACCAACTGTGTAATGTCTAGAATTTAAGGGATTATATGACATCCTTTGTGGCAGCGATGCACAAAAGTACAATAGTATCAATCAGCAGCAACAGATTAGTATATTAAAGTCCAGCTGTAGGCAAAAAAAGACACTTTAATTCCATCATGTAACCATTAAAACCTACTAGATGGATGTGTTTTTGTAAAACGGAATCAGGAGTGTAATTAGAGGGAAGCAGCCCTTGTGACCCCAGGGGGGCCAAACTAACCTTCCCATTATCTGATACTTCCTCCGATACCGGGGACTGACTATACTTAAGGGGTTTGTGTGGCTACACTTGTTATGGGTGTGACGATCATGATGGCCACACTTGTTTTACGACCCTTGTCAGATGGGCCGCAAGGCAGTGAAGGGCACCAAGGGGAGGCAAGGGAAGGGGTGTGAGCATTGGGGGTTACATCAGAGTTTTGTTGGGGAAGGGGGGGGTTGGCATGTATTGTAGTTGTGCCACAGGGAGAGATGTATTGCTTTGGAGATAAGAGTAGTGATGAGCACAAATTTTGCATAGAGGGAATTTCGCATCAAAATTTGCAATTACGATGCACAATTGTAATATGAAATATCGGGAAAAATCTTAATTTCATTTGTAATTGTATCATTTGTAATTTTGCGTAATTTTCGCCAACTTTAGCGGTTAATCGCAAACCCCCCCATACATGATATCGCCACCAAAATTGCTTCATATGTTAAGGTTATAGTAAACCCCATTTGGTGGACTACAAGGCTAAGTATACCTTGGGCCGCATAGCCAGACTGGACAAATCACTAGTACAGTATCCAGGGCTCCTTAAAAATTGCAGCTGCCACTGAATAGAGGCAACCACTCGCTTCCTGTGCGTGGCTCCGATATCTCCGTGGGTGGGACTTAGCACTCTACTCTTCACTCTCTTTATCTTTGCAGCGTAGGCCCCTCTAATCTGCACTACAAGTGGAAGCAGCCTGTACTGTGCTCCACATGCTACCAGGAGCGTCATCGCTAATAAGCGAAACGATACCCGGGAATGCACTCAATCCCATGGGAGGACTGTGATGATACTTTAATAGGTGATAGCAAAGTGTAAGTGGTAACACTGCATCCTCTTTAGTTTATTTTTAACTTTATTCCTCATTTTCCCCAGGCTGTTTATTTGTACAGTCAGCTTTCTTCCCAGGCTCTTTTAGCTGGCCAGTTTTGGGGAGCACCCGGCTATCATTGGCTTGCTTCCTCATCCTCCTACTATGCTTTAAGCAGAGTTGCACCTGCTCTGTATTCCCCTAGTTGCGCCCCACCTGGCTACTTTTTCATGCCACCCGGCTAGAAAAAATATCTGGGGAGAAAACTGGTACAATACCAGAACAATATCCAGCACTGGTGCCATTCTTATCTTACAAATGTTATTAAGCATCAACCCATCATCACGTAGGGGCCAAAAAACATGTTTACTATAACAGAAGTTTTATTATATCCAGGGTTTACTATACCAGGCATTCCTCTGATAGACTTATAATGGAGATTGTCCGGGACCTGGAGAGGTAGTTTATACCAGAATGTTTGCTATACCAGTTTATTATAACGAGATTATACTGTAGTGGGTACAAGTCAAAAATAATTTTTGCAAAAAGATCTTGCAAAAAGACCTTGTAGTTTTTGAGAAAATTGATTTTAAAAATGCAAAAAGAAAAAATGGTTTTTAACCACTTAACATCTCAGTCGTTTTCAGCTAATGCATCCGAGCAATGTTCACCTCCCATTCATTAGCCTATAACTTTATCACTACTTATCACAATGAACTGATCTATATCTTGTTTTTTCCGCCACCAATTAGGCTTTCTTTGGGGGGTACATTTTGCTAAGAGCCACTTTACTGTAAATGCATTTTAACAGGAAGAATAAGAAAAAAAAATGAAAAAATTCATTATTTGTCAGTTTTCGGCCATTATAGTTTTAAAATAATACATGCCTCCATAATTAAAACCCACGTATTGTTATTGCCCATTTGTCATGGTTATTTCACCATTTAAATTATGTCCCTATCACAATGTATCGCGACAATATTTTATTTGGAAATAAAAGAGCATTTTTTCCGTTTTGCATACATCACTATTTACAAGCTTATAAAAAAAAATAGAGAGAAATATTTCATCTTTACATAGATATTTAAAAAGTTTAGACCCTTAGGTAAATATTTATGTGTTTTTTTTTTATAGTAATGTTTTTTTTGTTTTTTTTTATTAAACATTTTATGTGGGCATTTTTGGGAGGGTGGGGTATAAAAGTGTTTTATTTGGGGAAATATTGGTGTATTGTAATGTTTTTGGGCATTTACTTGTAGTTTTACTTTTTGGCCACAAGATGGCAATCTCGATTTTTTTTTACATGACGTCACTCTAAGCGTACAATGTACGCTTAGAGGGACACAGCTTCAGAAAGAGCGAAGCTTCCGAGAGAAGCTGTCGCTTTTTCAGCGGGGGAGAGGAATCAATGATCGGGCTCCATAGCCCGATAAATTGATTCCGTGGCTACCGACTCCGCGGCCGGGAGTGCGCGTGCGCGATCGGCCGCGGGAGCGCGCGGGAGCGCGCCTGTCCTCCTTGACGTTTTTATACGTCAAGGAGGACAAAGTGGTTAAAGAGTACCTGTCGGGCATAAAATCAAATATCAATTCTTCATTTTTATCTGGTAAACAAGTAATAAGGATGCTAATCAGGCAATCCAAAAGTTAAAATCACTATTACTTTTCTTGTTATTAAATTATCATTCCCCAGTTTAGATGACGCTTATTTGGTACACAGAAAATTTGGTACACAAAAGAGTAGTTGCAGGGCATGCTGGGTTGTTTTTTTTTTTTTTTTTTTGCTTCTCTACTTCCCCTCAGACTTAACTAATGCAGCCTGATTGGCTGAAGCCTCTTTCCCTCCTGTTTTCCCCTCCCACACTTCTGTTCCTCTCTGATTAGCCAACATTTCTCAGGCTGAAACAATGCACTTTCTATAGTGAAGGGCGGGCAAATCAGGCAGAGACTAGGGCGGATATTACATCACGACTGGCTTCAAAATAGCCACAGTAAATATGGAAACTGTCTAGAATAGGATTCTCTACTTTTCCTTTATAAAATTCACAGGAATCATAACGTGGACAGTGCAATACATGTTATGTAAGTAGAGCAAGTATTTATCTACCTATATTTTTTTCCTGAGATAGTATAGCTGACAGCTCCTCTTTAAACTAAAAAATACCAAAAAAATCCAGATTTTCTCAAAAACTACAAGGTATGTTTGAAAAATTGTTTTTTTGACTTGTTCCCACTTTTATTCTACTTAGCATATGTTTTGGTGACAATAGCATTGATGGGGGCTTCGCTATTCACCGCAAAAGTTGGCACCAAATTACGCAACAATTATACCTAATTATGAATTATTACACAAAATCATTTGAATTTACAAATTGTAATGACCCCTTGACAGTTTATTATTGGTGCAGAAAGCATTTTCATTTTTCTATTGTAAAAACTAACTGAAAACTTGTTTTTATACATAATTATTTAAAAAATAATATTTAGTCATTGCACCTGAATTTGTGCCTTCATATCCGTATATTGCAAGTAAAGGAAATGTCTACAAAGAGTTAAATGTCTTGGTCTGAAGTGAATAGTCTTGCTTGTGTAGCCCGGGGTTTAGAGTAGGCAAGTTAGATGACAACAAAGGTTCAGTCAGTCATCTCACATCACTGCTGACAAAAGACACGCAGCCATTACCTTGTCTGTACACTGCCTCTTTTTTGTCAGCATACAAACATTAAAAACAGAAAAGATTACAATTCTCCCCTTCCTTTTACTCTCTTATCTCAAATGTCATCAGATCTGGCAGCTCCTGGGCTTCTTCACATATTAGCTTGGCTTGTTCAACCAGCAGGTTAAGCTCTTTACAGTCTGCTGCCGCCTTTAAACTTCCCTGAGGAGAAGTTTGTTTGATGCGCCACCTGTTACATGTAGTACAGAGGCTGCAGGGGGTTAGACTGCATGTGTAGAGCTTTCACTGACAGCCAAGGCGCAGTACTAATTACCTCAGGGCCCTTTCACACCGGGGCGGTGCAGTATTTTTATTTATATAGTCTATGGAGACTTTCATACTGCCACGTTATGGCGTGACAGAAGTGACGTCTGCGCCGCACGCCCGTCACAGGTCCAGAACTACGTTACCGTACGGCTTCTGCGCCGAGTTGTGGTCATCGGGTCGGCCCGAGAGTCAAGTCTATGGCAACGCGGGGTTTTTTAAAAAATGACTGACGTGACGTCTCAGCACACATATGCGGAAGTGAATTTTTACAGTGCGCTCCTGAGCACTTCCGCACACCCCGAAAGCAGGAAGTAAACGCAAGCGCGCGTCACTTTCTGCTTGGCCCAATGCCAGATGGGGAATACTGCGTAGTGACATGGTATTCCCCAAAAGCCATTTTTGGCGGTGCGGCGCAGCTCCCACACCGCCAGTTAGTATATGTGAACTTTGCTTGAGGCTGGTTTCACACTGCAAACTAGAATTCTGGTTCATGTCTAATTTAACATCACATTTCTACAGTCTTCCCACCTCCATCCTTCCATTCATCACCTCCACCCATACTCCCACCTATAATCTACTCCCTACCTCACCGAGTCACCTGACAGCACCTACCCTCCTTTTCCTCATTAAAGTGGACCTAAACTCTCTTGCACAGGACACCAGGAAAGCACAGAGAAGCCCACCCGGTTTGTGCTTAGAGAGAAGAGCCTGTCTAATTCCCCCTCATCTGCAAGTAATCACAAATGTAATTTGAGCTCTCAGCTGTGTCAGCTCAGAAATTAGGAAGACTCGGTAGGCACAGCTAATATGTAAACTCAGGCCTGGAGATGCAGAGGATGGTCCACTGAATCAGCACCTGAAGTGAGATCCAATAGAGTAAGAACCTTTTGATTTAGCAGCCGATAAATCATGATAAGCCATGTATCACTTTGAATAGATCGGCTTCTGTTGAGTGACTGGGGATGAAGACAAATTGGAGGTAAATAAACTTGGAGTCAGCGGTGAGGTGACGCACTTATTGAGCCCAGATATTAAGACCATCCAGGTTAGGAAGATTGTGATAAGTTGTGTTTTCCTCTATGCATAACATCAAAGTAAGAAACCTGAAATTCTAATGTTTACCAAAGTCCTAACAATGTATCGATCTGAACACAGTGACAGTAAAAAAAACAAAAAGCTTAAAAGGAACCAGACATGTGAGACCTAGGGAAGCTTCCATATTTATTTCCTTTTAAACAATACCAGTTCCATGCCTGTCCTGCTGATCTTTTTGGTCAGTAGGGTCTAAATCACACACCTAAAACAAGCATGCAGATAATCTTGTCTGATTTCTCATAAATCTGATCTGCATGTTTGTTCAGGGTCTCTGGCTTAAAGTATTAAGGCCCATACACACGTCCGTTTTTTGCGAACGATGGGTCGTTTGAACGACCCGTCGCTCAGTCGTTCGCCCGCTAAATTGGGCGTGTGTACAGACTGCTGTTCGCGTGATAAGAGTGAGTTTGAAGCGAGCGAACGACTGAATGACGGGTCGTTCAAACGACCCGTCGTTCGCAAAAAACGGACGTGTGTATGGGCCTTTAGAGGCAGAGGATAAGCATGACAGCCAGGCAATGTGCATTATTTAAAAGGAAATAAACATGTCAGCCTCCATATCCTTCTCGCCTTGGTTCTCTTTAAGTTCACTTTAATCTGTTACTAATCAAAACACATTAAAAAAAACCACTACAAAGAAAATATATTATTTTGCTTGTTTACACACCTGATGTTGCAAGCCCTCAAAACAAGCTATGTAGAATGTTACAACAACATTCCTTCATTGAGTCATTTTTCAACTTCAAATGCAGGCAAAGGCTAGATTTACATAATTGACAAGGTATGCAAATCCCCTTCCACCTTGCTTACAGGAAAGCAGGAAAGCTTGTCTGGTGAGCGCTGCATTGTGTTTTCACAAAGGCTAGGCCTCCCTTTGAAAACTCTTGTGCTCCTACTTCAAACACCTCTGACGCCATCATGAGTATTGTACATTTTGTTTTTGTTTTTTACAGCTGAGATTTAGATTACCTTGTGGCCGTTTCCTTCTGGTTTTCCAGTCTCTGAATCGGAGGCAGAAGATAATGGTGAGCAGGATGACGGTAACGCCAACTAGTAAGACCGGGATCACGATCACCTCATATTCATAGGTTTTCACAGCTAGAAGTAATGATGACATTTAGATATCGGCACTACTTTTAATGGCCTTTTCAATAACTATATATTTCACGTTAAATGGATACATGTCAGGATATGTTGTCACTTGAGGCCGTTTTTTCTTATTTGCATTGCGTTGGATATGCGATGGTCCAGCTGCATCCCATGGCAAAAAAATGACAAACATACGACATTGCGGCAGAGTGCACCAACAGGGTCATATGCATAGCACCACCCCCACTCAGTGACGTACAACCTGTTGGGCAGGAAGTGCATCCCTGAGATTCCAATCTGTCCTCAAAGCCTCAAGGCGCACCGTGCTCTGTTGTTTACGCCATGCACGTCGCCCATAGATTTACATTACCCCAAGCACGGTGCATTAAGCGTGGTGCTTGCGGTAACACGCTGATGTTAG
Organism: Hyperolius riggenbachi; assembly: GCF_040937935.1. Taxonomy (NCBI): domain Eukaryota; kingdom Metazoa; phylum Chordata; class Amphibia; order Anura; family Hyperoliidae; genus Hyperolius; species Hyperolius riggenbachi. Next base: position 79,688,505 of record NC_090655.1, read on the forward strand.
TGTGGGCTCCTCAAATACACACTTTAAATTTACCTTGGCTGAAATTATGGTTTCCCGATCATTTCAGACACACATGCACAGCCCGCTTCATCAGGCAATAAGATAGGGGACAAACAGTAGCTCGTCAGTAGCACGAATGCGAAACGCGTTGCATCTTTTGGGGTACCAATAATAAATTTGTTTAAGACAGTATTTTGAGTCTGCTTTCCGGAGGTAAGTCCACCACTGCCTCCCAGCAAATTGTAAAAATTTTATTACCTTTTATCCTGCTGGCGCCTCTGTTCTCTTACGATAATACTGTGTCCACCCCTGGTGGAGGGGTGACCTACCCCTACTTTCCTGATCTACAGAGAGCGACATCTTAATCCTGAGTGAGGACAGGTCTAATCTCCTCACCTGCATCTACAGTGGTTGCCTAAGAGGTAACCCATGTTTGTGAGTATATTCATCTCACACTTACATTTATCCACGGTTTCCAATACATACTACACTATATTGGGCTCTCGGTGTCTCCTATTTATTTCAGACACACAGGAAAGACCTACCTGTGGTGAGTGCTGAATGTGGTTTTGTTTTGTTGTAATGTTGTTGTTTTCTGTATTGAATAGTCTGGGTACATTGGATTGTAGTAGAAGAGATAAGTACTTGAAGACAGTGGTCCTTATCACTGGATCAGTTTCAAGGCTATCAAGCTCCCAGAGCAACAGTGTACAAATTGTGCCCTCCCGTAGATTCAGGTACACTATTGCGATGCAGTAGCCAGATGTGCCCCCCAGTATTAGGTAGCACCCCCAATAGCCAACTAGAACCCCCCAGTTTTAGTTAGCCACTCATAGCCCTCCACACTGCCTCCAGAGTAGCAACACATTTTGTTGCTATGGAGGTGGGTGGAGGGCTAACGGTGAGGTGCTCAGTGGAGCAGAGCGAGTAGAAGAATAATGCCCTCAACCTGCACTCGGATGAGATGATCGGGGGCCACTGTACCCATGCCACCTTGGTTTACTTACACATGGCTGCGCTGAATGGAATTGTAATGTGCTCAGGACAGGAGGAACTGGTAATACAACTTAACAGTGTCACCCAGTCATATCATTACATCTGTAAACAATCCATTTTCTTTGTAGTCATTTAAAAATTAATTGTTTGCAAAATAATGTGAATGATTGTTACAAGATTAGACCCTATCCTAATTTTACAAGGGTTTTGACCAGCTCTTCTTAAGGTGGCCATACGCTTTTTTTTTACCATCGATATTCGGCCGACTTGATCATTTGGTCAAATCTGTTAGAAATCGATTCCCAAAAGGATTATGGATTGACGGATTTTTGGCCAAACTCAGTAGTTTTGGTTGAGTGCATCGGATAGAACTTGTGTGGGAGCGTGTCACTATTAGCGATCGATTACGCAATGAGTGTAAAGCCAGTTTCTTCTGGCCACTGCCAGGTGCTCCTTCCTGTCTTTTCTGTCCCGGGGTGCTGGTGTAAACTAGAGGTCAAACACTAAAGGCCTCTAGTGATCACTTAAAGCGAATCCGAGATGAAAAACTAACTATAACAAGTAACTTGTCTATATATGTTATCTAAAGTTTAGATAGTTTACATGGCATATTTATCTGCAAACAGCTTCAACAGTTTATGAATATTTATTCCTGTGATAAAATGAGGGCAGCCATGTTCTGTTTGTCACATTGTCACAGGCTGAGAGCTGGAGATGCTATCAGCTTGCCTGTGTGTAAATTCAGTCCCCTCTCCTCCTCCTCCCCTCTGCCTCTGAAATCAATGGCTAGTAACACCTCCTCCCCCTGCCTAGACTGAGTTCCTATAAGCTCTTGCTACTGTCTGAAAATGCCAAGGCACTGTGAAAAGCTGTGGGCGAGGCTTGTTTAGTTTATAGGGAATTAGAGTATTAAAACAAAACAAAAAAAGTATTTGGCTTGAGGAATGCCCTATAAACTATATGAAAGGAACACAATTATGCAATGAGTAAAAGTTTATCTCGGATCCACTTTATGTGCCACAATGCACCTAGTGTTTGGCCTCTAGTGTTTACACATGCGGGGAGAGAGGAGACAGGAAGTAAAGTCCAGCCATGGACAGGGAGGGGAGGGTTCATACATGGGGTAGACCTAGGGGGCATGGCTGTCAGGGAGCACAGATTTTCAATAGATTTCATGCTGAAATCCCGGCAGCCCCTAATGAGTACAGAAGGACGAAATGTTTATGGTGGAGCCAAGTGCGTCTGACGTCACCCGGAATTAAGGATGAGACCAGCCGGTTACGTGTGAGCGAGCATCGCTAGGGAGAGAGTGGACCCGCGTGGCTAAGGGACAGTGGCAAAGGGACGTCAGAACCACGTCATTGCTAGCACAAATTGCTGGGCTTCTGCTAATGAGCGTGCTGTAACCTGTACATACTTCAGTGCGTTAGATAGCGCAGGGAGCTATTTGATTTTAATGTGTTGCATAATAATTGGTTTTATATTTTAATTTTATAACTTGTTGGAGCTGGAATAAAGAACTGGATTTTTATCTGATGTGACAGTGTGCCTGCCTGTGATTTACACAAACGCCAGACCCACCTGGCTTTGAGGTGGAGTGAGTATATCTGGTAAGCCCAAATGCTTAAGGGGGTGAATCTGGCACAGTGTGTGTGACAAGTGTGGTTCACAATATCATGTGGTGAAGCGAAGTAACTGAGCTGTTCTAAACAGCAATGCACTAAGCACAACTTTCTTCCTTGTTTGCTTTTAGCTCTGGATCCGAAGTCAGTGATTTACGGACAACATTATACCTCCCCGACTGTATCTTACACCTGGGACAAAGTTATTTGAGTAGGAGCGCTTTTTGGTCTCTTTTAGTCCTCTATACTGTCCAAGTGGTTTGGAGTCACCCTGAGCTGCTTGGTTACTCTGTTGTACTGATCCAAGCCCTATCCCATAGCGCCAGTTCAATCTCTGCCATGTACGGATGAGGACCAAAAGTCCAAAACAGGCTGTCTGCATGTGGGCAGGGCCGGCCCGCCCATGAGGCGGGGTGAAACCTTTGCCTCAGGCGGCACTTCTGGGGGGCGGCATCCGCCCCGTGGGTGTGGGGGGCCGCCCGAGCTGGAGGGGATAGCGGGCAGGAAGGGGGTATTGTGCCTAGCGGCGGGGAGGGGGGGTCGGACCCCCCCCTCCCTCGCCTGGGTCCCCCGTCCTCCGCTCCCCTCCTGCTTTAAAGAGTTAGGTCGCTGGCTGCATTGTAAGAGGCAACAGGCGGGCATCACTCACCTCTTCCTCGTTCCAGCGTGCGCTCCACTGACGTCACTTCCTGCTACGCCGCAGGAAGTGTCGTCAGTGGAGCGCACGCTTAACGAGGAAGAGGTGAGTGATCCCGCCCGTTGCCTCTTACAATGCAGCCAGCGACGTAACTCTTTAAAGCAGGAGGGGAGCGGAGGACAGGGGACCCAGGTGAGGGGGGGGTCCGATCCCCCTCCCCGTCGCTAGGCCCAATACCCCCTTCCTACACGCTATCCCCTCCAGCTCGGGCGGCCCCCCCACACCCACAGCTTGGGGGGGGGGGGGATTTCTTTCAAGATTGCCTCAGGCGGCAAAAAGTCTAGGGCCGGGCCTGCATGTGGGGTTGATGTAAAATTTATAAGTTATAGGCTCACTATACACCAGCGGGTCTGGATTTAAGCCTGGCTTCAGGGGCATAAATTTACATATTCAGTAGCAGTGCATTGTGGGTGACCACAGATGTTCACTTAAAGAGACTCTGAAGCGAGTCAAAATCCACGTTTTTAACTTCTATTTAGGTTAAGTACTATAGCTAATGCTAAAGCGCCACATCCCCGCGGCAAAACGATGGGTTTATACCCCCCAAATCCCCTGTGCAAAATCCACTACTTGGTCGTGGATTTTGCTGCACATGGAGGCAGAGCTTTGAACTGCAGCTCTGTCTCCATGCGTGTCAATCTGCCCATGGATCTCCACCCCCCCCCAGTCCCTCTCAGTGAAGGAAGATTGAGAGGGGTGGGTGGGAGAGGAGGCGATCTGCAGGGATTGACGCGCGAAGAGGCAGAGCTACAGCCCTAAGCTCTGCCTCAAGCAGGAAGCGCTCCCTGCACTTAGCACAGGGGATTTGGGGGGTATAAACCCCTTATTTTGCCGCGGGGATACGGCCTTTTAGCACTAGCTATAGTGCTTAACATAAATGGAAGTTAAAAACGTGGATTTTGACTCGCTTCAGAGTCTCTTTTAAGCTGAATTGCCATAAGGTAAGTACCTTCTTTTTTTAAGAAGGCAAATCACATCAAGCATCACTTTTTAGTAGGAGAGCTTTTCAGTCTCTTTTAGTCCCTATACTTTCCTAGTTGTTTTGGGTCACCCTGAGGTGCTTGGTTACTCTGTTGAGTGTAAGAGTGCTGTCACAACTGTATGGTTTCCAGGGATGCTCATCCAGATTCCAGATACCCGAATGATCCAGATATCCAAATGTTTTTCTGGTATCCGAACTCTGATACGGATTCCAGATAGCTGGATAATTCCGGAATGCACTATCCGAGCGAATCCGGATACGTATTAGGTATCTGGAAATCAGGCAAGATACCTACTTGACGTCATTGAGCCAATCAGAAGGCTCCCAGCTGAAGCCCTAGCAACCAATCACAGAGGGGAACCCTGGCCAGCCCCTCCTGTATATAAGGCGGGTGCCATGATGAAACTCGTCCTTGCTTGTGACTGCTCACTGAGAGACATCGCCAGTGCTGTTGGCTAAGCAAGTGCTGTATTACTGTGTTAAACCTAGCGTTTTTGCTCCTAAACACCTGTACTACACCAGTATTTTTATTTTATTTTTTTTAGTTAGCAAGCTTGTATTTTGATTTTAGTCAGTGTGACAGTCAGACTCAGTGCTGCAGCTGCTAGGCTAGGTTAGAGCCTGCTGTGAAGCTACAGTATAGCTTGTAGGTTATTAGGGATTAGATTACTGTACTACTAACTTTTTGTTTTTTGTATTATACCTCCCCACCTAAACAATTGCTGTTTTTCGTTAACCACTTGACTGTGCTGCTCCTGCAGCGTGGTGCACGCGATCGGGCGCCGCTAGCCCCCCGATCAGTGAATGGGAATATAATTCCCATTCACCGATCTAAGCCCCCCGGAGAAATACCGATCTAAGCCCCCCGGAGAAATACCGACACTTTCTAAGCAGAGAGCGCGGTATTTCTGCCCGAAAAAAAATGTACAGCCTCCTAATAGTTCCTGGCAGCGTGATCGTACGCTCCAGGAATTTTTTTGACTGCAAAAAAAACTAGTAAACTGCACCCACATACATTTTTTAAATAAAGAATTACATTACCTCTAAAAAATAGCTGTTTCCATCCCAAACTAAAATCACCCACATACATTTTTAATTAAAAAATAAATAAAAAAATTATAATTTAAAAAAAAAAAACTACATAAATAGTTACCTAAGGGTCTATTTTTTTTAAAATATACATGTTAAGAGAGCATCTTATTCATTTTTTTTTAATTATAAGCTTGTAAATAGTGATGGACGCAAATTGAAAAAATGCACTTTTATTTCTAAATAAAATATCGGCGCCATAAATTGTGATAGAGACATAATGTAAAAGGCGTAATAAGCGGGACAAATATGCAAATAAAATACATAGGTTTTAATTACGGTATTAATTTTAAACTACAATGGCCAAAAACTGAGAAATAATGCATTTTTTCCATTTCTTTCTTAATCTTCCTGTTAAAATGGATTTAGAAAAAAATAATGCTTAGCAAAATGTACTACCTAAAGAAAGCCTAATTAGTGTCGGAAAAAACAAGATATAGATCAATTAATTGTGATTAGTAGCGATAAAGTTATTGGCGAATGAATGGGAGGTGAACGTTGCTCGGATGCATGAGATTTTCCACGCTTTAGGCTGAAGTGGTTAAAAAAAAAAACATGATGCTTCATGCAGCATTTACTATAAAAGATGTTTGGGAAGCAATTTAAAGGCCAGTTCCGGATTTCAGTCCGGATTCCAGATTTCCCGGATAACGAGTTCGGATATCTGGATAGACTTGGATTTCCGAACGGTTCAAATCCAGATATCTGGATTTATCCAGATTTTTTGTTATCGGGATCCGGAACAACCCGGATATCAAAAAGAGGTATCCGAGCACCACTGATGGTTTCCTGCCGATATGTTTAGTAAGAAGGAGATCTTCAGGTGTCCTTGGGCCAGGGATTCCATCTAAATTTTGCTAATGAATCTCACGATTTATAGCGATGTCTCAGGTAATAACTCATTAATAAAGCATAAGAGTTTTTCTACTTACTACAGAGCTGGTCACCACTGGAGCATTGTAGTAGCGTCCGAGTCTGAAGTCGGATTTTTTCATCGTCCATCGTTGAATATCCGTATCACAGGTAATTGTCTATAGAGACAACAGAAGTAACACAGTTAAACAATTGTGTCTAAAAACAATAATTATTTGTAAAAATCCCTACAATGCCAACACTCCCCAGTGCCCAGATACAGCAAGAACTTAAAATGTATTGCTGTCTGTTTCACCATAAGCTTGCTGGGTAATCTGTACCTCTGGGTGCTTCAAGTCATACTCCATAGAGCCATATTAATCCATGCCATGTGCTGATGAGCATCAACCAATCTGAAACAGTCTGTATACATGTTGGATTGTTGTGGCTCTGTACAATTAACATGCTGACACATCATTGCATCCCAGAGGATCTGGAGGTGTGTTTAGCTTACAGGAACAACAAAAGATGATTTGCATATTCAGCAGTGAAGCATCCTGGGAGACATATGTTCACTCCAATCTGAATAATCACAAATGCCTTCTTTTTTAAGAAGGCACATTTTGTTTTGCATAACAATTTAGTAAGAGGGCTTTTTAGTCCTTTGTAGCCCCTCACACACGCCTAGGAGTTCTGGTTCACCATGAGGTTGCTGGGTAATCTGTATGTCTATTTCACAGTAAGGTTTCGAAAGACTGCATAAAAATGGCTGTGGTGGTCTTGCTGATGGAGGGAGGAGAGGGAAGGGTAGGGTTTCAGACCTCTAATCATTTACAGGTGAGCGGGTGAGTCTGCTGCTGCTGACACTCAGGGCCGAATCTAGACTTTTTGCTGCCTGAAGCATACTTGTGAGCATGTGCTCCCCGCCTGAATTGAAATGACTGCTCAGCCCGACACAATTTGCACCACACATCATAGCTGTGGTGAGCCACCCACAAAAAACAGCCTCAGTATAGGCAAGTAGCCAGGTATACCTGCCCCCAGTATTGGTAGATAGGTACAGTTGCCCCCAGTATAGGTTGGCTAGGCACTCTCTTCACTTCCTGTTTCTGCCCCCAGACTTCTGCCGCCTGAGGAAGTCGCCTCACTTGGCATCATGGGTGGACAGGGCCTGCTGACACTTGCCGATCCCTGCAGCTCTGACACAGAGCTTTACAATCAGGGCTCTCTTGCCCTTATATATTTACAATCTTGTTCCCACTACAAGAGCTTTTTTAAGCGCTTTGTGATTTTAAAAGTTCTTGCTAATGTTATCCTATGTGAGTGTTCTCACTAGATTGATGTGATTTTGTCAAAATTCTCCATATCATTGCATTAGCAAGAACTTTTCAAAATCACTAGCGCTTAAAAATCTCTTGTGGTGTGAACCAATCCTAACAGAGGCTGGATAGCATACTGGTAAGGCCTTTTATGCAGGGTTTGAGCCTTTGACCAGGGTTTGAATCCTGGCTCAAGTCAGTATGTAAGGAGTCTTAGGGCAAGATTCCCTAATGATCCTAATGATTCCCTAAATGGCGGTAGCCCTAAAGTGGAAAAAAAAACACAATTTAAAAGTTCTGTGTCTTGTAACAAGGACACAGACCAAAATAACATCCATTATGCAAATCAGTATCATTACCTGCCTAGCTGATGGTGTGCAATAGCTTTAGAATACCTAGATAAGCATGATGAAGCAGAACTGTATGTTGATGACAAGATCTGCACAACGACTATCATTTAGCAAGACTGCAGGCTGGAGTGAGTGAATCACCAGCACTTACACCAATAAACCCAAACATTCAAACCACTGACAGGTGATGTGGAGGACATGGATTATTTGCTTACAACACACTGTTCAAAGTGTGACATATATTAGGCAAGAAGTGAATAGTAAATTCCTGCAGGCCATGCGCTTAAAGCAAGGAAAAAGGCCTAGAGTAAGGATATAAAACATCCTGACCAAAACCAAACTGTGATAGCTAGACCAATGAGAAGCTCCAAAACAGCAGGTGTTCTCAGTGTGCCGTGGTAACTGTGGTTAGTACTTAGCGAAAAGTGGTAAATGGACTGTCAGTGGTGATAGTGGCATGGCAATAAAAAATGCAGAGGTTGCAACTACACCAGGGCCTCTGGACCCGAGGGACCTCCCATGGGGCAAATGTCCAATCACTGCATTAGATCTTTAATGGCGATTGGTCACTAAGAACTAGTGAAAACGCCAAAGAGGCAAATATAAGACTGGCTTTTTTTAGGGCTTTCCTGTATGATGTGAGACATGGTGGTGGTGCACGTGTGTGTGTCTACTGGAATGGACATAACTACATGTGGGGGTGTTGGAATGTATATTTAGCAACAACAGTCTAATATATATATATATATACATATACACGCACACACACACTCACACATATACCGTATATGCATTACTACCTATAACCACAGGGTGGCAGTATGTTCTAGTAACAAGAGTCTTACTACATCCCGTGTCTGTTGTGTGTAACAGCGAAGAGAGCCATCAGCCATGAGGTATGTAGGGAGAGAAGAAAAAGACAATCGAGAGCCCCCGATAGTGTAATATTGTAAAAACAATTGACGTCGAATGCAAATAGTGGAAATATACTCACAAGTGTGGGTTGCCGCATTCAGGCAACCACTTGTAGCGCAGGTGGGGAAATTAGGCCTGTCCCCGCTCAGGCTAAAAAGTTGCTCTCTGTATAGAAGAAAAAGGTGTCCACACCTATCCACCAGGTGGATGATCACGTAATGAAAAATCAGAGGCGCCAACAGGATAAAAATGATGCCAATTAAATCCAAATAAAATGTAGGCGGCACTGGTGGATTTGCCTCCCCTACAAGCACAACCAACCACTATATATGGTAAAGATAAAATTTTTAATCAATTTCGAGCTCCCAGAAAAACAACAATTATTAATTGTTGTTTTTCTGGGAGCTCGAAATTGATTAAAAATTTTATCTTTACCATATATAGTGGTTGGTTGTGCTTGTAGGGGAGGCAAATCCACCAGTGCCGCCTACATTTTATTTGGTTTTAATTGGCATCATTTTTATCCTGTTGGCGCCTCTGATTTTTCATTACGTGATCAGCCATGAGGTGTTATTAATATCTGTTTCTCCTGCATTCTACATAGCTGTGCATAAAGAATCTAGATTACAAATGGCCTTTCTAACAGAAGAATTGGGTATACTGTGGTGACATGCCCATGGTAGGTGAGGCAAGGCGTTTGGATGTTGTCATGTTAGCCTTGGTTTTAATGGGAAGGGGTAGTAGTCATATTAGCTTCCCCATTATGTGAGTGGGGGTCATGGTGGCTGTACTTTTTATAAAAGTCCTGACATATGGGTGCCCTGGTCATGGGGCTGGGTAAATGTAGCGGGTCTTCATAAAAATATTACGTGGGGCAAAAAGATATGTAGTTATACTGTAGAAAGTAGGTGAGTAGCCACCAATCCAAAGGAAATCTGTAACGATCGGTAGCAGCACGCAGAGAGAATCTGATTATTGGCGATCTGCAGACTCACCAAGAATGCAGATATATACCCGATTATTGATGATCTGCAGTATCACCGATAATCCGATATATTGCTAACCTCTGGGCACCAGCAAAAGAACACAATAAAGACAATAATATAAATCACAGAAGTGTGGAAATATCCACCACACAGCAATTCCTCAGAGGTGTGGTTACCTCGGAATGGGAACCCCGTGCGTGAGATCCTCTAACAGGCAGAGTGAGGAATCTCTACCCCTAGCAGTAATCGTCTGCTTGGGACAGGCGTCTCGGAGAGGCAAGCCTCAGGGATAACCCTCCAGTGGGAGACGTTCCACTGAAGGGAGAATGGTCAGACAGGCCGAGGTTCAGCAACAGAGATGACAGATAAAGTACAAAGACAGAAGGCTGATTCGGTATCCAAGGCAAGCAGGGTCTGGCAACGGTATATCAGATATGCGAGGTACCGAATCAGAAGACAGAGGAGTAGTCAGAAAAGCAATAAGACATAACAGATATCAAACAATGCCTAGTCTGAGTGCGAGGTCCTTGGTCTCAGCACCCTGGAACTAGTCTGAATAATAACACGGATTAACCGTACAAGTAAACTGGCTAAGTGTGAATTCCCAGGTCCACCTGGTTCTAACACACTGTAGGATCTGACTAAAGGTCTGAGTGCTTCCACGTAGTGATCGCAACGGCAGACAACCAGCAACTGACAAGCAAGCTGTATATATAGTTGCAGGACTCTGCCGCCCCGCCCGAACCACTCAGCCAATCAGGAGTCCAGCAGGAATAAGCTGATCATCCTAATCAGCTGACACATCTCCTGCTGGCATAAAGGTCCTGACTCCTGGCTCGCGCGTGCGTAGCTCTAAACCTGTGTGAACTAACAGGCTCAGCCACACCAGCTGCATGCTGCTGCGTGCAAACCGCCGCGCTGGACGCGGAATCAGCCGCCTGACCGTTGTTGCATGCGGCGGCGTTTCCGTGTCCCGCCCGTCTGACACACGCTTCCGCATGCAAACCGCCGCACTGGACGCGGAATCAGCCACCTGCTCAGTAGCACTCACGGCAGCTTTTCCGCGATATCTCACAAAATCACAAACAGTTGGAAGTGTCAACAGGATGATTACCTGAAAGGAACACTATCAAACCAAGTGTTCTAAAATTACAATGTTCGGAAGCATCAACAGGATGATTGCCTTAAAGGAACAATATCAAACCAAGTGTTCTAAAATTACAATGTACAGATAATGTCTAAGTAGCTGTGTAAACATTTTCCTACTTTTTATGTTAAATATCAGAGGCAAAAGCTGTAATTCATTATGTGTAGATTTTAGTTCGGTTGGAATGTGTCATTTGCATAGGTGAATCTCTGCAGTCTGACATGCTAAGAAAAGTGTAATATTGAAGCAGAGTTATATGAAATGCCTCTGGTGTCAGGTTTCATACACTATTACAAATGTTTAAGATACATTTCTGCAGAGAGCTCTCAGAGACAGGCAGCTGCAGTGAGAGCTTTCTCTCACACACTGGGTTAACAGATGTAGTATGAGGGAATCCCCCCTCCCTTCATGATTTAGTTCATCAAATGTTGGTGTCACTGAAGTGTCAAAGGAATTTGGTAACAGTAAACAAAGAGATAAGCATTCAAATGTATACACCTGTACTTAACAGCACTTCCCAAACTATTCCTATATCAATTGAAAAAAAAAAACATGTTAATCGATAGTGTTCCTTTAAAGGGAACCAGAGAGGAACATTCGTTAAAAACAGAAAAAGCTTTTATACATACCTGGGGCTTCTTCCAGCCCCATAAGCCTGAATCGCTCCCACGCAGCCATTTTCCGCTTCCTCTATTGCCGGTACCGGGTCCCGTCCCTTCCGGCAGACGCGGCCAATAATTGCCCACATCACAGGGGCTCCCTCCATACCTGTACGTATGCAGCCTCACGCGTCCTTATATTGAGGGAGTCCCCTGTGATGCGGACAATTGGCCGCGTCTGCCGACCGACTGGCGGTAATGACGGGACCCAGTACCGGCGGATCCAAGCAGCGGAGGACGGCGGCGTGGGAGCGATCCGTGCGTATGGGGCTGGAGGAAGCCCCAGGTATGTATAAAAGCTTTCCCCCAAAGTCTCTGGTTCCCTTTAAGCTGCCGTATAGTAAAACAACCACAAGTTGTCACTGCGTGCAGAACGTGATGATAATTTTAAGAGGATTGTCATTTCCTGTGTTCTAAGCAATCTGCATTTCCTGATGGTGGTGTATGATATGTATCTGCATGTTTTCCTTCAGTAAACAGTTCTGACTTGTTATACTGGATGTCTATCTGCATGTAAAGAACACTAAGCTCCAACACAAACAACCTTCAGCCTCACCAGTCAGGGGGCGCTCTCTACCGGTTTGTCTGACCTGTCGCTCCCTCATTCACAGAGCCCGCATGTGTAGGTGAAGGACGATACATTTTGAAAGTCACAAGGTTTTAGGATGATACTTATCAGCTGTGAAACAAATGCAACATGATCACTGTGAATGCACTGCGCGCAGCCAACCTACTGTGATTTCAAGTTAAAGCCATGAATAAATAAATCTATATAGGCGTGGGTGGAGGGCGCCTCATGTATTATGTACAAAACAGGTTTCTGTTACAATGCAAACAGCTCATGTGTCCAAAGCTATGCACTTCAGGATGGCTTGACGTCTCAGTGAAAACAAAGAGGAAATTTGGGAAGTGCTGTTTATACCTTGGCAAAACGTCACTGCTATTTCAAAGGGAACTCAACTACAAACTGAAAACACATAATAATAATAATAAAAAATAATATATATAATGCAGGAATCCCCCCCATTTCTACTGGAATTACTGAGGTAATTTTAAGCCAATCACAAGATTCAGTTTTTCCGATTTCCATTTGGTCATTTTTTTTGCATTCTCTGATGCAAAAAAAAGCCAAACACAAAACCCCTCAGAAATCAAAAGTTAGAAAAAACGGAAATTGAAAAAACAGAAAATCAGAAATACAGAAATTGGCATTGGCGGAAATCGGAATTTCCACAGAATCGGAAATGGGCATTTCCGACCAGAAAATAAATTGATCTTACCCCAAGTGAGTGGTTGGATATAAAAACCTCAATTTTATTGGACGCTTAAATAAGGATGACATGTTTCGCTAGTCTTGCCCGCTTCTTCAGGGCTTTTGTCTGTGTCCACGTCTGATGTTTCAATGTCGGAAGCCGCCGCCATCTTGGACTCTCAGACTGCGCCACGGCCTGTTCTCTCTCAGCTGCCTCTTCTCCTTCTCTTTATCCTTAAAGGTACGGGTAATGTAGCGATCCAGTGTAGGATAGTCTGGTATCTGTGACATACTATGAGGGTAAAAGTCCCAGGCTTTGTAAATCGGGGGAATAGCTCAGCGCTTTTGCTGCCATCCCTCTCAGCGCTGGAACCTGAAGTCCAACAGTTTCTTTGTGTGGAACAACAAAGGACTATGAGCGACAAGATACAGGAAGATTCGACAGATCCGCATGTAGACAAAATGCTCCACCTGCTGATTACTGTGGTTTCCTTTCAACAACCCAGTTTACTTCTACTAGCTTTAATTTAGTAGACGTAAAAACTACACTATCTCTGTGCCCCCGGTGGTGTCTGTTTTCTTTTCTTTCTTTTTTTTTGCGTTTCCTGAAATTCTTTGAAGTTGATTTGATTGAGCAAGGAGCCCTATGAAAATGTATACTGAATCCTGACTTTCCCGTGTCCCTTGTAATATTAATTAGCAATGCATTTCAGCATCTAGCCTCTATATGATCTGCAGTACCAATATAAGAAGACCGGGCTAGTTCTAGCTACAAATGGGCCCTGGTGCAAAAAGTAGCCTGGGGGCCTCCTGTCCCTCCATCCTTTCCCCCACCATTACAGCACATTCACTCCCCAGTACCCCTGAGTGCTGCCGGGCCCCCATCAAGCAATTCAGGGCAGTAGCGTGTAGGAAACAGCATGAGGTCAGAGAGGCTGGTGATGCACAGCAGCAAACAAGGCAGAGAGTGATATGTATGTGGGGTAATTGCAGGATTAGAAGGTGGGACATTTTGTTTCACTTCATGTGTGGGGTAATTGTTGCATCTCATGTGTGGTTTACTTGTTGCAAGGTGACTGCTGCATTTCATAAGGGGAGATGGCAGACAGGGGGCATCTTCACAAGGTTTAATTTGGGCAGCAAAAAGTCTAGAACAGGCATGGGCAAACTTGGCCCTCCAGCAGTTAAGGAACTACAAATCCCACAATGCATTTGCCTTTATGGGTCATGACTGTGGATGTCAGACTCCTGCTATGCATTGTGGGACTTGTAGTTTCTCAACAGCTGGAGGGGCCAAGTTTGCCCATGCCTGGTCTAGAACCTGCCCTGCCCCCCAGGTTTATCCCCACCAAGGCCCTGGTAGCCAGTTGTGACCATCTTTAGCCAGGTGATGGGTACACTTGGGGGCCTCTATGAACTCTGGGGCAATTGCCCCCTTTGCCCATATTATAGCGTGGCCCTGAGAACACTTTGGTGTATGTATTGTGGGGATGCTGTAAGTTGGGGCAATTCTTATGAGGAAGACAAAAAGGAATTATCCAAAGTAGCTGTTCGGTTTGTCAGGAGAACAGATTTCAATATTCAAGACCTGAGCAGACCTCAGTAGATGCTAGGACCTTGTAATGTCTGCTCTCCAGGGACCTGCAATGCTGCTGCTCCTCAGGACACAGAACTTCCTGCTGCTGCACACACCCAGCTGAAGCAGTTGATAGAACACCGGTAGAGGGCACTTAGGGGGTGGGGCTTAGTTAGGGGCAGGGCCTAATACAGGGGCATGCTACCCTCTAGGACCAATGGCAATCCAGGCAGTGGCCTAGAACACCTTTGCCTAAAAACAGCCCTGACCATGATGCTTACCCAGCAGCACACTCGGTGGTGAGGGCATTGGTTCACCCTCGCACTACAGCTTTCAGTATAAAAATATGGCCAAATTCACTTTAACATTAACACAAAGTAAAAACAATACTCTCAAAGGCCCATTTCAACCCTATTCACATGTAGTTGATCAGTTCCCCATCAGGCAGCTGCTCATATCTCATTCCATATTTAAAATGAGGATGTAGGGGGATATAACTACCAGATGTCAGTTTACTCCATGTTTAACTTCTGATCGTAAATGGAACAAAGCAATCCACAGGCTACAAGAGACCTTTGACCCTTTCGGGAAGCAGGTTGCGTATCTAGATCTACCTTTGTGTACACATTATGAGCGGATGTGTGGTATTTTACTAGGATGACAGATGCAACAGAAATGAGCTGTGCGATTATTCTATAGAAGAAGGAAAGTGAAAAAAAACACAGACACTGAACTAAAGAGGTTTGTGCTTACTGACCATAGTGCCCAACTGTCCCTCTTTTGGAGGGACAGTGACAGTCCCTCTTTGGGAACCCAGTCCCTCTTTCTCACTCATTTCGTCCCTCTTTCAGGACTCATGTACATATCTATGTAAATATATGTATTTAATCTACTGAAAAATGAGTTTAATTGACTCTAAACTTTATCCCCATCCTTTAAATTGATATATTTCTTATTTTCAAATGTTAATATGAAGGAAAATGAACCAGGATAGAAAGGACCAGCGTGGCTTGAATTATAAAACAACATTTTTCGTATGAAATCTTTATGGGATGTGTGACTAGGGGTGTGCCAGGGATTTGATTAGGGGTGTGGCTTAAGTGTCCCTCTATCTCATCTCAAAAAAGTTGGGAGGTATGCTTTAACCCATTTTAATGCTGACACACTTTTCCAGATCATTAGGGCAAGTGTACACAGGCATTTATCTTTGCATTTGGGCTATGTTAAACAGCTAAGAGCTGGTTCACTCTGCAAAAGCTTTTTCAAAGCGCTTATGAATTTAAAAGCTCTTGCTAATGTTATCCTATGTGTGTGCTCTCACTTGAGCGATGTGAATTTATAAAAATCACCCATAGCATTGCATTAGCAAGAGTTTTTGAAAACCCTAGTATTTTAAAAAGCTATTGCAGTGTGAACCAGCCCTTCAAGAGGAACTTTATCCCATGGATTGGACACCATCCCAACCAGTAGTCAATACCCCCTTCCCCACAAGATATCTTTACCTTTCCTTGAACAGATCATCAGGGGGGTCTGTATGGCTGATATTGTGGTGAAACCCCTCCCACAGTGTGATGTAAGGGACATGACCAGGGGCGTAACAATAGATCCTGCAAGGGATTCAGCTGCAGGGGGGTTCCATGGGGGGAGAAGTTTATTTTGCCTGTCCTGATAGACTAACAACTAAGGTCACAGAGAGAAAAAGCTTTCTGCTCTCTGCACAATTGTTCTAATGACTGCATCTGTTCAGCCACTGATTTTGAAGTATGCAAAGTTTTGCAGACAAATATTTGTAGACAATCCCTATTCAGTATTCAGCAGGCTCTTGTGTACAGCATTCATCCCCCAGCCTCTCCACCCCCTCTCCAAGTGTTGTGTACTGTAGTGATGTTTGAGCAATGTAGTGAGTCTGGGCATCAGTTTTCTGTGTGTGTTTTTCTGTATGCCTTTTCTGCACACCATGGGCTTGATTCACAAAGCGGTGCTAACCTACTTAGCACGTCTAAAGTCTTTAGACGCGCTAACCAGGGTGCTAAGTAGGTTAGCACCGGATTTCTAAATCAGATCGCGCGCTAACTTTGCGCGCGCAAAGTTTTACGTGCGCAAAGTTTTACGCGCGCTAAGTCCCATAGGCTTTAATGGGCACTTCGCGCGGAGCGCCCTGCGTTCTGTGCAGTACGCGCGTAAAGTTTTACGCGCATAAAGTTTTGCGCGCGTAAAGTTTTATGCGCGAAAAGCTTGTTTAGACGTGCTAAGGGGGTTTTCACAGGCGTGCTAACAGTTAGCACCGCTTTGTGAATCAAGCCCCATGTGTGTCTGTATATGTGAAAACATGCACATTTATATCACAGAAGCTAATGTAATTGATAGAGAAAATGCATGCAGCACTTCACTGCTGTCTGTTTTTATCTGCATGGGGAAAAAACATTCAAGTGTACAATAGCCAGTTGAATAACATTGGTTCTCAGTTCACCTGTGCAGAGAGCAAGGGGAGGGGGCCCCATCCAAAGTTTCGCAGGGGGGCCCAGTGATTTCTAGTTACGTCCCTGGACATGACCCTGACAGTTTCCTGTCTGTGAACCACATTGCATTGTGGTAAATAATGGTTGTTATTGCTAAGCAAGCAGTATCTGCCTATGTGCATGTCATATTGTTAGTGGGTGTGTTTGGGTGTGTTTCATTATTTTTTTTCTCTCATATCTTCTGAGCCCTATAGTAGAAAGTGCTTGTTCACCACTTTTAACTCCCTTCTCCACCCCCTCCTCCTCCTCCTTCTTCATGCTTATCAACTGAAGAATTTGCAACATATTTCACTGATAAAATTGACAAAATCCGTAGTGGTTTTTCCATAAAGCTCTCTAATTCCTTCTACACCTCACTTCTTGACTGCTCTCTATCCACTTTCTCTCCACTCTCTGAACATTCTCTCTCTTCTCTAATCTCCAAACCTCATTTTACCATGTGTTCCTTGGATCATATCCCCTCCCATCTCATTCTGTAGCTATCCTCATCCTTCATCCCTGTACTAACATCGCTATTCAATCTATCCCTCCCTCTCTACTGGCATCTTTCCATCCTCACTCAAAAAGGCTGTTGTGACTACTTAAAAAAACATCTCTAGATCTTACTGAACTCGCCAACTACCGCCCTGTGTCACTTCTCCCATTTGCATCCAAATTACTGGAACGCCATATACATGCTGAACTAAGCCATTATTTAGCATTTGGAATTTGTAACACATTTATACATATTAATTTTGTCACTGTAATTACCATTCTGCATGTTGTACTGTTTCTGTATTTTGTATCAACTCTGTATTTTGTATATTGGTGTATACCATTGTCTGTATTATTTTGTACCCCATGTTTGTTTATTAATTTGTACAGTGCCATGGAATATGTTGTCACTTTACAAATCAATAATAATAATAATAATAATAATAATAATAATAATAATAATAATGGGTAATGGCAGTTAGTGCTATTGGTTTTTATTTTCCTTGTCTACCAGCAGTAAAGAGGATTACCTGCAGGCTCAAACAGCATGAACGACTTACATGGCAAATATCAATCATTTCTTGACCTATCTTCAATATATTTATTTCCTTCCACCACTACTATCTTTTGATAAAGTTTCTCTCTAAAACACTGGGGCCCCTATTCAAGTCAACTTTTCTCCTACATTTTCTGCTGAGTGACATTTTCACACCTTATCAATAAAATGCCTTTCAAACCAACAGCAAACAAGAAATTACTATAATAATTTTGACAATCCTTTTTACCTACTTTTCAATTGCAGAGTGCTGAAAAGTTATTTTAAACAGAAGATGAAAAATTATCTCCTAGAATAAAATTTAGGAGAAAAAGTAAATTGCATATGGCCCTTGGTTTGAATTTTGAGATCATATGGAGAAAAACAACTGCACAGTTTTCCTCAAATAGTATTTGGTTTGTTACAAATGGAGTCCTGTTCTGCTAGGCTTGAGATTTGTTCACAATTTCTTTGTCAGTCGATGACCAGTTAGTGAAGACTGAATTCATTGAGAACATGTTGAAAATGGGGTGTAAGCGCATTGTGCTGTGTTAGAATAAACACTAGTGGACAAGAGCCTAAAGGTGCGTACACACATGCGACTATAGTCATTTGAAACGATCGTTCCCCGATCGTTTCAAACGACAATCGTTTAAAAAAAAAGCAACCAACGATCATTAAGTCTAACGACGGACGAGCTAGATCGTTAAAAACGAACGATCTAGCTTGGCGGATTTTTTCCAACGACGATCGTTTGAAAAAGTAGTACATCGTTGGAAATGGTCGTTCGTACTAGGCTTGACATGCGCATTTCGCTATTTCTCCGTGGAACTTTTCATTTTTATGCGCAGGCGCAATAGTTGCTTTACGTGATGTAACGTTCGTTCTAACGATCAGATCGTTACACACAATTAAAAACTAACTTTACTTTCATCAATTAAAAGTTCGTTCGTCATTCGCAACAAACGATCGTTGTCGCATGTGTGTACGTAGCATAAAGATGCACACACATGCCCACTTACTGTCTCGCATAGGGATCAAGACTCAAATCCTCACGTGACAGCTGAGTGCTGTAAAGACGCATTGCCATTGAGGCAAAGAGAGCAATTGCCTCAAGGCCCCAACCTCTCCAGGGGCCCCCATGCCACTGGACGCACCAGGTGGCCTGACTGCTCCCCATGACCCCCGCATGTTCTGTAGCTCAACTGTCTTGTAATAACTCACCTGTTCGGGCAACTGCTTCTCTGTATGCCTGGCACATGTTATTTACACATAACATGCCCCAGATGGACACAGGCAATGGGGATCGGGATGGAGCAACCACCAGAACAGGTGAGTTATTACAAGGCAGCTAAGCTACCGAATATGTGGGGCTATGAGGAGAAATCATGGGGGAGACCACCTGGGGGGTTTGGAGGCGTGGGGACCCCATGGGCCCACCAAGTTACTTTTGCCCCAAGGCCCCAATGTGGCTTAAGCCAGGCCTGGGCACATGATGTAATGGAAGCTTTGAGCAGGCAGGGTGAGTAGGGGGAACAATGGGCCTGCATTGACCAAGACGTTCTGGCATTCCAGATTTCTCGGCAACATATCGGGGTTGCCTAGACTCTCAGCACAGATAGCTCAGTCTGATTTGGCCAAAAACGCTCTAGAATGTGTTTGAGGCTTAAAGGTTTGTGCACACTATACCAGGTGGCTGTGCATTTTAAAGCAAAGACCAGCCACCTGTTTTGCAGTTACCAGTATTCCAAATTCAATAGCACAAAATGGGAGAGTGCTGCTTTGCAGACCAAAATCCAGTCATCAGTGCATTTTCAGAACACTCTGCAGACTTCAGCAAAGTGCTTAAGTGGGACCACCAGACAGTCCATCTGTGCCAGGGCTCATGTCCTTTTGTATCACACAGTATCCTCTCCATAGCAACACGTAAGTGCACAAGCCCTACACAAAACAAATCCACTGCATCCAGTAAGATATTTTTTCCATGTGTCTGAATATACAGTATACCTAAAAAAAAAACAAAAACAAAAAAACAAAAAACAACAACACTTACTTACCTAAAGCATTAATCCCCCAGAAACAGAGAGCGATGGCATCAATGAGCCACTACCTTTACCTCTTTAGAGATCCAAGGCACTAAATTACTCCTTACTTTTTCCCATTATGATACTATCTCTCTACCTAAGCAAGGACACTTTCAGATTTTGCACGGCAATCTTTATGATGTAAAAATCAATGAACTAGCCAACAGGAACTAAGGTCAGTTTGTAAAGGGCTTTGGTAACTTGGTAGAGCTGCGAACCTCTCATCAGAGATCTCACCAGCAGAGTGTTCCAACAAGTGTTAGACGAAGTCAGCAGCTGACATAACACATTGGCATCTTCTCAAGAATAAAATATTAGTAATGCATTACAAAGCTTAAGACAAATGCATAATGTACGGTAATCCTGTTTGTGCAGATTCCTTTATATGCTGGTGATCAGACTAAGCCAGACGCTTCCATATGAAAGAAAATCATAAACAAAAAGATACATGCAGACTTGCGTCACGTGTAAAAGATTTGCACTTTCCATTATCAACTGTTCCATTAAATACAGTTCAAAAGCACTGCTACCAATGCAGATTATACTTTTAGCACCCCCTAGGCCAACTTTCTTGATAATTTTTCATCCATGTGCGACATTATCCCCCATGGCTTGTGCAGCCTGATTCCATGTGTACTATCCATGTACAACAGCATCTCTCATGCACAGCTCTCTTGGACAGCAGCACCCATTTGCCATGTGTTGCACCCCATTTTCAGTCTCCTTTTTCAACTTATATATCTTTGTCTTCCCAGTTCAGCCTCCCCTCTTTGATGTCCAGCGGCCTCCTTGGGCTGCAAGTGCGCAAGGCCCAGGCCTTTGTGGCCTTTCCAAAAATCCTGCCATGACTGCAACATGCACAGACACATGTAGACTGTGACTGCTATTGATCAGATGTTTAAAGAGAAACTCCAACCAAGAATTGAACTTTATCCCAATCAGTAGCTGATACCCCCTTTTACATGAGAAATAGAATGATTTTCACAAACAGACCATCAGGGGGCGCTGTGTGACTAATTTTGTGCTGAAACCCCTCCCATAAGAGGCTCTGAATACCGCGGTACTCTGGGCAAACTGCCACAATGTAACAATGTTCACAGACAGGAAATGGCTGTTTAAAGCTGTCTGTAACAGCCAGAGCAGCTAGAAACAGCTACATAACTTGCCCACAGTAACAATGTCACCATGTAATACATGTCAGAATGTGAATCTGGGAGAGGAAAGATTTTACAATGAGCAAACACTGACTAAATCATTTATACATAATTATTGTAAAAATGAAGCACTTTTTTTTATTAAATAATTTTCACTGGAGTTCCTCTTTAACCACTTGAGGACCCACCCTTTACCCCCCCTTAAGGACCAGCGCTGTTTGTTTGGATCTGTGCTGGGTGGGCTCTGCAGCCCCCAGCACAGATCCGCGGCCACACAGAGCGATCAGATCGCCCCCCTTTTTTCCCCACTAGGGGGATGATGTGCAGGGGGGTCTGATCGCTCCTACCTGCAGGCATGTTGCGGGGGGGGCACCTCAAAGCCCCCCCCCGCGGCTACATTCTCCCCCCTCCCTCTCCTACCTGCTCCCCCGGGAGATCTGGGCTGCACAGGACGCTATCCGTCCTGTGCAGCCAGTGACAGGACGTCCCCTGTCACATGGCGGCGATCCCCGGCCGCTGATTGGCCGGGGATCGCCGATCTGCCTTACGGCGCTGCTGCGCAGCAGCGCCGTACAAATGTAAACAAAGCGGATTATTTCCGCTTGTGTTTACATTTAGCCTGCGAGCCGCCATCGGCGGCCCGCAGGCTATTCACGGAGCCCCCCGCCGTGAATTGACAGGAAGCAGCCGCTCGCACGAGCGGCTGCTTCGTGATTAATCAGCCTGCAGCTGGCGACGCAGTACTGCGTCGCTGGTCCTGCAGCTGCCACTTTGCCGACGCACGGTATAAGCGTGCGGTCGGCAAGTGGTTAAAGCCTGGTAAACATAAGAGGAGTTAGTTAAGCATTGTTGGGGGGAGGGGGGTGATGTTTAGGGTTAATCATCGGCTGGAGAGGGTGGTTGGTTAGGGTTAGGCATCAGTAGAGGGTGGTTCGTTTACCAGGTTAGGCCATGGTAAAATTTACCAATATTTTAGTACCGGAAATACCCACTGATTCATAGTACAGCGCTGGTAGAGTACTAATATTCTATTTGTGGCCATCCTCGGCACTCTTTTTACATCATCTTTGGCATCAGAGAGCAGCGTCTGACTACAGAATAGCTGAAAGCTGTCCCTTCTATGACAGCACTCAAATAGTTGGCAACAAAATTAACACATTTGCTAGCGACCAAGTAACAGGGGTGACTTTAAAGTGAACCAACCTCTTGTTGAGAAACAGGTACTGTAGTTCCTTCAGTTCAGCTCTACATGGAAGGATGGGTGTCAAATAGGTTATTTGTCACTCACAGCTAGCCCTTAAAGGGAACCTGACTTAATCGGGATAATGAGGCTGACATTCAATTTCAAACAATGCAGATTCACTGGCTGATCTTTTGCATCTAATAGTTTTAGCCATACACCATGAGTGCAGATCAGATGTTTCTGACTGAAGTCGGACTAGATTACCATAGCTGCATGCTTGTTTCAGACCCGGTACCGGCGGATAGAGGCAGCGGAGAAAGGCGGCGTGGGAGCGCATGGGTTTATGGGGCTGAAGGAAGCCCCAGGTATGTATAAAATCTTTTTCCATTTTTAAGGTTCCCCTCGTCTCTGGTTCCCTTTAAGTACCATCTGGGCCCCTATGCTCCAGGGGCCCCTTAGCAGCTGCTATGGCAGCTATGACTATTGCTATGCCCCTGACTTCAGCAATCAATCTGATGGGAATTTGCATCATATCAGGTGTGTGCAGGCCTGGATTTACATCACAGGAGCCTATAGGCACAGATGTTCTGGCACCTTAGATTTCAATGAACCTACAAACCCCTGCTGAACCGCACTGCAAGTGTGCTGGCTGTCCCAGCTGTCACTTCTCCCTTACTTCCCTTGCCTGTCATAGGTGGCTACATGTGCCCCTTAGTATTGGGTAACCAGAAGTACCCTCAGTATTAAGTAACTAGAGGTGCCCCTGACTGAAGGGAGATCTCGTCAGTGGAATGCAGAGAGCAGGGTGAGTAACCTCTCATTTACACTCTGCTCAGGACTCTGCATAGGGAAGGAGGGAGGTGCTCGGGGAGGGGATTGAGCCGCCTTTCCATCACCAGACGCCTGTGGGCACGTGCCTACAGTGCCTTATGGTAAATCTGGCCCTGGGTGTGTGTTTCTAACAAAAACAGTCAAAAGAAGGAAAGCCTCTTGTCGGTGCGACATGGGTGTTTAGTAAGGGCAGGAGAGATGGGGTTAAATTTTAGTGCAAGGAAGTCCACCATTGTTTGCATATTCCCAGTAAACCTTTAATGCCAGTGACCAGAGCAGGTGAGAGGGCACAGCTGCATAGTATAGTACACAGCCTTAGCGCTTGACATCAGATAGGTTTTGGTCAATGAGATGCAAATAATTCCGAGTAGATCCAGAAGTATGCAAATATTGTATGCAAATATATGCAGCTTGAAAATTGACCAATGGGATTCCACCTTGACTTGACTAGATTGGTTCATTTTCAAGATGCAGGATTCGCAAATTGTGTATGCAAATTTCTGCATCAACTGAATTTTTTGCATCTCATCAACCATCGCTAGTGTTGAGGGATCCACTTTAGGAACATTACATCTCAAAACAACACCTGCAGCACTGATGGGTTTACAGCATTTTTTTTTACTTTAAAAAAAATCAGAGAATTAATGTTCTGATGTGGGCCTTTATTCTCCCAGGACCCATAATAAACAAAAATTGAATAATAGGGGTGGAACCTCTACCAGGTCAAGTGTAGCAGAACAATGCTTACTACCAAACAGAGCCTGTGCGTACGTCAAGCTAGTTACAGAACACAGAATATGTGTTATGAAATACTATACACACCAAAACATCACATTTTCAGGGAACACCACAACAGTAGCAGAGACTAGACTTATGCTATTCGTTCAGGCATCAACCTGTTCTCGGCCCATTGATTAACATGGACACCGAGTTCAAACAATTTTTGTGCATTGCATTAAAGCTGAAAGCATTGCAGATACAGTGTGTATAGCAGACCTGACAACTTATTTCTTTAATTACTGACACTCCAGTTGGATGGGTCACCGATTATGTGCAAGTACCTCCAGAACCTGCATAATCTAGATGTGTCAGTATTTAACCATTTCAGCCTACAGGCCATTTTGCCCTTAACACCAAAAGACTTCTCTTTGGGCACTAACTATTCACCCAAGACACATACCATAGGTTCGCGGGATACCACCCAAACCAGTCTCTGGACTGTACTACAGATATTAGACTCGGAGTTCCTCTGACAACACGTAAGGTGCATACACACATCCAATTTTGATGGGCCAATGATTGGCTAATTTTACCAACAGGTTTTGACTAGTATGAACAGGTTGTGTAGGTAAGCGCTCATTCTGCGTGTAATTAGTAAAATTGGCCAGTGATTGGCCAATCACAATTGGATGTGTGTACCAGGGTTTATTCCCCTTTCACACAGGAAGATGAAATACGACTTGTCGGGCAGCTCAGCCTCCCAACTCTGAGCCACGAGCGCCATCCATGAGCGTTTGTAACACAATCAGCCATTGACGCATGGTGACGGTACCCGTTGGCAGAGAACAGCGACATATCATGTGAGTATGACCAGACTCCACCGTGACTCCATGCACCTCTTCACCGCTGGTACTGAGCACCGGAAAGCTCCTAGGCTGGTGGATGGGTACAGGTGACAGGCCTTTGGCTGTGTGAAAGAGGCCTTCGGCCTAGGAGCCACTATAAAGCGTAAAGCACTATCGCAATCACTAGCGAATTGTGGTAAGCTTTGCAAGCGGTTTCCCTGCTCCTATACAATACATTAGGGTGCAAGTGCTTACAAAATGCTGCACGTCCTGCGAGCGTGATTTCCTTAATCGCAGTCGCTCCAGTGGAATCAGTCCCATCCACTTACATTGGGAAATCGCTAGGGATTCAAAGCGATCCCAAAAAACGCTCTAGTGCGTCCCAGCCCCTAGTGACAAAGAGTCTAAGTACTGTGGAAAATTATGTGGAAAATGTTTCAAAATTTAATAAACCCATAATCATAGTAATAATACTATTGTTGCATTAAACAAAAGTCTGCTTTAGGGCTCTTTCACAAGAAAATCGCAAAACTCGTTTCGCAATTTTAACGATGTTGGCCTCGACTGAAATGCAGGAAGAATGCAGCAGAACTGCGATTGCCTTTTTAGAAAATGCATTCAGTGAGAATGCATTCCCACGATTCCAATTGCAACTTTCCTGTACTCAGGGCAGGATTTGTACTCTTTACCTCCCTAGGCCACTGTCACCAGCCGCACCCCCCCCCCCCCTTTCAGTATAGACAGCGAGATGACCCCTCACCCCTTCCTTCTAGTATAGGTAGCCTGATGACCCCTCCCCCTTCCCTCTAGTATATGTAGCCAGATGACTCCTCCCCCCTTTCCCTCCAGTATAGGTAGCCAGATGACCCCTCCCCCTTCCCTCTAGTATATGTAGCCAGATGACTCCTCCCCCTTTCTTTCCAGTATAGGTAGCCAGATGACTCCTCCCCCCTTTCCCTCCAGTATAGGTAGCCAGATGACTCCTCCCCCCTTTCCCTCCAGTATAGGTAGCCAGATGACTCCCATAATTCCTCCTTTTCCCACCCCTGCACCTTTCAGTATAGGTAGCCAGCTCGCCTTCACACCACAGCAGCCATCAGTGTCACTCATTTCTCCGCTCATCTCCAGTGCAGAAGCTTCCTCTTCCTTTCCGTCTCCAATGCTGCCCATGTCCATAATCACTGGCCACAATGCAAACTTGCACAGAGAGCAAGGTGGCTGCTGCACAGGTGGCTAGCAGCAGAGTACCGTGGTCAAGCGCTCGCCTGATCTCCATGCATTGCACCAGTTTAGCCTGATGCTTTGGTGCCCTTGCTCCTGTGGTGCCCTAGGCCATGGCCTAGGTGGCCTTGGCCTAAGTCCGGCCCTGCCTGTACTTGCGTTTGGAAAATCACAAGCCTTTTAAAAAACCAAACTGAATGTAGCCGGGGTGTTAAAGGGCCCTAACACTAGAGGACTGGTAGGCAGGAAGGGCAGAAAATGCTAACATGCACTTATTTTCTGACTGAGGAGCCCTTTCACTTCCTGACTGTACTACTTCATAAACACGTTTCCTTCTGTGCCAGTGCATGTTTTTGTCAGTGATCTGCCCACGTTGTCATGCACGATTATGTTTTTGTCTGCTATCAATAACATGAAAACGCTTGTGGTTTCCCCAAGAGGGTGTAAAAAGCGACACTTTTTAAAAAAACTCCATATAGCACTGGAAAAAATGCAAATAATTTAGTCTGAAAGCCAATGTGATATTCATGTGGAAGACCATATGCAAATTGTATGTGTTCGCAAAAACACATAGGCCTGTATCCTATTAACTTTTCTTCTGAGTTTTCTCCATGGAGATACTTCCCACCCTTAGCAATAAAATAGGGCTCATTCACACTAAGGACGTTTTTGCCCTTTTTTCAAGCGTAGGCGATTTTTAAAATTGCCCTAAAAACGCTTGTGCAATGATTTCCTTTGAGGGAGTTCACAGCTGAGCAGTTTGTTTCCAATCTGCTCAGCAAAGAGGTGCCTGAACCATTTTTGAGGCGATTTTGCCTCAACGGGAGGTATAGGAAAATCGCTCACAAAATCGCTTTGTGCAGCGACTGCGTGAGCGTTTCTAAGAATAAATATATTGTATTTATTCTTTTCCGGGTCAAAAAGAGTTCACTTCCTGACTTGCGTCAGAGAGTGAATTACAAAACCGCAGTGGCGTGCCGGGAATGGGAAAAAGTGCACAAAACTCAAAACGTTAGCATTTTCAGTTTTAGGTGTGAGTTCTTAAAGCTCCCAGCATGCAGAAAAATACTCCAAATACGTTTAGTATTACTTGTTTACCTACTTTTCAGTACTTTTTCAATTGCTAAGTGCTGAAAAGTTTTTTGTTTTTTTTTTAAATAAGATAAAGTTAAGGTGGCTATACATCAGGCGATGGATGGGCAGATTCAACCAAGAGACAGATCTCTCTCTTATCAGAGAGATCTGTTGCCTGTCGATACAACGCAGGCCAATTCCTGATCGATGTCAGGATGAAATCTTGCTGGAATTGGCCTTGTGACGCTGTTTCATCGCCCCTGGCGCTGTCCCCCCAAGTGTAAAATGTGCCATCCTGGTGCTCTGTGCATGAATACTTTAGCCGTCTGTGTCTGCTGCTGGCTCCGACCTCTTCTTCACACACACGTGCCTTACATGGTTGTCCACCAAATACGCACACGTCCGCCGGCAACCATGTGGGGCACGTGTGTGCAGTGACGTAGCTAAGGCGCTGTGGGCCCCGATGCAAATTTTACATTGGGGCCCCCCAAGCACACTATACATAACAATTGATACAGCGCACCAAAACCTGCCAATGGCAACTACAGTGTCAGAGGTGCAAGAAGGGGATGGTGAACAGTTGGTTAATGATTACCACTATTCAAAGTATCTATAGAAGTGATTATTATGTACACAGGACCAACAGAGAGCTCATACTGTAGTTGAGGCAGGGCCCTTCGGGGGCCCCTCTGGCCCAAGGGCCACAATGCGGTCGCTACCCCTGCACCCCCTATTGCTACGCCCCTGTTTGTATGGAAGAAAGATTACGGAGACAAAGCCAGCGGGGCGCCGGGGTGGGGGAACAGAACGTCAGCCCGACATCTTGCAGCATGTCCGACCGATACATTCGACCAATTTCGGCCTGAAATTGGTCACATGGTCGGTCGGCCGGCCATGCTCTTGGCTGCACCAATTTTCATCCGATCCGATATAATAATCAAATCGGATGGTTGAGTCTTTCCCATGATTGTGATTCCTACTGAACCAGACAGAGACCATTTAAAGGGGACCTGAACTCTTGCACAGGACAGAAGGAAAACATAGCGAAATCCACCCTGTATGTATTTAGAGAGTTTAGCTTGTCTAATTCCCCGACGTCTGTGACTAATCAAAACAGTAATTTAATCTCTAAGCTGTGTCCGATGGCGGCCTCGGCAGAGCAGCTGATTTGTAAACACAGGATGTTAACCCCATGTCTGCTTCCATGAAAGCAGAAAGGAGACACGCTGCAGATTTATTGCAGGATTTGTATCAGCTATAACAAAAATGTTATGCTGTTGCTTATCTTTTAGAGCAGAGAGGAAGTTCTGAGTTCAGGTTGGCTTTAAAGGCTCAGGAACCCTTTGCAGGTGTTTTGGATTAATTAGCGGATTCGAGTCTGACACTTTGAGCCTAGAATATTTGAGGGAGGGAACGCACTAGGCAGAATTGCATCCATTTTCCCCATAGCACATAGTAAAAAAATGCATATGCCACTCTGCTTAGTGTGTTCCTACCCTGAACCTTTTCACAATAGTCCAAATGTTCAGAGATTTTGATTTGAAGGGTTCTCATAAGCTGGAAGTCATAATCATCAAAATTATAACAAAAATGCTTGAAATCTCTTGCTTTGCATGTAATGAGTCTATTTCATCAGGGATGGTCGTAGTCAGCCAACTTCGCTACGCTGTAACTACACGTAGTTTTCCGCTACAAAATCAGAAACTTCGCTGCGTTTGCATTTCGTAGACTACGCGTTAAAATACGGAAGCTTTGCGTAGTGCGAAGCATAGTTGATGCGGACGCTTATGCCCTTATGCGGAAAAATGTCCGCAATAATCCGCTAACTATGCGCATGGGTGAACTAATATATGCGTACATATCACCTTCCAATGCGGAATTGTATACGTATAGAAGGGCAATAATATTTCTGCGCATGTGCAATAATCTCTATAGATCTTCGCAATACATATGTCAACTACGCATAGCGGGCGAAGCTTCGCATAGCGGGACTACGACTACGCGGAAATACATATGCAAAGTTTTTAAACTTCGTCTATGAACTAGTATACGATGCGTAGTTGCGGGCTACGACGCGTAGATTCGCGCTGGCGTAGTTTACGAACAACCCTGTATTTCATGAATTACTGAAATAAATGATCTTTTGCACAATATTCTAATTTTTCACCTGTATATAATGGAAGCGTTTCTGATGCTGAAGCCAGGACAATTATCATGAAAGTGGGTATTCTGAATCATTTACTGCATTGTACTACAGATCACAGTTCCCCAACCCTGTCCTCAAGGCCCACCAACAGTACATGTTTTGCAGAAAACCACACGCATTCACAGGTAAGGTAATTAGTGTCTCAGCAGAGCTGATTAACTAACTGTGGATTTCCACAAAGCATGCACTGTTGGTGGTCCTTGAAAACAGGGTTGGGGAACACTGATCACTACAGTGCCTCTAAGCTTCCAGTACTATATTTGTACTTGGCAATCTATTAATATCTGAAGGAATCAGTAGTAGGCCATATCGTCTGGGATGCACTGCATAGAGTCGAACAGTCAACAAATAATTGACATCCCGTATAAACCATATCAGACTGATAGAATGTAACCCATGCTGTATGAAAGGCCAGCCATGTTTCTAGGTTCAGATCTACGTGTACACTGATGTGTAATGTACATAACATTCCCTGTAACACATGCCCTGCTGACTAATCACACATGCCTCTACACATCATTAAATAATGTCGCCAGAATCTTGAGCATACATTGCACGTGCCAAGCTCCTCTAGTGTTCCTGGTCCTGCCCAGTATGTCATTAGAGCTTTCTATTTATAGACTCATAAAGAAATGCATTCTTCACCATGCTACTTACAGAACGTTGCTACTGTGCCGTAGATTAAACAAATAATGAAGGATCCTGTCTAAGTGGATCCTAAAGAGAGTAGTGGAACGTCTGTATGGTGGAGCAGAGTTGGTGAATGTGAATGGCGGAAATCCACATCCCCTAGTGCCTCCCTCCATCCTTCTCTGTGCAGAGTCCCGAGCAGAGCATAAATGGGCGGTTATTCACCTAGCTCTCGGCATTCTTCTGACAAGATCTCCCCTTAGTAGAGGGCACCACCAGCTACTTAATACTGAGGGTACCTCTGGCAACCTAATACTAAGGGACACTTGTAGCTACCTATGACGGGCGGGGGAAGAAAGCGATAAGTGACCACTGGGCCAGCCAGGACACTTGCAGTGCAGTTTGGTGGGTGTTTGTAGGTTCACGGAGGGTGAAGTCTAGGGCCTAGGGGTGCCAGGACATCTGTGCCTATAGGCTCTTATGATGTAAATCTGGC
This sequence comes from Hyperolius riggenbachi, assembly GCF_040937935.1. Classification (NCBI taxonomy): domain Eukaryota; kingdom Metazoa; phylum Chordata; class Amphibia; order Anura; family Hyperoliidae; genus Hyperolius; species Hyperolius riggenbachi. Next base: position 79,718,919 of record NC_090655.1, read on the forward strand.
CCTGTATATACTCACAAAGATGGCTTGCATGAAGCAGCCATTCAGCCATCATTGGGCAGAAGAAATTCTGAACCACTCTCTACTCGGATGTGAATCTGCTGTTCATTTTCTAAAAGAATGGTTTGGTTTGGAAACACTAAAACATACTTACTCCACAGGACATTTGAAAACAAAGTTAAGAAGTATCTAATAAAATGTTCAAATGAAATGTGAACTTTCCTGGCTATATGAAAAAGGTTTGCAATGTGGAACAACTGGTACGGGTGAAATGTGTTTCTTTGGTCTCAGCAGCAACTTCTTCATGTGGGAAGTATAATTCGTACATTAAAGTAAACGGTAAACCCCCCTCCACAAAAAAAACAACCAGATATTTACCTAAGGAGAGCGAAGTCTCTGGGGCCTATAGAGCAGTGTTCCCCAACCCTGTCCTGAGTCCTTAGGGCCCACCAACAGTGCATGTTTTGTGGAAATCCACACAGGTAGTTAATCAGCTCTGCTGAGACACTATTTTCCTCACCTGTGCATGTTTGTGGATTTCCACAAAGCATGTACTGTTGGTGGGCCTTAAAGAGAAACTCCGACCAAGAATTGAACTTTATCCCAATCAGTAGCTGATACCCACTTTTACATGAAAAATATAATGATTTTCACAAACAGACCATCAGGGGGCGCTGTATGACTGATTTTGTGCTGAAACCCCTCCCACAAGAGGCTCTGGTACCGTATGGTACTCTGGGCAAACTGCCACAATGTAACAATGACACACACAGGAAATGGCTGTTTATAGCTCTCTGTTAAAGCCAGAACAGCTACATAATCTGCCCACAGTAACAATGTCACCATGTAATACATGTCAGAATGTGAATCTGGGAGAGGAAAGATTTTACAATGAGCAAACTCTGACTAAATCATGTATACATAATTATTGTAAAAATTAAGCACCTTTTTATATTAAATTATTTTCACTGGAGTTCCTCTTTAAAGGGACACTTAAAGGGGCACTACAGCGAAAAGCTGTAAAATGTAAAATATGTGCAAACATATACAAATAAGAAGTACATTTTTTCCAGAGTAAAATGAGCCATAAATTAGTTTTCTTCTATGTTGCTGTCACTTACAGTGGGTAGTATAAATCTGACAGAAGTGATAGGTTTTGGACTAGTCCATCTCTTCATAGGGGATTCTCAGGGATATATTTATCTTCAAAAGCACTTAGTGAATGGCAGTTGCTCTGTCCAACTGCCAAAATAACTGTGTAGAGAGCAGGGAAGCTGGCCAGCATCATTGTTTAAATCCTTTTTAGGGAATATCTTTATAAAGAATAAAAGCCTTGCTGAGAATCCCCTATGAAGAGATGGACTAGTCCAAAACCTGTCACTTCTGTCAGATTTCTACTGCCTACTATAAGTGACAGCAACATAGGAGAAAAGAAATGTATGGCTCATTTTACTCTGGAAGAAACTTACTTCTTATTTGTATAGGTTTGCACATATTTTAAATTTTACAGGTTTTTGCTGTAGTGCCCCTTTAAGCCAGAAAAAAAAACGAGTTTTACTCACCTGGGGCTTCTACCAGCCCCCTGCAGCAGTCCTGTGCCCTCGCAGCCACTCACTAATCCTCTGGTCCCCCGCTGCCAGCTAGTTTCGTTTTCGCCGACAGGCCCGACAAGACTGGCCATGCGTACCTTTCTCTGCATTCCCGACTGTAATTAGCGCTATTGTGGACCGCAACACATACAAAAATACGCGTTGCCGCATTACCTACGCATAGATGCGGCCCGCAATAGCGTTAATTACAGTCGGGAATGCGGAGAAAGCTACGCATGGCCAGTCCTGTTGGGCCTGTCGGTGAAAACGAAACTAACTGGCAGCGGGGGACCAGAGGATTAGTGAGTGGCTGTGAGGGCACAGGACTGCTGCAGGGGGCTGGTAGAAGCCCCAGGTGAGTAAAACTTTTTTTTTTTTTCTGGCTTAAGTGTCCCTTTAATGACAGGTTTGGGAAACTCTGCTATAGAGCCTTCCAGCTCCTCTCCCAGTCCCCACATTGCGGCGCTGGCTCCCCGGTAGCAGTAGTCGACAAATTGGCCAAATACTGCTTTCTCTGCTGCTCAAGGAATCTACGGGAGCCAGAGTACTCCTGAAGACGGCCAGCTCCATGCGCAGTACAGAGCCGCCTAACCATCTTCGGGAGCACTTGGGCTGCTGAACACCTCCGAAACCTCCTGCTGCAGAGGACTCAAAGTTTCCCATTAGCTTTAAGGTTTAAATAAATAGAGACCCTAGGTGACTTAGCCACTGTTATGTTGCCTGGCAGTTTTGCCGATCCCTTTGGCTGCAGTATTGTCTGAATCACACCTGAAACAAACATGAAGCTAATCCAGTCAGACTTCAGTCAGAACACCTGATCTGCTGCATGCTTGGTCAGGGTCTATTGCTAAAAGTATTGCCGGCAGAGGATCAGCAGATTGAATTGTTTAAAAGGATATAAATATGACAGCTCCAATATCCCTGCCTCTCAGTTCATGTGTCCTTTAAGTATGATTTGTACTATTTAATTTTGGCTAAATTACCTAGGTTATTACAATAAGGCCTCCTTTCCATGGACTGTTAAGCTGTGTGCTCAGCAAGCAGTTACCAGGCAGCAGTGAGCAGTTACCAGGCAGCATTAAGCAGTTGTGAGAGTTTGAGAGGCATTTCACTGCCTATCAACAGTCTATAGAAAAGAGGCCTGAATATGACAGTCACCAAATCCCTCTCACTTCAGATGTACTTTGACCCCAGTAATCAGGTGGCTAAATGCCTTGATTAATTTAGCCATTTGTGTGAAAAAGCCTTAACACTTTAACTCCAACCACAATAAAAGGTGTCATTGAATTATTACAGTTGGAAATGGTTTGGTCAGCAATTTTGTCTAATTCCTCGTCATCTGTGACCAATCACAAATTGTAATTTGATCTCTCAGCTGTGTCAGCTGGCTGAATCGGTAGGGCAGCTGTTATTTGTAAACACGGGATATTAACCCTATGTCTGCTTTCATGAAAGCACCGAATGAACTGCAGATTTATTGCAGGATTTCTATCAGCTGTAACAAAAAAAATGTTTCTTTAAATGTTATGTTTGCTCATCTTTTAGAGCAGAGAGGGAGTTCTGAGTTCAGGTCCGCTTTAAATAAAAAAATATAAGCCATAACTAGATATCAGTTCCCTTCCTTCCAGATAAAACTATAATAAATCTAACATAAAATGATTTGCCATCATATAGAAGTGATAAACCACCAGCAGGATTAGCTTTTGTTGAATATCCAGATCCAGTCATCAAATCAAACATGTAGGGAAACATACTGTATTTTTTGGACTAGAAGACTCGCTTTTTCTCCCCAAAAGTGAGGGAAAAAAGTCACTGCGCCTTATAGTCCAAAAGCAGGGAGTTCCTGACTTGTGAACGCCTGCCAATACGAACCTCCAACCTGCTGCAATGTCGGGGACTCCCTGTACTGTGCCCCTGCAGAGGCAGACATAGGGGGACACAAAGGGGCATAGAGGAGGACACAGGCGGACACAAAGGGGCATAGAGGAGGACACAATGGAGACACAAAGGGGCATAGAGGAGGACACAGGGGGACACAAAGGGACATAGAGGAGGACACAGGGGGACACAAAGGGGCATAGAGGAGGACACAGGGGGACACAAAGGGGCATAGAGGAGGACACAGGGGGACACAAAGGGGCATAGAGGAGGACACAAGGAGGACACAAAGGGGCATAGAGGAGGACACAAGGGAGACACAAAGGGGCATAGAGGAGGACACAGGGGGACACAAAGGGGCATAGAGGAGGACACAGCAGGACACAGCAGGACACAAAGGGACATAGAGGAGGACACAAAGGGGCACAGAGGAGGACACAGGGGGACCCAAAGGGGCATAGAGGAGGACACAGCGGGACACAAAGGGACATAGAGGAGGACACAAGGAGGACACAAAGGGGCATAGAGGAGGACACAGGGGGACACAAAGGGGCATAGAGGAGGACACAGGGGGACACAAAGGGACATAGAGGAGGACACGAGGAGGACACAAAGGGGCATAGAGGAGGACACAGGGGGACACAAAGGGGTATACAGGAGGACACAGGGGGACACAAAGGGGCATAGAGGAGGACACAAGTAGGACACAAAGGTGGCATAGAGGAGGACACAAGGGAGACATAAAGGGGCATAGAGGAGGACACAGGGGGACACAGGAGGACACAAGAGGTAGAAGGGGGCATAATCCACAAGATGCCCCTTCACCATGGATGCACCAGGTTTAGTACACATACTTTTTTCCTTTGGTTTTTGTCCTCTAAATCTAGGTGCCTCTTATGGTCAGGAGCGTCTTATAGTCCAAAAAATACGGTAACTATTACTTTACTCTACTCATATTACAATCGTAGTAAGCACAGCCATATAATGTACTACATTTAAAAAGCCCCAGAGAAAAATCTCTAAATACGGCCAAACAGATGTCAAATGCTAGGTACACACGAGATAAGGACTCTTTTCCATGACTCTTTATAGGCAGTGGAATGCCTCTCAAACTCTCAACTGCTCAATGCTGCCTGGTAACTGCTTGTTTCTGCCTGGTAACTGATCACTGCTGCCTGGTAACTGCTTGCTGAGCACACAGCTCAACAGCCCATGGAAAAGAGGCCTAAAGTCTTTGGAAAATGAAAGATTTAGGGCTTGTTTCCACTGTTGCGACGCGATTTCGGCCGCATTCCGACGCTTGTAAAAACGCATGCGGATGCGTTTCCACATGCGTTTTTACCCGCGATTTCGCCTGCGATTTCGCATGGCAGGGTGCCATGCGAAATTAACCATGACACTGCCAGGGCTAAATAAAATTGAAAAAGGTGCGAAATCGCACGCGAAATCGCGGGTAAAAACGCATGTAACAAACGCATGCGTTTTTACTATTAAATACATTAGCGGCGATTCGCACGGATTCCCGACGCAGGCGAAATCATTGGCTCTTTTGTGCGTTTTTTTCACGCTGAAAAAAACGCACCTCAACAACGCTACAGTGGAAACAGGCCCATCCACTTGTATTACATGTGCGGATCTGCGTGCGTTGGACGCATGCAGATTCGCGATAGTGGAAACGAGCCCTTAAAGAGACTCTGTAACAAAATTTTGAGCCTTATTTTTTCTATTCTATAAGTTCCTATACCTGTTCTGATGTGGTCTGTCTTACTGCAACCTTTTCTAGTTGCACTGTCTCTGTAATAAATCTTATCTTCTTTCCTCTGTCGTGTCTGTCGGCAAGAGGCTGGAATGTGTGGAATGTGCAGCACTGCTTGTCATTGGCAGAAGCTTTACACACCCCCTCCAAGCTTTGCATGAGTCACACCAGATAGCTGTTCACAGCCTATGATACTCTGGTTAGAAGCCAGTCATTTGTTTGTAAACACTGCCTAAAACTGTTAATTACAAGCCAGGATTGCAGCAGGGAGTGACAGAAACAGCACAGAGGGGCACAGGAGAACATAAGGAATAGAATGGTATGCTTTTTATTGTAAGAATATTAGGGTACAGATTCTCTTTAAGGCCAATTTTACCACCTTCCATGTAGTATGAGATCATACTTTCGCAGTCTATTCTCAAGGTGAGTACGCCTATCAGATACAAATCTTTGCAAACTGAGCAAACTAATCTGTCGCATAGGCTTGTCAGGGAGATTTGAAAGACTGATTTTTCTAAACATGCTGTAAGGCCCGTACCCACATCGCAATTCTTTTGATGATTTTACCGAAGATCTCAGATTTTCTGAGCGACGAGCCATCGTGTATACGATCTCGCGATGTGGGTACAGGAGCACGATCACAGGACCGCTGCATAGCAATGCGCAGCAATGAATAACAACCATCTCGGTGGATCACATCTTTAAAAACCCTGACGACTCCCCGCACAAAGTATCGCGATCGCTTGCAGTCTCTTTGCACCCGTCATGTAACATGCATATCCGCCGGCAGGAAGATGAAGGAAGATGGAGCGCTTGTCAGGGAGACGTCACTGGATTCATCTCCCTGCATCACGAGGTAAGTACTTAGCTGTACACATGCAAAAGATCAGTATCTGCAAAAGATCAGTTCCTGAAAAATGCTTTCATAGTCTATTTATTTCTTTCTCTTTCACGCATGCCTGTGCACACAAAAGTTAAGAAATATCTGCAGATTCGTGCACACCTTGTTTAACGAACAATCATCTGCAGATCAGATGGATCTGAAAGACTGAGAGACAAATATCTTTTGTTGCTATCTTTGGAGCTCTTTTTTGAACTTTTTAACAAATATTATCGACAGATTATCTTTGATCTTTTATTTTTAAAAGACTTTTATCATGTGTGTATGCAGTTTTAGTATTCAAAATCATTCTTCATGACAGTGATAAAATTGGTCAGTGATTGGCCAATTATAATTGAGGCCCACTAGCAGATTTTTAAACGCTTTTTTTATTTTTATGAGGCGTTTTGCGGATTGCTGCTGCGGATTTCAGTGTAACATATTTCATATATAGTTACAGTAAAGCTGTTACTGAACAGCTTCTGTAACAAAACCGCCTGGCAAACCGCTCTGATCTGCAGTTTTTCAGAGCGGTTTGGGTTTTTCCTATATTTAACATTGAGGCAGAAACGTCTCAGCAATCCAAAAAATGCCTCACCCCCATTGAAATACATTACCCTAGCTTATTCGCAGCCGCAAGCGACTGCAAAAACACTCAAAAAGCCGCTCGGTGTGCCCTAGCCCAAAAAGTGTGTATTTAGTTAGTCTGGTACTGTGTGTGTTCCCTCCAGATATTCCAGTTTCCATCCCTAAACCAACAGCATAATGGTACAAAGGTAAAAAGAAAAAAGTTGGCCCTAGTTTATTGTAGTTACATTACACTGTAAGCCCCACTAGATATCCATTGCTCAAAACAATCTTTCAGAGATGCCTTGGGTGACAATCCCTCCATACACATGATTGCTTCACTCTCTGCTAGGGATGATCGGAAACAGCAAATTCCGTTCCGACGGAAATCATGGATTCCGTCAGTGTTAAATTCCGTAGCTATGAAAATTCCGCCGAATTTGTACAAAATTCCGCGGAATTCCGGATTGAAAAATTCACAAAAGTAACCTTGTTTATCCTATATGGTAGCCCATAGTCCCTATAAACTGTTCACTTAGTCCTTTTTTTCCCTCCTCCCTCCTCCCGGAGGGTCTCATCTTCCAGGGAATTGTAGTATTTCAAAAGCCAGCTTACATACCGTGGCTGGGAATAGAACCCAGGCTGGGCTGGGAATTGAACCCAGGTCTCAGTGTGTGGTAGGTATCTGACTTAACCACTATACCACCAACAACACTACATGCTGAAGCCAGCCTAGCATGTACCATTATGATCAATCCAAGAGACAAAGTAGCGTGCTTAAGGATTTGTAGTATTTCAAAAGCCAGCTTACATACCGTGGCTGGGAATTGAACCCACGTCTTAGTGTGTGGTAGGTATCTGACTTAACCACTATACCACTATACCACCAACAACACTACATGCTGAAGCCAGTCTAGCATGTACCATTATGATCAATCCAAGAGAAAAAGTAGCGTGCTTAAGGATTTGTAGTATTTCAAAAGCTTACATACCGTGGCTGGGAATTAAACCCAGGTCTCAGTGTGTGGTAGGTAACTGACTTAACCACTATACCACCAACAACACTACATGCTGAAGCCAGCCTAGCACGTACCATTATGATCAATCCAAGAGAAAAATTAGCTTGTTTAAGTATTTGTAGCCAGGCATGGCCTTGCCTTTTGTGTTCAACAGTTGTCCGAAGAGAACCCCAGATAGCCAGGTAGATTCATCTCTCTCTCTCTAGTAGGGATGGTCACCGCTTTCCGCGGAATTGTATTTTCCGTAATTTATGGGCGGAATTTGGTCATTTTGTTCCATTTGCTCAGAACGGAATTGCTTTTTCAATCTGGCGGAATTCCGAAAATGCTTGTGAATTTCTGCCGGTATCCATTGATCCATTGATGGTTTTAAGATGAAAATTTAGGAGAGAGAGAGAGAGAGAGGTCATTTTCCCTTGGTTATATCAATGGTACATGCTAGGCTGGCTTCAGCATGTAGTGTTGTTGGTGGTATAGTGGTTAAGTCAGATACCTACCACACACTGAGACCTGGGTTCAATTCCCAGCCATGGTATGTAAGCTTTTGAAATACTACAAATCCTTAAGCACGCTACTTTTTCTCTTGGATTGATCATAATGGTACATGCTAGGCTGGCTTCAGCATGTTGTGTTGTTGGTGGTATAGTGGTTAAGTCAGATACCTACCACACACTGAGACCTGGGTTCAATTCCCAGCCACGGTATGTAAGCTGGCTTTTGAAATACTACAAATCCTTAAGTATGCTACTTTTTCTCTTGGATTGATCATAATGGTACATGCTAGGCTGGCTTCAGCATGTAGTGTTGTTGGTAGTATAGTGGATAAGTCAGATACCTACCATACACTGAGACCTCGGTTCAATTCCAAGCCGAGCCTGGGTTCAATTCCTAGCCACGGTATGTAAGCTGGCTTTTGAAATACTACAATTCCCTGGAAGATGAGATCCTCCTCCCGGAGGGAGGAGGGAATAGGGAGGAAGGGAGGAGGGGAGAAAAGGAGGGAAAATAGATAGGTGAGGAAATAAATGTTAACTCCGTAAAATTCCGCGGAAATCCGTTTTAGAGGTATAGCAATTCCGTTACGACCAGCGGAATCGGAATTGGCCCAATTCCGTCCGGAATTGCGGAATCCAGCGAGCATCCCTACTCTCTGCCTTGCTTAGGCCTCTTTTCCACGGACAGTTGATAGGCAGTGAAATGCCTCTCAAACTCTCACAACTGCTGGCTGCTGCCTGATAACTGCTTGCTGCTGCCTGGTAACTGCTTGCTGAGCACACAGCTCAACAGTCCGTGGAAGAGAGGCCTAAGGTGGTCAGCAGGATGCAAAAATTCTGAATTGCAGTCAAATTTAATGTAGATTGCAATTTACATAAAATGTGCATGGATTCGGATTGGATTTATTTGAATCTCACTGACCATCTCTACTGCCGATCAGATTACACTCTTCAATGGAGAGAGGATGCGACAGAGGTGGTATCAAGTTGGGAAATGCTATAGCAATGGCCTAAATAAATTTAGCAGAAGGGGAAAACGATATCTAAAGGCAGACACACAATATAATAGATAATGACCTTCTAGTCACTACTGTCTACGGTCTGTCTGCAAACTAAATGTGCCCATACGTCTAGCAATTACAGTTACTGCTAGAATGGAATTAAGGATAAATAATCTTGTTCCAATGAAAGATGTCAGACAGTGGGACAGTATGGCGGTGTTTCCATTCACTTTTTCATCTCTGGGAGACAGAAAGAAAGGAAAAATCTCCTCAACAGGGACATGAATTGGAAGACGAAACCTGTATTCTCATACTGTGGATTGCAAAGTTATGCTTTGGTATCAGGTTTTTACAGCACTGACAAGCATGTACCCAACTGGAAGGAAGCCATAATAAAGGAAGCACTGTACTGATCTGTATGAGTAGATTTTAAATAGAGGTAGGTGTGGGCTCCACTCAAATATTAAGCAGGTACTCCTTTATAAGCACAAAAAGTGTCAGGGCTGGCTCACACTTGGGCGATTCTTCAGCGCTTTGCTGATCGCCGGCGACCAGCTAAGCACTGCTACAATGTATTCCTATGGATACATTCACACTGCAGTGGTTGTAATTTCCATTAATCGCAAACGTGCTGCATGTAGCATTTTAGGGTGGATCGCAGAGGTGATCGCGGGCTAGCGGCGCTCCAAGCGCCGAGTGTGAACTAGCCCTTATAGGGCAGAAGTTTCATGCGTTAACAAATAGTGAACCAAGTGTTCCCTCCCTCTGGCTGCCTGAAGAGGTGACACATTATTATTCATTGGAGATGGTATAGTGGTTAGCGCTCTCACCTTGCAGTGCTGGGTCCCCAGGCTCAAATCTCAGCCGTGGCACCATCTGCATGGAGTTTGTATGTTCTTCCCATATCTGTGTGGGTTTTCTCTGGGCACTCTGGTTCCCTCCCACATCCAATACAGCTAAGTTAACTGGCTTCCACCTAAATTAGCTCCAGACTATATTACATACACTACACAATACATATGACTATGGTAGGGTTAGAATGTGAGCCCCTCTGACGATCAGTTCAGTGACAAGACAATATATTCTGTACAGTGCTGCGGAAGATGTCGGCGCTATTTAAATACTAAATATATAGCGCCAACATATTACACAGTGCTGTACAATAAGTAAGGTTACAATAATAGGGGTGACACACAACGCAATACAGTTGAAGTGAACTGAGCACCATTTTTAGCCCCCAGGGCATCTCAATAGCACATTAAACATACATGCTAACAATGTGACAAAAAAAACCCCATTCTACATATTCTTTTAACATTTAAATGCCTTATAGGCTTTTATTGCACTACTTCCTTGGCCTGCTGTCTGCAGAAAGAGCAGGCAAATAATGACTGTTGTAATCAGCAGTAGCAATGAGCATTAAAAGCTTTCATCAGTGGGGGGTGGGGTGGGGATAGTACACTGTACTTCAAACAGTTTAGAGAAGTCATACTTTATTACATTCACACCTTCCCCTGGATAAATAAGGGCAGAGGGAAGGGGGGGGGGGGGAGCTCCTACAGCTATTAGAAACAAGGACAAACTGCAGAAGAAAAGCTGCTTGGATCCCTTTAATAAGCAGTAAGGCCCAGTGCACACCAAAACCGCTAGCAGATCTGCAAAGCGCTAGTGGTTTTGGGAGCAGATTTCAGAGTGATTCTAGGCATGTTTAGAGCGGATTTCTAAACATGCCTAGCGGTTTTGGCTGCGTTTTTGTGTAGCAGATTACACAAATTGTTACAGTAAAAGCTGTTACTGAGCAGCTTCTGTAACAAAAACGCCTGGCAAACCGCTCTGTAGTAGCGTTTTTCAGAGTGGTTTGCGTTTTTCCTATCCTTTACATTGAGACAGAAATGCTTCTGCAAACCGCAAACGTGCAGCAGGAGGCACGTTTGCGGTTTGTTACAATCCTCAAACCGCCGGTGTGCACCATCTCATTGAGATACATTAACCGATACATTTGACAGACGGATGCGGCCGGCGGATCGCATCAAAAACCGCTCGGTGTGCACTGGGCCTATGACATAATGCCAGATCATACACTGGAATAGTAGTCCAAGCAATTCAAGTTTGCGTTATTCTGCGAGTAGGATGCACATTCAGGTAAGATACACAAGGAGGTAGGGCCCTGCCTAAAGGCTTACAATCTAAGAAGCACATTGCCTCTTACAGCCAGTGACATAGCAATAGTAGGTACAGAGGTTGTTAGTGATTACACCAAAGTCTCCGGACCTGACAGGCCATTATGGAACCCTCATCCAGTCATTATATAAGCTTTTTATTGGTGCTGTAGTGATAACGATCACTTGTTTATGTAATTTAAATAGTGATTATCATAAAAAAAATCATTATCTTTCCTCTGCTTACGCCTCTCCCAGGCAGCTCCTTGAAAAGCCGGTTTTGGTTATCTGAATCTATTATATAGAGAGTCCTGGGGGAGGGAACCCTTCCATACTACAGTTTCCTGATAGAGCTGGTCCACACTAGGTCCGGAAACGTATCTGTGGCTGCGTTTTTCAAACCTGATGAAAAACGGAGTCCCGGATACTAATGTTTAAAATAGCAGCCAGCCTCACCCAAGTAAAAAACGGATCTGTCTGCGTTTGCGGGGATCCGTTTTCAAAACCTGAACGGAAGGTCCGGACCTGCTGCATTTTCACGCAACGGATCAGGACCACGGATACACGCAGGGGTAGTGAAAGCAATGAGAAAACGCATCTTCAGCTCCACAGGCAAAAAACGGATGTGAAAACGGATAGCCTGAGCTTTATGATTGGCCCAAAAAATCCTCCCACTCCTTCTTAATGATAGAGACGTTTTCTGTCAGGGAAAAACCTGAACAGAAACTGATACAAAACTGATGCAAAACTGATGCACTTTCATCAGTTTGCAGTACGGTGGGTACTTCCCCTGATCCGGACTGCAGTGTCTGTCCTGCAACCGGGTCTAGTGTGGACCCAGCCATACTCCAAAACATCCTTCACAACATTTTGGGTTACTGCGTAGCTAAACTGGCAAGTCCAGATCTTTTCTAAAAACTGGTACACGCATCCGGCAATGATTGGCCAATCCTACCACTTCCATGTAGTGTGAGAGCTTACCAACATAATCTGCTTATAGTATTCAGAATATGTTGACCCTCATGCTATATGGAAGTCTTAAAGGAATACTGTAGGGGGGTTGGGGGAAAAGGAGTTTCACCTTACCTGGGGCTTCTAATGGTCCCCCGCAGAGATCCTGTGCCCGTGCAGCCACTCACCGATGCTCCGGCCCCGCCTCCGGTTCACTTCTGGAATTTCAGACTTTAAAGTCTGAAAACCACTGCGCCTGCGTTGCCGTGTCCTCTCTCCTACTGACATCACCAGGAGTGTATAGCCCAAGCCAAGTATGGTCTATGCCTGCGCAGTATGCTCCTGGTGACATCAGCAGGAGAAAGGACACGGCAACGCAGGCACAGTGGTTTTCAGACTTTAACCACTTCAGCCTACAGTGTCGAAAATCGTATGCATTCGAGCAAAGTTCACCTCCCATTCATTCGCCAATAACTTGATCGGTACTTATCACAATTAATTGATCTATATCTTGTTTTTTACGCCACTAATTAAGCTTTCTTTGGGTAGTACATTTTGCTAAGAATTATTATTTTCTAAATCCATTTTAATAGGAAGATTAAGAAAGAAATAGAAAAAAATCATTATTTCTCAGTTTTTGGACATTATAGTTTAAAATTAATACATGCTACTGTAATTAAAACTCATGTATTTTATTTGCCCAATTGTCCCGGTTATTACACCGTTTAAATTATGTCCCTATCACAATTTATGGCGCAATATTTTATTTGGAAATAAAGGTGCATTTTTTCAATTTGCGTCCATCACTATTTACAAGCTTATAATTTTAAAAAATATAATAAGATACTCTCTTGACATGTATATTTAAAAAGTTCAGACCCTTAGGTAACTGTTTTGTTTTTTTCGCGATCGAGGGCCTCAGATAGACTTAAGTGGTTAATTAAAGTCTGAAATTCCAGAAGTGAACCGGAGGCGGGGCCGGAGCATCGGCGAGTGGCTGCGCGGACACAGGACATCTGCGGGGGACCATTAGAAGCCCCAGGTAAGTTCAAATCATTTTCCCCTGACCCCTCTACAGTATTCCTTTAAATAGAGGTGTTAAATGTGCCAATTAAAATGGAGGTGTTAAATGTGCCAATGATTGGCCAATGAAGCCTTCAAAACAGAAACACAATCTCCATTACTACTATTCTACACAGGGTAAAACAAAACCATACCACCACACTTTTTGAACTGGGAAAGAGACACTTTAAAGTCACGCGCCTGTTAAACCTCAAGCCGTACACCCTGTTACTACTCAAGCCGGCCCATGCCCCTAGTTAAAGATACCACACAAAGAATTCACATATAAAAATACATGTTTCATTATTTAGATCACTGTAGACCTTTTTATTATCATCTTCATATTAGCAGCATTATATGCTAAACAATAGCGAAGGCTAGAGTCACATTTAGGCTCTTGCACACTGCAAATCCGTTTTGCGATTCAGATTCCGTTTCCGATTAAGATTTGCGATTCAGAATCGGATGTAAAAACCAATTAAGATTCGGAATCGCATGCAGTGTGCAGGGAGCCAAAGAGAGAGAGTGTGTGTGTGTGTGTGTGTGTGTGTGTGTGTGTGTGTGTGTGTGTGTGTGTGTGTGTGTGTGTGTGTGTGTGTGTGTGTGTGTGTGTGTAAGGCTACCTGCACACTGCATGCGATTCCAATTTTTAATCATTACTGCCTGCTGCGTTTTCAGACTCCCCCTTTTCTGCAAGCGTGCAGAAAAGAATTCTGCAGCTTACGGCGGCTTTTGGAGTTTTTCACCATCGCAGGGGGACACGGAGTCGTGGTGGTAAGCAACCCTCGAAGCAGCATGTTTTTTTTCCAGGTTTGGCTAAAATGATGGGAAAAATCAGTATCGGAATGTGGCATTTGTGTGATGACGGTACATGTGCTGCCCATTCACTTGAATGGCCAGCATTTTAATGGCGAGTGCTGCGGCCGGTGGTAAACTTCCTGTGCACCGTTCTTAAATCAGCTTCTTAGTATATTATATACAATATATGCAGTGCAGCAACATTCTTCAGCACAGAAAATGTGAGAGCATAATGACCTTCTGCTATCAGTGTGGATCTATCGTGCTGCTGGAAATACCAGCACAGGCTGGGTGGATATGAAGTAGTTTGACGCTGATGTGCTGTACAGTAGCTGCAACACTGGACTTTTCCATCTCCTCTGTTTTCTGTATACTTGATTACAGCTGTGATGTTCATAAGATGATTAAACTTTATTCTGTGACTAAATGTAAAATGTAGGTTTGGAAAATTCTATTTTGCTATGACAAAAGGGTCAGTCACACTTATAACAGGTACTTGTGTGTAACTCAACTTTCAGGTTTGCAAACAGCTAGTGCTTTTACACAAAATGGGTAAATAAACCCCGTTTGTAGATGTAAAAAAAAAGAGATCTTCCTCGATTGCGCGAGTGTGCGGCCGCGCCACTAATGATCGTGCTCACGTGGCCCGGAGTGCTCACTCCGGACCACGTTATCGCGATCATGAGTGGCGCAGCCGTGTGCTCGCATGGCCGCAGAGGATCCCGACCTGGTGAGGTCAGCATGTCAAACGGAGGGGATCCTGGGACACCGGAGCTGTAGCGAGGGACAGATCGGCTGCCAGTAACTGGAGGAATCCCCAGGTAAGTAGATCTTGTTTCTTTAAATTCCTCGGACGTATTCTTTAAAGGAAACCTGAAGTATGAACAATATGGAAGCTGCCATATTTATTTCCTTTTAAGCAATAGTAATTGTCGGGCAGCCCTGCTGGTCTATTTGGCTGCAGTAGTGTCTGAATAACACCAGGGGACTGGAGGAAGCCCCAGGTTAACATCCGTACACACGCTTATTTAATGTCGCACGGGGGCCAAGGCTGTGCAGACGCATTGCTCACTTGGAAGTGAGCAGCGTGGTCTGTTCTATGCAGAAGGGGGGTTGGGGGTAGAGAGACAAAACAATACTCCTGGCCAATGTGATCTGCCAGAATGGATCGCTGGTAGAAAGGGGTCGGAGACTGCTGTACACATACTGGAGTCGATCACCTTGGCCAAGCTTCTGGATCCTTTAGAGGATCCTATAGAGGCTTCCCATGCTGTCCCACATTGCTGGGTGTAGCCCCTCTCCCTAAAGTACTGTATTCTGACAAGTTGTTGGAATTTAGATCAGGGCCATGCTTCTCTACATGCAAAAGCATGGCCATACTGTGCCTGTGCAAGTACGGCTGCACTTGCACAGTAAACCGCTCGTGCTACTGCACAGGTGCAGCCTGCTCATGCAAGTACAGCGCAGCGGTGGTTATGCCAGAACAGATAAAAATGAAAAAGCCAAGAGTCCAATATAGTATAGTATGTTAAAAACAAGAAAATAATATGTATAGTGAGATGTGGATACTCACAAACATGGGTTACCACTTAGGCAACCACTGTATACGCAGGTGAGGAGATTAGACCTGTCCTTACTCAGGGTTAAAATGTCGCTCTCTGTAGATCGGAAAGAAAGGAGTAGGTCACCCCTCCACCAGGTGTGGACACTGTGTCGTAGTAAGTGAACAGAGGCGCCAGCAGGATAAAAGTAGGTAAAAATTTTAAAAAGTTGCTGGGAGGCAGTGGTGGACTTACCTCCAGAAAGCAGACACGAAAAGACTGTCTGAATTAGTATGAAAACATTTATTTAAAGGTACCCCAAAGATGCAATGCGTTTCGCAGGCACAGCCCACTTCATCAGGCAATAAATTGGGGACAAACTGTGCACAAGAGACAATAAACATTGCTAAAGCGATATCTGTAATTAATTTCTTGCAGAATAAATGCAATATTTAGCTAATATTAAGACAATTATGTACAGTACAAGTGAACTGTTGAATAATACTGCTATCCAGGGGCGGCGCCAGGGGGGTGCTTGGGGGTGCTCGAGCACCCCCTAGAATTGTCCAAGCACCCCCAAAGCACCCCCTGGAGTGAACTGACTTCAGGCGTCTAAAAGACGCCAAGTCAGTTCACACAGCGGCAGCACGGAGCAGCAGGCAGGGCTACGGTAAGATGGCCGCCCGGAGCCCTGTTCTGCAGACTTCGAGTCTGCAGTGCATGGCTTCGGGCGGCCATTTTCCCGTAGCCCTGCTCTCTGCATGCAGGCAGGAAGTCTCGTCGTGACGTCGGGAAGGAAGAGGATCGTGGGCGCGCGGGCGCTGCGCGCCACAATGAGGTCGGGACTCGGGACAGGAGGTCGGGAAAGAAGGTCTTCTGGCTGTAGGTGAGTAAATGGGTTTTTCTTTTCTTTTTCAGGTGATGCTGATTGTGCATATTGGGGTCATATCTGCTACGGATTGTGCATATTGGGGTCATATCTGCTACGGATTGTGCATATTGGGGTCATATCTGCTACGGATTGTGCATATTGGGGTCATATCTGCTACGGATTGTGCATATTGGGGTCATATCTGCTACGGATTGTGCATATTGGGGTCATATCTGCTACGGATTGTGCATATTGGGGTCATTTCTGCTACCGATTGTGCATATTGGGGGTCATATCTGCTACCGATTGTGCATATTGGGGTCATATCTGCTACCGATTGTGCATATTGGGGTCATATCTGCTACCGATTGTGCATATTGGGGTCATATCTGCTACCGATTGTGCATATTGGGGCCATATCTGATAACGATTGTGCATATTGGGACCATATCTGCCACCGATTGTGCATATTGGGACCATATCTGCCACCGATTGTGCATATTGGGACCATATCTGCCACCGATTGTGCATATTGGGACCATATCTGCCACCGATTGTGCATATTGGGACCATATCTGCCACCGATTGTGCATATTGGGACCATATCTGCCACCGATTGTGCATATTGGGACCATATCTGCCACCGATTGTGCATATTGGGACCATATCTGCCACCGATTGTGCATATTGGGACCATATCTGCCACCGATTGTGCATATTGGGACCATATCTGCTACCGATTGTGCATATTGGGGCCATATCTGCTACCGATTGTGCATATTGGGGTCATATCTGCTACCGATTGTGCATATTGGGGTCATATCTGCTACCGATTGTGCATATTGGGGTCATATCTGCTACCGATTGTGCATATTGGGGTCATATCTGCTACCGATTGTGCATATTGGGGTCATATCTGCTACCGATTGTGCATATTGGGGCCATATCTGCTACCGATTGTGCATATTGGGGCCATATCTGCTACCGATTGTGCATATTGGGGCCATATCTGCTACCGATTGTGCATATTGGGGTCATATCTGCTACCGATTGTGCATATTGGGGTCATATCTGCTACCGATTGTGCATATTGGGGTCATATCTGCTACCGATTGTGCATATTGGGGTCATATCTGCTACCGATTGTGCATATTGGGGTCATATCTGCTACCGATTGTGCATATTGGGGTCATATCTGCTACCGATTGTGCATATTGGGGTCATATCTGCTACCGATTGTGCATATTGGAGCCATATCTGATAACGATTGTGCATATTGGGGTCATTGGACGTGTTTTTTGTTAAAATCTGCTCACATTACGTGTATTTTCTTGAGAAAACCTGCACAATTATGTGAATTTTCTGGGAAAAGGGTCACCAAAACTTGGGCCCTCTGTCTTTGCGTTGCACTTTTAAAGGGAACCCGAGGTGAGAATAATATTGAGGCTGCCATATTTATCTCCCTTTAAGCAATACCAGTTGCCTGGCTGCCGTGCTGGTCCTCTGCCTCTTATTCTTTCAACCATAGACCCTGAACAAGCATGCAGCAGGTCAGGGGTTTCTGACAATATTGTCAGAACTGACAAGATTAGCTGCATGGCTTGTTTCTGGTGTAATTCAGTTCACTACTACAGCCAAATAGATCAGCAGGGCTGCCAGGCAACTAGTATTGTTTAAAAGGAAATAAATATGGCAGCCACCATATCACTCTCACCCTGGGTTCACTTTAAATTACAGTTAGCCCCGCCCTCATCCGGTCATGACCACGCCCATTTTTTTGCCGCGGCGCGCTTCGCGCGCCGCAGGTTGTAGCCACACCCATTTTTTGCCACGGCGCGCTTCGCGCGCCGCAGGTCGTCAGCTCCCCCGGAAATTGCTCCAGCACCTGCATAGCACCCCCTAAAAAAATTTCCTGGAGCCGCCACTGCTGCTATCAAACGATAATGTGTTATAAGGGTCTGATGCGATAGGTATAATTGAAACTGAAGTATATCATACTATAACTTAAAATGAAAATAAAAAATAAAAAGATAAAAATTTTAAATAAAGTGCTTTGTGTGATGGCAAATAATAACGATCATATTAAGAAGTGAGGTTCCTGTTTTACATTAAAAAAAAAACGGGCCGGGTAATATATAGGATAGAGGCACACATGGTACTGCTATTACTGCACTATTTGTACTTTACCATGCGTGCCTCTATCCTACATATTGCCCCTTTTTTTTTTTAGAGTTACAGTGTAGCTGAACTCACATAGCGGCAGGTCTGGAGACCTAGTGTGAGGGATTAGTAACAGGCTCGGCTATAATATAGCAGAGCCCAGAGGGTTAGCTTACGGTTAGGCATGAAGAGGGAAGCTAGTGTTTTGCAAGGAGAATAGAGGTTAGTGTTAGGCATGGAGAGGGGAGGTTAGTGTTAGGCATGGAGAGGAGAGGTTAGTGTTAGGCGTCAAGAGGAGAGTTTAGTGTGAGGGATTAGTATTGTAACAGGCTCCAGAGGCGGGACAAGGTCCTTCAGCACCCAAGGCTGAGACACCAAAGTGCGCCCCTCCATCCCTCCCAACCCAGCCTTCAAACACTGATTGCTATTAGACTACTAGGTGCCCCAGGGCCCCCAACCTCCCCAACACCTTAATATCTAGTTATCTGGCTTGCAGTCACTGTCATGTATCCCCTTTTCTTATTTCTTTCTGCTTCAAACACAATTGGGAATGACAGCTAAATGAATTGTGCGCCCCCTCCTACACTGCGCCCTGAGGCTGGAGCCTCTACAGCCTATGCCTCGGCCCGGCCCTGACAGGCTCGGCTATAATATAGCAGAGCCCAGAGGGTTAGCTTACTGTTAGGCATGGAGAGGGAAGCTAGTGTTTTGCAAAGAGAATGGAGGTTAGTGTTAGGCATGGAGAGGAGAGGTTAGCGTTAGGCATGGAGAGGAGAGGTTAGTGTTAGGCATGGAGAGGGGAGGTTAGTGTTAGGCATGGAGAGGAGAGGTTAGCGTTAGGCATCAAGAGGAGAGTTTAGTGTGTAAAAGGCCTGGGACCTACTAGCAGCGCTTTTGTAAGCCCTTGTGATTTCAAAAAGCTAATGTAATGATATGGGTGTGATTTAAAGCTATATTTTCACCATAAAAATCAAATTTAAACAGCAACTGGTTTGGGTGTATTAAGTGATAAAGATGCTAATCCTGCATGCAAAACTTTTTCTGTTGTTATGGTTTGTAGTTATCACATACTTTAGGAGCACTGGCCCTAGTGCCAAACAGTGCCAAAGAGTTGAATGCTGGGAGTTATTTTTATCTATAATATATTCCTCCTCTTCCATTTATTTCCCTGCCTAGAAGCTTATCAGAAACACCCTCTGATTACTTGTGGTTACAAGCAAGGCTGAGGCGACTCAGTGATTGGATGTGTAAATTAAAAAAAAGACAGTGCAGTTGTTAGTTTACCCCTCAGTGGGAGTGTCTGAAGACTCTGGAAGGATGACAGCTAATGAATACACAATGAGCAAGAGAAGGGAGGGGGGGGGGGGGAAACAAGAGTCAGGGAAGATATGATGTCAGCATTAGCTTGGCAAGATGGCCACTGCCTAGAATAGGATTTTCTGCTTTTCCTTTAAAAAAATTCACAGAAATCATTATGTGGATAGCACAATACATCTGTTATGTAAGTAGAAGTAGTATTTATCTACTTATATATGTGTTTTTTATTTCTAGGTTAGCATGGGTGCCGCTTGTTCTTTAAAAAAAAACAAAAAACATAGCATTACATTAGCAAGAGCTTTTCAAATCACAAACGCATACAAAAGCGCTTCTAGTGGGTCCCAGGCCTAAATGTTCAGACCCCCTGATATCATTGAGTTGGCCAGTAGTGACCCATTTTGTTGGTTCACTAAAGGCCAAATTCCTGTTGTTCTTGCTGGAAATTTAAGAGAAACTACTGTAGAGTGAAACTACTGTGGGGAGACACCTCCCTCTCATCTTTCCCCTTTCAGTCTCAGTAGAACAGGAAAGGCTGCTCGCCAGATAACATGTGTGAAAACAATCATTTCTAAAATTTTAACCAAACCAATCAAACAAAAAAGTGATTACCAGGCACTCAGGAAGGTATACCACTACACCCCCACGTTCCCAAGGCAGTGGCCATCCATGGATAGCAAGTTCAAAGAAGAAGGATTAGTTATGGACGTATCCACAATAATACATGTGACAAGGATAAAGAGATGCCCAAATGATGATAAAATTAGATTAAAAAAGAAGAAGATAAAAATAAAAAAGTGAGCTGGCTTTTCTCAATGACGATAGTCAGATAAGACAATACAATTTATTATGCACAGGCTATGCCCAGTACACTGCTTTGTCTTGTCTGAATTTTGTCATTTAGGTAAGTCACCTCACTTTTTTTATTTTTATCTAGTCTTTAATCTAATTTTATCATCATTTAAACACCTCTTTATCCTTGTCACATGCTCCCATAGTTTGGAGGGAGTGGGGTCTGATGGACACCACTGTGACATCCAGTTGAATTTTTACTTGAGAGAGTGACCGCATCCACCCCGAGTGGAGTGGAGTTCATGGTCTCCACCTACCTCAAGTGGTTGGTTGCCCCATCTGCACCACCTTTGTGAGTAGCCCTTCTTGACTTTCCATATACCATCCATTAGCTACTAACGCGCTGCACTATCTTGGCTCCCGTTGTCACCGTGTCTTTTTTTTTTCCAGTAAAAGTGTCAAGGCACTCCCAATTCTCCACAATAACACATGGCTGACATGTTTCTGACTATACTAGCTCTTAGGGTAGGAACCCACTTGGGCGTTTTTGGCAGTGTTTTGGGATTGATGACAATCGCCGGCGATTCCCAATAACACTTTGCCAATGAAAGTGAGTAGGGGTGAACACATTAGTGCAATTGGGATTATGGGTAATCGCAATTGCAGGACTTGCAGCTTGTTTGCGCTGTTTGCGCTCAATGCAAAGTGTATAATCGCTGCATAAACCGCTTATCAAAGCGATTATGCAGCACTTTGGGGGGGCCGAGTGATTACCTTTTAATAAAACTTTTTTATACTTACCGGGTCTCTGTATTTCCATCTTCCATCCGTAGCCCCGCCCCCTAAAGGAAGAGATCACAGGTGCTTCTCTGATTGTCATAGAGAAGCACCTATGACTTTTTTCTTTAGGGGGCGGGGCTACAGACAGAAGAAGGACGCCTGGTAAGTATAATAAAGTCTTATTCCCAAAAACAAAATCAGCAAATCGGAAGCACTGTAGAGGTTACTGTACAGCGCTTCCAAGCCTCGGAGAATTGCGATCGCAACGCACTAGGAATCACTGCACACAGAGTAAAAAAAAGGAAAAACGAATTATAAAAAACAGCCCAGCATCAGTCCAAATAGCCACTGAACCAAAATTCAGGTTTGTTGAGCTACCCTTGAAAAGATATAATGAACGTTACATTTTGTGTGTACATAAACAATTTTGAACAACAGTGTAAAAGAGCCACATTATGAAAAGTCACCATAACAGTAGTAGGATTGTAATGACAGCAACTGTTAATAAAAAGAGATTATGCTGACAGGTACGTTTAGGATCCAAGCATTACAGAAGAGTATATGTAAATCCTTAGCATCTGGCCTATAATTCACAGTTAAGCCGATATGCATAGTTAATTATGCTGTGTCATAAACAATGAATAATAAGCGATTGATGCCATTGAGGTTATGGGGCCTAGAATCAGATCTCATACCCCTTTCTTTCTGATGCATCTATAGCAGGGGTCTCAAACTCACGGCCCGCGGGCCATTTGCGGCCCTCGATACAATATTTTGTGGCCCTCGCCGGCAAAAGCTTCCTTATAGTTTGGTTCAGTGCTCCCAAGTAATCCGCCACACCCCCGCCGCTAAACGAGGGCTGCAGAGCCCCCAAATCGCCCGGGGGGCAATCCGCCGGCATTTCCTGGAAGGGGCAGAGCTTTCAGCTTCAGCTCTGCCCCTCTTGACGTCAATCGCCGCCTCTCCCCGCCCCTCTCTGTGAAGGAAGAGTGAGAGGGGCGGGCAGAGGCGGCGATGCGCCGCGATTGTGAAATTCCTTATGCGGCCCAGCCTCATCCTGACTTTGCCTCCTGCAGCCCCCCAGGTAAATTGAGTTTGAGACCCCTGATCTATAGTATCCCTCTTGGGGCTTTATCCAGAGACTTAGCTAGGAATTATGGGGGCCCCAAAGCAGAATTTTGATGGCGCCCTCAGAGTTAGGCACTGCAATGCCTGTCCCTACACAATAGGATATGATTTGACTTGACAATATGCATTCCTTTGCAAGTTACACTGTCTGCAAATAGTCTGTGGGAACGGAGGTAAAATCCGAGGGTGAAGAAACACAGGAAAATAAATAGTTAACATATCAATTACCACTTGGGCCCAATATGCTCCAGGTTCCCATAGCAATTGCTACGGTTGCTATGGCTATTGCTACGCCCTTGGCTTCATCATTGTGGTCCAGTTTCCTACCAGTACCACCATGCCACTGACAAACATACTGACAGGTTCAGGTGCATCAGACCAAGTCAGCCTTACAATGTAAACACACAGAAAGGATCTAACCATTTTATTGTAGAATCTAAAGTTTTGTAAAACAATGTACGTGGTTCTTGTAAGATATGATCTTATCTAAGATTCCCTTTTATAGATATTTCCCACCAGACACATTTTTAAAACCATTTTACTAAGAAATCAAGCGTATTACACCCCTATTATACTCCTATTACAACCAATGAATAAGCCCTCAAAGTAATATCTTGCTAAATTTGTGCATATTTTTTTGTTCTTTTTATATCTTTTTGCCCCGGTATACTGAACACAGGTAATGGGTTTGCACACTGACACCCATATTCGGAACCCGCAAAACTCCTACCTCAGCTCAGATAACCTGCCCCAGTTAAAGTTTAGTTTTTATTAGTTTTTATTAGTGATAATACTAAGTTTTAAGATACAAAAAAACAAAAGCAAACAAAAACCAAACAAACCATGTGAAATCATATATAAACAGACCAGAACAAAAAGTACTCAAGAATGTTTGGAAAGCACATTTATAGAGTAATCTCGTTAAATAAACATGTGTCAAGGGGGTACTTGAGAGATAATGTTACCCACATCAAGGGGTATTTGTTAAACGTGATAACTCATACAGGTGTACAAGTTTCAATAATGTTGGGAAACAGTTCTATACACACAAAGGCACTGCTTGCAGCTATCTACACAACAGATCTGTGCATAGCTATGCAGCCAGAGAACATCACAGAATTATTAAATGGTTTCTCTCTCTCTATCACCCCAGTTATTTACCTTGTTGAGGTCTCTGTTGTCTGCAGGTAATCATGTTTGCCCCTCAGCTCCTTAGTACGCTGTAGCTGGCCCTGTACAATCCATCCGTCCTGCTTCCTTAGTGACTCTCAACTGTAGCTCTTCAGACAGTCAGACAGGAAGGTCCCAGGATACACGGTCTGTGATCAGATTTCCACTGACTTCACACCTGTCTGACGGGTCTTTCTGGCTCTGATGTGTGCTGGCTCTCCTCCGCCCCAGCTCTGTACGTAGCACAGGCTCCTGCTGCCATCTACACAGTGTGCAGGTGGACAACAGGGGTGTCAGATGCAGCTACAGTGACACCTACAAGCCAGAGGTTGGCAGTCACAGGGTGATTTAATAGAGATGTAAATCTGAAAAGTGTCATTGTGTTGATGTCAAGCAGTAGATTAGGTCCATTGAAATCTTAAAAAATATTTTAACTTCTCTATCAGAGTTATTAAGTATTTGAAGTGATCCTATGTTAAACTTCAGTGATCTTCAATTTTGGAAACAAAACAACTGATTTTCTAAATAAACCCAGTAGTCAGTAATTATTAGGGCTAATTCAGACTGCCAGCTAAAAGCCACAGTGACTAAGTGGTTCAGGGGCCCAGCGAGTGGTAACACCAGGAATGAGCGAATTTGTCCAAATCAGATTTCCAAATCTACTGTATTTCTGTGATTTACCAATAAAATTTAAAATACATGAAAACACAAATAAAAAAGTGCATTTCTTCCACAGTAAATGTGCTATAAATGACTTTTCTCCTATTTTGCTGTCACTTACAATAGGTAATAGAAATGTGACAGAACTGACAGGTTATGGATTAGCCCATCTCCTCGTGGGGGTTTCTCAGGGTTTTCTTTATTTTCAAAAGCACTTAGTGAATGGCAGTTGCTCAGTCCAACTGCCAGAACAGTGTGTAAACAGGTGGGGGGTGTGGGCTTACATCTTTTTATAGATGCTTTCCAGAGAGTACTTTTTTAGAGAATAAATGAAATACTGAGAATCCCCCTTGAAGAGATGGACTAGTCAAAAACCTGTCAGTTCTGTCAGATTTCTACTAACTGTTATAAGTGACAACAATATAGAAAAAAAGTAATGTATAGCTTATTTTACTCTGGAAGAAACATGCTTATTTATATGTTTTTACATGTATTTTATTATTATTACAATTTTTTGCGATAGTTGTCCTTTAAAGTCTTTGGTCTCATTAGCTTTGCCATCCTCTTATCTTTAAAAGATTTGTCTTTACCCGGGCAATTAATGCAACACTTAAAATTTAAAAAGTGACAATACACATTTTCTTTAACAAGTGAAAAACTGGATAGCATAGGCAGGGCTGTAACTAGAAATCACTGCCCCCCCCCCCCCCCACACACACACACACACACACCTGCAAAACTTTGAATGGGGCCCCTTGACTCCTATGGGAGTCAATGAGCTATGGTCTATTTCCTATTCACTTTTCTCTTGGGTTTTTTCAAAGGAGATATTTTCATACCTTACCAATAAAATACATTTAAAGCTCCCATCATACAAGAAAATACTTAAGAGAAGAAGAGAACCCGAGGTGGGTCCTAAGAATGCTAACAGCACACAGAGGCTGGGTCTGCATATACTGCCCAGCCTCTGTTGCAATACTGATCCCCCCTAAGCCCCCCTGCACTTCCCATAAATCACCCAGCCGTGCTGTCGAGTCACAGCGTATCGCAGCCGGCTGTTTACTTCTGTGTCAGTCTCGCCGCTCCCCCGCCTCCTCCATAGCTCCGGACCGGTCCCCGCCTGCGTCCATTCCCTCCCTGCCGATTGGAGGGAAGGAACGCGGGTGGTACCCGGAGCTGTGGAGGAGGCGGGAGGAGCGGTGAGACTGACACTTACAGAGATAAACAGCCGGCTGGGCAGTATATGCAGATCCAGCCTCTGTGTGCTGTTAGCATTCTTTTTTAATATGTTTTATATTACCTAAATAGACGGCGGTTTCGCTGTCTAACAGTCTCCTAGCGGCGATTGCCGCTGGGAGACTGATGGTGGAGCGGAGCTCCGTCATTCAAGCGGAGATGCGTGCGCATCAGCGCACGTGATCTCCTGCAAAACCACCCCAGGACTTGACGCCAATTGGCGTTAGGCGGTCCTGGGGCTGCCACCACGTTCACGCCTATCCGCATTACAAGGATGTTAAGAAGTTAAATTCAAAATCAATTTTCTCAAATCAGCAAAGCATTTTTGAATTATTTTTTTTTTGCATGTTCCCACTTTAAACCTGTGCATATTTGCCAAATTTGGTAATGATCACACATATAGGGGATCTGCAAAGAATTTGCCTTTAACCTCCCTGGCGTTCTGGACGTGACGCCGGAGGGCACCTTGGTGGGCCGATTTGAATAATTTTTTTTTAAACACACAGCTAGCACTTTACTAGCTGCGTGTTGTCCGCAATCGGCGCCGATGTGCCGCTACCCGCCGCGTAACAGGCCCCCGAGACCTTGTGCGCAGCCTGGCTAATCAGTGCCAGGCAGTGCTGAGGGGTGGATCGGGACGCCCTGTGACGTCACGACGTTGATGACATCATCGCGATCATCGCCATGGCAATGGGGGAAGCCCTAAAGGAAATCCCGTTCAGAACGGGATTTCCTTATGGGCAAGCGCACCGGCGGCGATCGGAGGGGTGGGAGGGACGCCGCAGGGAGAGGGACATCATGTAGCTAGCGCTAGGCTAGCTATGATAGAAAAAAAAATTATGCAAAAAAAACCTGCGGCTGCGGGAATTAGAATACCAGGGAGGTTAAAGGACACCTGAAGTGAGAGGAATATGGGGGCTGCCATATTTATTTCCTTTTAAGCAATACCAGTCACCTGGCAGTCCTGCTTACTCTCTGCCTCTAAAGGTGCGTACACACATGCGACTATAGTCGTTTGTAACGATCGTTCCCCGATCTTTACCAACGACGATCGTTACAAAAAACGAACCACCGACTATTAAGGCAAACGACGAACGAGCCAAATCGCTACAAAAGAAAGTTCTGTCTTGGCGGATTTTAACCAACGACGATCGTTTGCAAAAGTAGTACATCATTGGAAACGGTCGTTCGTACTAGGCTTGACATGCGCATTTCACTATTTCTCTGTGAAACTTTTCATTTTTATGCGCAGGCGCAATAGTTGCTTTACGTGATGTAACGTTCGTTCTAACGATCAGATCGTTACACACCTTTTAAAACTATCTTTACTTAGGTCGTTCTTTCATCAATTAAAAATTTGTTCGTCGTTCTCAACGAACGATCGTTGTCGCATGTGTGTACGTAGCATAATCCTTTTAGCCATAGACCCTGAACAAGCATGCAGCAAATCAGGTGTTGGACATTATTGTCAGATCTAACAAGATTAGCTGCATGCTTGTTTCTGGTTTGATGCAGACAGTACTGTAGCCAGATAGACCAGCAGGAATTCCAGGCAACTGGTATTGTTTAAAAGGAAATAAATATGGCAGCCACTAAATCCCTCTCACTTCAGTTGTCCTTTAAGCAAATGATCCAGATTCACCCTGAATATGACTTTTTAAAATGTTTCGGCTCACCCCTATGCCTGCATAGGTGGCGATTATCTACTACAATGAGCACCAGATAGCAAAACTTCTCATATGCGATCTCAAGCTATTCCGGACGTCTGTAGTTGACATTTTTGTCTGCTTATATCTGCCAGGGCGTAGATTTCAACTTGTGCTTTGCACCCGACCGCTGCATCCATTGCTCTTGCCCATATGGCGGCACTGCAGCCTGCTCGCTCTGCTGTCACAGTGACAGAGGAGCTGAACCCTTTCTGTTCTGTGCCTGAAGGAGAAACTTAAAGTTTGTAAAGCTTGCAAAAAAACTTGTACAGTTAGTCAGTTTGGCTTTGTTCACACTATAAATCGTCAGCGCTGAGCGATTTATACTGAGATTTTTTACACGTTTTTCCCAGCACTTTTCACTTAGAAAAGCACTTTTCTAATTGATTTTGCTCAGCGATCAATATTTTCACTTCCTGACGTCAGTCAGGGCTCGTTCACACTAAGGGCGTTTTTGCACTTTTTTCAAGTGCAGGTGATTTTCAGAATTGCCCACAAAACGCTTGTGCAATGATTCCCTACGAGAGAGTTCACATCTGAGCGGTTCGTTTCCGATCCACTCAGCAAAGCGGTGCCTGTACCTGTATTGAGGCGATTTCTCCTCAATAGAAGGTATAGGAAAAACGCAAAACGCTCACAAAATCACTTTGTGCAGTAATTGCATTCACGTTTTTAAGAATAAATAAATTGTATTTTTTATTTTTATCCGGGTTAAAGACTTCACGTCCTGACTTGCGTCAGGGAGTGAATTAAAAAAATGTTCTGGAAAAGCGATTAGAAAAGCGCTTTTGACAAAAACACACCGCCCACCCAAGTGCCGGAAAGTGCAAAAAAACTGTGTAAAAAAAACGCCCAACCCTAACGCGATCGGAACGCAATGTGAACAAGGCCTCAGGAGGTGAACTCTTTGATCCAGAAATTAATAAATACAATAATGGCCTCAATTCACCAAGCTTTATCAAACACTTTATCAAACATTTGATAATTTACCTCATGGGTAAAATCTAATTTTGAATTCACTAATGTGTTTTATCGAATGTTTTATCGAAAAAACGTTCAATAAATCTATAACGCCTTAGTGAATTCAAAATTAGATTTTACCCATGAGGTAAATTATCAAACGTTTGATAAAGCTTAGTGAATTGAGGCCAATATTGTATTTATTTATAAAAGCGCTTAGGAAAACGCTATACTAAGCTCTTTTTCAAGCGCTTTGCGATTTCCCTATACCTTCCATTGAGCCAAAGCGCTCATAAAATGGTACATGTAGCGCGTATGCGATGTCACCTGTGCCTCCAGAGTCCCCGTGTGTGTCTTTTTGGTCTCCCTTGTGCCTTCTTTGCTCCCCTTGTGCTTCCTAGGTCCAGCTGTTCCTTTTGTCCCACTATGCCTTGTTCCCCCTGTGCCTCTTGTGCCCTTGTGCTTCCTGCACTCCTCCAGCCCTGCACCTTTAGCAGAGTAGGCGCAGCGAAAGACGCAACATGTCTCACCTGGTTTATGGGCGGCCACGTCAATCAGCAACGTCCTCTCTCCTTTTGCTGTTCCCCCTAGTGGCGGCTTCTTCTGATTGTGTCATTATGCTACGCAAAAGCATTAGGGGAACAGTGAAGGGAGAGAGATATTCACTGATTGCCACAGGCCCCCATGGACCAGGTGAGACAGATTGAGAGACACGTTGTGGCTTCTGCTGTGCCTACTCTGCTAAAGGGACGCAGGGCAGAAAAGGTAGTCTCCGACTTTATGACGTCATCGCGGCGGATCGGCAGGTGTTCGTATCAGCGGGTCATTCGTATGTCAGGTGTTCATAAGTCAGGGACTACCTGTATGTATGGACAAGCACCATCACCATCAATTACACAAGTAACCAAAAATTTCAAAATCACAATATGGAATGTGCAGAGAAAACCTCAACAAATCGCACTAAGCCCAGAGCAGACAGGTCAATTACTCGCTCCAAACAATATCTCGAGAATAAAAATTCACTTTATTGTAGAAATTCCATATTAAAACCAATTCAATATATATGTATATTTGGGAACACATTTCTAGGTGGGTGCCATAGTATATCAGAATAATTATACAAACTGACAAGGCATAATAAAGGACACCTTGAATAAAAGCTGGTAAAAATACAAAGCAATATGTAAACAAGGATGTCATCAACCGTATCACTGAGTGATCCTAACAAAAGTACCGTACATGTGCAGGGATAAGACTTGTGATACAACCCAGACAAGTATCAAAGAATGCAGTGATGTGTCAGCTTGTTAATTCTACAGAGCCACAATAATCCAACATGCATACAGACTGTTTCAGACTGGTTGGTCCTCATCAGTGCATATGGCATCGGGGAAGAATACTGTTTTGAAAGAGTGTCCTTGATTACCTGCCAAATGCACTGTCTGTCATCTCAAATGTTTCTAATCCTTCTGGTTACAATGTAACAATGTAATGATATGATTGTAATATAAGTGTTGTCACCTGGAACATGTACAAAACTTTGATTACTACAAATGTTTGTTACTATTCACAACATTTTAATAAAAAAAATAAAAAAATACTGAAAAGGTATTAACCACTACAGGAAGAGAGCACTTTTCACAGATCAGCGCTGCTCCCATTAATTTGCTAATAAAGTTATTACTACTTATCACACCAAAATGATCTATATATTGTTTTTTTCAGGACAAATTGGGCTTTTAGTGAGTGATATTTTTGTTTAGTAATTACTTTATTTTCTATGCATTTTAAAGGGAAAATAAGGGGAAAATGGAAGAAACACACAATTTCTCCATTTACATGCATTATACAGTAATGTTACAATAAACAGTGCTAACTATAAGTTAAACCCACACATTTTATTTGCTTATCCATCCTGGTGATTACAAAGTTTAGATTATGTCCCTAGCACAATGCATGGTGACAATATTGTATTTGGAAATAAAGGTGTCTTTTTTTAGTTCTGGGTTTTTTGCTTCCTTGTTGTACACTATCAATGATTACAAGAACTTAGTTGCAAAAATAACAGTAATATACCCTCATGGCATACACATTTAGGCCTCTTTCACAGTGTGACGTTAAAGTTGCACGTTAAAACAACATTTAAGCAGAATAACTAACTGTGATGAAAAATCAATGCCCCATTCACAGTGCACATGTTGCGTTGGTGACTAACGCTGCAAATTAAGTGAAAGTGCTGCATGCTGTGCGTTATACACGTTATTAGCTACGTTGGACTGTTTGCACATGCTCAGTAATGACTTGGAAACATTTTTCATTGCTTGTATGCTCTACTGTATGCGACCGTAACAGGGCATTAAGTTGCGTTGCGACTTTTTTGGGGCATTGCGATTTAATGTGCGTCACGACTTTAACGTTGCATCAAAACACAATGTCCTACTGTGAAAGAGGCCTTAAAAAGCCAAGTTCCTAAGGTAACAATATAGTTATTTTATATTTTTCCACTTTGTTTTCATTTTACAAGTCTTGGTTTTGGTACAGAATATACAAAAATTGTATTGCTTTTGATTTAGTTTGTTACAAAAAATAATACATAAGACATAGCCCTTAAAGGGAACCAGAGAGGGTCAAAAAAAGCTTTTATACATACCTGGGGCTTCCTCCAGCCCCATACGCACGGATCGCTCCCACGCCGCCGTCCTCTGCTGCCTGGATCCGCCGGTACCGGGTCCCGTCATTGCCGCGAGTCGGCCAGTCGGCTGGCGGACGCGGCCGATTCTCCGCATCACACGGAGCTTCCTCTATACAAGTACGCATGAGGCTGCCTACTGCGCAGCCGCATGCGTACGGGTGTGGAGGGAGCCCCTGTGATGTGGACAATTGGCCGCGTCCGCCGGAAGTGACGGGCCCGATACCGGCAGTTCCAGGAAGCGGAGGATGGCGGCGTGGGAGCGATCCAGGATTATGGGGCTGGAAGAAGCCCCAGGTATGTATAAAAGCTCTTTCTATTTCCAGGCTCCATTCCTCTCTGGTTCCCTTTAACGCTAAAACACTCAAAAAGATATTCTACTACTCATCACTGTTAAAATTTTACCACATATGTCTTGTGTAGTTTTACTAATGCTTTCCCAAGTTTGATGATAATATTTAAAATTAATTTTTATTTTTAATTGAGTCTGTCACTACCTATTACCTAATGTGGGTCCAAGCTTTAAAAACATCAAAATGTATTCTACAACTTGTCCTCATTAAAATGATACCACATATGCCTCATTTAGTAACAAACTGGTAGTGCACCCTCCACAACTTCACTGGACGTGTTTACTCGTCCAGTTAGGCTGAAGTGGTTAAACAGCAATTTAAAGAAAAAGAATGATCCAGTTCACTGCACCACCTGTATAGCTATAAAAATGTTTATTCAATACTCTATTATAAAAACATTAATAATAGACCTCCACAACTGGTAATGTATCACAAATATATATAATCAGATAATTTCCATAGTTCAGTCAGAACCACTTCCATGTAGAACCCGGGTTCAAAAAAACTATTAGTATTATAAAGTTCATTCAATGTGACGCTGTCCACAAATATACAAAAAAAGCGCCAGTGCAAAAATACAAAACGTGTCGCACATCTATAAAGTGTAAACTAGTAATATAAGAAACAAAAAACCAATCTAAAGGGCATTGGCAATGGAGCAGCATACAAAGTAGTGGATCAGGTGCAAATAGAGTGCATAAATAGTGCATAGTACTACACCAGGTACTAGTAGCATCTTGTCAGTCTTAATACAGTCTCATAATGCAGTCTAAACATTTCCAGGGCAATCCCTTCAGCATTCCTCACATGTATCACAGGAATCAACACCCGCTTCCTCAAGGGCCAGTGTGGTCAAGACCCAAGGGGGAGGTTCTTCCATAGAGCAAAATAAATCACTTGCGTCAGGGCGGCAACAATTAGAGGGCAGCAAGAGGTGGCTCTCCTTCCCGAATGTAACCCTCTTCACACTCCCGGTCTCAAACTCCATATATGGATGGCGCCGCGTTACTCACCTGCTCTCAATGTTCCAGCAATTGGCCCTCCATCCACCCATGGCTACAGTGGTGCCTCATGTGATCTGTTACATGCTGCAGGGTCACATGAGGCGCCGCTGTAGTCAGAGAGGAAGCAGGTCTTCAGAGAGGAAGCAGGTGGCTGGTGATCCCATTGCTAATCTGAGAGGGTGAGTGATGTGACGCTGATGCAGCACATACCCCGAATCCTGGGGATCAGATTCTGCGAGCCAGCAGGGAGGAGATGCGATCTTGGAGGAAACAGAGGGAGGTAAGTGTAGTGCCAGTGCCTGCAATGCACAGCCCGATGTGTGTCTCTTTTCCAGTCCAGCTTTGCACACACATGTCTGGGGAGCAACAGGTGTGGTAGTGAATTGGATCATTAATTTTCTTTAAATTGCTATTTGATTACTCTGTTATCCATGCACATGCTGTGTGGATGCTGCAGCACACTTTTTTAGTAGTTTACATTAAAGGTATTAAAGTAGCAGTTTACATTAAAGGTCTTTAAAGAGGAACTGTGACCAAGGATTGAACTTCATCCCAATCAGTAGCTGATACCACCTTTCCCACGAGAAACCTTTACCTTTTCTCAAATAGGTCATCAGGGACATCTGTGTGGCTGATATTGTGGTGAAATCCCTCCCACTGTGTGATGTCAGGACCATGGTCCTGACAGTTTCCTGTCTGTGAGCCTTCTTGCACTGTAGGAAATAACAGCTGTTTCCAACTGCCAAGCAACCAGTATCTCCCTCTGTGCATATGTATATCTATTAAAAAGCAACCTTACAGCCTATCACAATGTTAGTGGGTGTGGTTATGAATAATGGCAGTTGGTGCTGTCTAGTTTTTTTCTTTTTTGCCAGTAATAAATATGATTACGCGCAGGCTGATTGTGGATCAAAGAATATGAACAAATTACAGGGCAAATGTCAATCATTTCTTGATCTCTCTTCTATTTTTTTTACTTCCCACTTTGCAGTATAATGATATATTGTTTACCCCTTTTTGCTAAAGTTCCTCTTTAAAGTGAACCTCCGGACTAAAAATCTACTCAGCAGCACTGAAAAGACTTAGTGTTTCTTTAACAGTTTCACAGCATCAGAAGTTTGTTTTTCTTACCAAAACATCATTTTTAGCTGCATTTTTAACTAAGCTCCACCCATCAAAGAAAAAAAGTCCGGACCTTTTTTCCCTGATGCTGTGCAGAGCATGATGGGATTTCCTATGTTGTTATTCATGTTACCTAGCAACTGGGAGAGGTGCTCAGGACACAAGACACAAGACAGTTGGAACTGTGCCTCATGCTCCCTGTCACCTCCTTTCAACCAAAAAGATGGCTGCCATCATGAAATCAAACATTTGCCTGTTCTTTTAAAACAGTGTGGCTAAGAGATTACATTATCTATTTTAATTAACATAACTAATGCAACTTAATGACAGTATGTTTGTTTAGGCTGGAGTTCCTCTTTAGTATACGAATGCCCAAACTATCGGAGCATAGATTAGCAGCCTGGCTTCTTAATGCTGTGTATGTGGGAAAATAAAATGCTTTGTTTTTATCAATCACTGGATAACTACACAAAGCTATTTTGCTAAAAACAATAATTAGCCCTTACAATGACTGGCAAATTGTAGAAAGAGAGAAAAGTCATTAGAAATCCCATCTCCCTCAACGGCAAACCAGTCAGGACCTGGGAATCAAGCATGCACAGCTAGGTTTTATGGATTATTGGTACCACCATGTACTTGTCTGTTGTTAATTAATTACAGAAGAGAATCCAGTCAGACCTGTCCATTGGAATGAAAAACAAGGCGAGGACACGCCTACATAAGCAATGTACAGACAATGTGGAAATTCTTCTATGTATACCTCTTGCTTAATGGGCACCTGTCACACACCTTTTTTTTTCCTATATATAGAATGCATCATACAGACAGCACTCTTTCTTACCGTGTCAACCGTTGCTTTATAAACAACTGATAGCAGCAATTATCAGCATGTTGGGTTGGTCATTGATTTGTTAGAAAGTTCACTCTACTGGTGTTATTGATTAGTGATACAACAAGTTTTTTTGTTAAATGTGAAGGTGTAGAAATTCTTATCTGCACTGACTGGAGGCCTTGAGGGAGGGTTCACACTTACGACATGCGGGAACCGTACATCATTTTCCTGCACACCACGCACATTCATCTGGGTTGCAACACAGGCGGTTAAACCACAAGATAATGATTGTTGAGGGGAAATACTAGAGGTGTGCAGGAAAATGGTGCATGTAGCAAGTTTATTTGCCCTATGCGGGAACCATACTCAAATATGTATGAGCTTATTGACCAACATGGGCCGTCATATCCAATCAGCGCACATTAACCTTAATCTAACCGCATGGGATCTCCTCAATTATGACCCCTGCTTGATCCTGTTTCTAAAAATCCCACGCTGACTTTGCATTAAACCCCGGCACTATTATCACCACTACTACAACAGGATTTCACTTCCTTCAGAAGAAATGTGCCCAATGAAGGAGCATAGGTAGTGTTTTTCCGCCAGTGAGCTGGGCACAGGGTGAGCCAAATGATGGCTCTCCCTGCTGCCGCTCAAATCCCTGGGGATGTTAAATATTATTCCCCCTCCAAGTTTTAGCAACTTGGAGCGAAATGTAATACGGGGTCTAGCAAATTACATCACCATAGCATAGCACTAGTGCTATGGCGGTGCCCAGTAGACAATCAGCGCTGAGCACTGGGCGCTGCCACCAAAATTACCTGCTATGTCCTAGGAGAGGAAGGACTGCACTGTGAGCTGTCAGTCTAAGGGTGGCCATGTTTGATTTCCTCGTCAATAAAAAAACAAAACAAAAAACAATCGGTTCTTTAGGAAAAATGTAATTTAATTTAAATGTGATTGAGTTTTTTTTTTTTTTTTTTTTTTAAATACCGTATTTGCTGCTGTATAAGACGCTGTGGAATAAAAGATGCACCTAGGTTTAGAGGGCAAAAACCAAGGGGTAAAAAAAAAATAAAAAAAATAAAAAATATGATAATATATATATATATATATATATATATATATATATATATATATATATATATATATATATTATACACACACACACACGTTCTCCTCCAAATTGTGTCCTCCTGTATCCCTGAAGTGTCATCCTGTGTCCCTTATGTGTCCTCCTGTGTCCCCTCATATGTGTCCTCCGTGTGTCTTTCTGTGTCCCCCATGTGTCCTCCTGTGTACTTTATATGTCCTCCATGTTTACCATGTGAGTGTCTTCTTCTGTACCCAGTGTGCCCACTCACCTTGTGTGCCTCGACTCCCTCCCCCATGTCTCCTGCTATCATGTGAAGCTTAGTGTTGTGTAGTGGCAGCTGGCTTACCTAATCATGGTGCCTGCAGGAATTGCATACCTCCTTCTCCTCCAGGTGGCTCGCTTTAGTAAATGGCTTTGTAACGATCGGTGTCAGCAACCAGAGAGAGAATCTGATCCTTGGCGATCCGCAGTATCCCCAAGAATACAGATATACCCGATTATTGAGGATCTGCGGAATCGTCAATAATCAGATATGTCTAACCTCTAGACACCAGAGAGAGTGTAAGTGTTTGGTGCAACAGTAACAACTCTGAGTAAAGACCACCAGAGGAGCTGGCGGCCTATACTCCTGAGGAATTCACCCCTGAGCGGTGGGTGATATTCCTGTAGCCTGTGGACCCCTGAGCGAGGGACCAAGTCTGGGATGCAGGAAGCCCTGCTGCTAATATGTAAGGTTTTGCCCTGAAATGGGCTAACGTAACACAGTAATAACACAACCTAGTCTGGAGTGTGAGGTCCGTATTCACAACACCCTGGAACTAGTCTGGAGCATAACATAAATGCTAATACAATTCCCTAGTCTTGGGTGTGAGTTCCGTAATCATCAACACCCTGGAACTAGTCTGGAGTATAACACAAATGATAACACAGTTCCCTAGTCTTGGATGTGAGGGCCTTGATCTCAACACCCTGGAACTGGTCTAACAAATAATACAATTCAATTAGTACTTTAAGCTATCAAGAATCTGACTCAGTGTGGATTCCCA
This sequence comes from Hyperolius riggenbachi, assembly GCF_040937935.1. NCBI lineage: Eukaryota > Metazoa > Chordata > Amphibia > Anura > Hyperoliidae > Hyperolius > Hyperolius riggenbachi. Next base: position 79,755,530 of record NC_090655.1, read on the forward strand.
GCTCCAGCCGGTTCTGGCACACTGTCGGGTCTAGCTAAGGTCTGAGTGCCTTCACGCAAGTGTTAGCAATGGCAGACAACCACCAACTGACAAGCAGCAGAATATATAGTTGCTGGACTCTGCCGCCCCGCCCGAGCCATTCATGAGTCCTGCAGGAATCAGCTGATCTTCCTGATCAGCTGACACTTCCCCTGCTGGTACAAAGGTCCTGAGTTCAGGCCCGTGCGCGCGTAGCTCTCCATCTGCCCATGTGCACTAACAGACCCAGCCACACCAAGCGCATGCTGCTGCATGCAAACCGCCGCGTTGGACGCGGAAACAGCCGCTTTGCTGTCAGGACATGCGGCGGCCTTTCCGCATTCCACCATACTACCAGACGCGTGTCCATGCGTGCAAACCGCCACTTTGGACGCGGAGTCAGCCGCCTCGCTCTTGGCATATGCGGCGGCTTTTCCGCGTTTTCTCACAGGCTTGTACTGATTGTATCATCAGCACAAGCCATCACTAGAGCAAGCCGCGTGGAGGAGAAGGAGGTCTGCAATCCCCGTGGGCACAATGATTAGGTAAGCCAGCTGCTGTTACACTACACTACCCTACACGGGGGAGCAGGAGACACGGGGAGGGAGCCAAGGCATGAGGGGGGAGCAGGCACACACATGCAGGAAATTCCCAACGTAGCAGCGGTTCGTATCGGGAGGCGTTCATAAGTCGGGGATTCCTTACCTTTGCCATGTAAGATACAGGAACTTTTTCTCCCCATTTTTGGGGGAGAAAAAGTGCATCTTATATGGGCAGAAAATACGGTATATTTTATTCGGCCGTGGTGGAAAATTCTATCTTAATTTTTCAGAAAATGTAATGGTGTAGGATAGATTGTACATTTCTGATTGATAGAGTTTTAAATAATTGTTTTCATAATTACAAGTGCTTCAGCCTGGTCGGAAGCTTTTATTGGGGTGAAAGCAGCACAATGGAGGGGACTCACCAGAGCCGCCTACAGGGCATTACTACCAGTAGTCCTCCCTCGCTGCTGAGTAACATACATTTAACTGTTTCCAGGCTCCAGCAGTGTGCACTGAGCAGGAAAAACAGCTACACAGTAAAGGAATTCCACAATGAGGCACACAAATTGTGTGCATTTTTTTCAGTCGCAGAGCTGAATGCCTCTCTTATCAACTCATTAATTCACTGGCTATCCAGGCCAGGGCATACCATGTTTAGTATAGGTAAACAGAAACAGATTCACTTCCTGAAGCTGGGTGTTTTGTGTTGGTTATAAGCTAATTGTTTTTCTGATAGCTGAGCAACAGGTCAGATTACAGAGCAGTGCAGATTTTCTGTACACGTGTGCTCTCTGAGGGAGACCAGCAATAACTGCAGCCTTATCACTAAGATAAACTATACAGTCCGGCTTTTTGAATGAAAAGATAGAAAACTCAGTGATAATCTCTCTCTACAGTGACTGAAGCCTGTGTGAGATGCTGAGGCAGAGTACTCTGACAGCAGCAAATACTAGAGAATCCTGCCAGGTTGCACCTAATCTGCATTGCTCATTACCTCTACCCGCCCCCCCCCCTTCCTTTTATTCTACAACTCTTTTTTAAAGGACAGGTGTAAGGAAAAATAAAAACAGGATCTACTTTCCCAGGCTTTCCTCCAGCCCCTGGCAGCCGATATGTCCCTTGCTGCAGCTCCGGTGTCCCTGGATCCCCTCCGCTTCATATGCCGACCTCGCCGGGTCGGCATCTACTGCGCCTGCAGAAGTGCACGATTGGGCTCACGTGTCCTAGAGCATTCTGTGCAGGTGCAGAAGAACAGAATGCTCCACACCACGTGAGCATGATCGCAACTGGTGCGATTGTCAGTGGCGCGGCCCCATGCTTTGCCCAGGTACAGTAGATGCCGACCTGGTGAGGAGGGGATCCCGGGACACTGGAGCTGCCGCGAGGGACATATGGGCTGCCAGGGGCTGGAGGAAACCCCGGGTAAGTAGAGCCTGTTTTTTATTTTACCTCACATGTGTTAATAGTTAGGACTCCCATAGTTGTAGTCTAATGTCCTACCATATTATAATTGTGTATTTATATAGCACTGACATCTTCTGCAGCACATTGCAGAGTACATACTCATGTCACTGACAGTTCTCAGAGGAGCTAACAATCTAATCGCTACCATAGTCATACTCTAATGTTCTACCATATTATTATTGTTATTATTATTATCATCATCATTATTATGTACTTGACCTTTTTTAGCCTGCAGGTATTTTTCACCTTATGGTGAATTTTTTTTCGGCCATTACAGTTTTAAAATATCACATGCTACCATAATTAAAATCCACACATTTTATTTGCCCATTTGTCCCGGTTATTGCTCGTTAAAATGATATCCCTAGTATAATGTATGGTGACAATATTCTATTTGGAAATAAAGATAAATGTTTTAAGTTTTACATCCATCGCTAATTTTTAGCCCATAAATTTAAAATAATATGCCCTCTTGACATACATATTAATTTCTTTTTTTTTTTATTCCCTAAAGTCAGTAGGTGTAATTTTACTATTTGGCCACAAGATGATGAGCAAATCCTATTAGCATATAAGTACACTACATAGGAAACAACGTGTTGCTACACTGTAACTAGGGAAGTGACGCAGGCTTCAATGGAATCTTGTGATCACGGTGGCCTGCGGGGAGATTAATGAATGTTCCCATTCATAAATCTAATGATCGGCAAAGGAAATTGGCAGCGAAAGGAAGCGCGGTGGCTCTATTTAAGAATAAACACTGTTTTTGAACCAAAACAGTGTTTATTCTCGGCGGACATGTACGGATTGGCACAGGGGACGCAGCCAATCCCCCCTGCTACCAGCAACATCGCAATCGCGGGCATTTGCCCGCACGATTGCCCGCAAAGAACCCCAAACTGCAGGGACATGACTAGCGCGTCCCTGTGACTAGCAGCTGCCGCTGCGGCCATGAAGCTCATAAATGGTTAATTAGCACTGCTTGTTTCTATTTTATTTCTTTGGGGGGGGGGGGGGGCAAAGGGGCATAAGGGGGCCCAGTAAGTTTGCCCAGTATGGGGCCCACAAATTTCTGAAGGCAACTCTGGGACTCACAGGACACAAAGGAGCCTCAAAGACTACAGGGCCCATACGCAATTCACTTTTTCTCCTGAGTTTTCTCTCAATTGATATTTGTACACTTTGTTATAAAATCCCTTTTAAGCCACCAGTAAGTAAGAAAATACTCAAAATAATTTTGATTGTTGTTTTTCACCAACTTTTTAGTACTTTTTCAATTATAAAATGCTGAAAAGTTATTTTAAAAAGAAGTTGAAAAATTAATTATCTCTTAGGAGAAAACTCAGGTGGAAAAGTTTATTGCATATGGGCCCAAGTCTCTGTAAGAAACCCCAGGTAAGTTCAAATCCCTTTTTCCCCCAGTTTAGTTGTGTATTTAGAGTGTGAGCTTGATTATGGGGGGGGGGGGGGGGGGAATCTACAAAACGTGTCAGGCATAAAAAAAATAAAAAAAAGAAGAAGAAGAAGAATTGATAATTATTAAGGCCGAGGGGGAATTTTGGCATTAGTATAATCCCACTTAACGAGACACTGAAGTGAAAAAAGCATGATACAATGAATTGTATGTGTAGTATGGATAATTCATAGGACAAAAAAGCATGATATAATGAATTGTATGTGTAGTATGGATAATTCATAGGACATTAGTAGCAGAGAAAAGAGTCCCATATTTTTATTTTCAGTTATATAGCCTTTTTTCAACAGTGCATCATTCTCTAATATTTGCAGTTTTTAAACTGCACTCTGCATTTTAACTCCTTGCCGACCACTCCACGCCAATTGGCGTGAACGCGGCGGCAGTCCTAGGACCGCTCAACACCAATTGGCGTGAAGTCCTGGGGCGGGCGCATCTCCACTTGAATGACGGAGCTCAGCTCCATCATCGGTCTCCCATCGGCGATTGCCACTAGGAGATTGTTATACGGCGAAACCGCCGTCTATTTCCACTGTACAGTGCTGCGATCTACGGCAGCGCTGTACTGGGGACAGCCATGTGACACGGCTGTCCCACTGGGAGGCACAAGAGCGATTTGCTGTCATAGGCTAATGACTATGACAGCCGATCACTGTGATTGGCTGGCAGGGGGAGGGAGGGGCTAAGAAAAAATATTTAAAAAAAGAGAAATATTTATTCAAAAAATCCACACAAATAAATAGAAAAAAATAAATAAACAAACATTGTGGGAGCGATCAGAGCTCTGTTGGTGAGCAGAGAAAAGGGGGGAATCACTTGTGTGCTGACTTGTACTGCCCTGCAGCAAGCTGCAGTGGCCTAATTTGTAAAAAATCATAGCTCCCAACTGTCCCTCTTTTGGAGGGACAGTCCCTCTTTGGAAACCCTGTCCCTCTTTTCTCCTCATCTGTCCCTCTTTCAGGACTACTTTGTCCCTCTTTCTATGTAAATATGTATATTTCTCTACTAAAAAAGGTGTTTGATTGACTCTAAACTTTATTCCCATCCTTTAAATTGATATATTACTAATTTTAAAATGTTAATATGAAGGAAAATGAACCAGGATAGAAAAGACCAGTGTGGTTTAAATTATAAAACAACATATATTTGCGTGACAGAGGTGTGACGGGGCATGATCAGGGGTGTGGCAGGGCGTGGCTTAAGTGTCCCTCTTTCTCATCTCAAAAAGTTGGGAGGTATGAAAAAATAGCCTGGTCACTAGAGGGGTGTACGCCTACGGTCCTGAAGGGGTTAAACTATAAAACAGAGCAGAACTATTGACCACTTGAACTTCCTTGGAGGGAAAATAAGGAACAGGTTAAGATAAGTGCTTCAAAAAACAGAACTGTAGCCGCCCCAAGCTTGGTCAGAGAGCTCTTTTGCATAGATAAAAACTGAAGTTTCTTAACTCTTTAGGTAGCCATACACTGGTCGATTTGCCATTAGATTTGACCAACAGATAGATCCCTCTCTGATCGAATCTGATCAGAGAGGGATCGTATGGCTGCCTTTACTGCAAACAGATTGTGAATCGATTTCAGCCTGAACCCGATCACAATCTGCTGAGCTGCCGCTGTCGCCCCCCCGGGCCCCCGCATACATTACCTGAAGCCTGGTCCCGGGCATCTTCTCCGCATCGGCTCCCGGCGGGCATCTTCTTCGCATCAGCTTCCGCATCCCAACATAACTTTCTGTCACTCCAGTGACAGCGGAAGTTCAAATAGCGCGCCCTCTATTTGTACTTCCGCTGTCACTGCAGTGACACAGGAAGTTATACACGGATGCCGGGATGCGGAAGCCGATGCAGAGAAGATGCCAGCCGGGAGGTGATGCGGAGAAGATGACGGGAACAAGCTTCAGGTAATGTATACCTGCGTCGGTCGTACGCCGCTAGCGATGCGCTCCTTACCCGCAGCGATCGACGGTAATTTCCCGCACGGCGCGATCGACTGGACCAATCTATTTCGGGCCGAAATAGATCGAAAATTAGCGTGTTGCGTGAACGATTTGACAGCAGATTCGATCCCAGTGATCGAATCTGCTGTCGATCGGCGGGTAATCGGCCTAGTGTATGGCCAGCTTAAGTGTACTGGAAACAATATTAGACTCATATCTTTGCTACTAATGTTCTATTTCTTATCTTTACTGCACATACAAATCATTATATCATAAGTTTATTTTGATGTAAGATTCCCATTAAACTGCAGGGAAGAGAAAGATGAGGTGCGAAGTAGGTTATATACAGTAGGTTGTACTGAATGGCTGGACTATTTGAAAGACTGGAAAGGATCAGGTATTTCTCGACTGATACATTTCAGTTGTTACTTCAGCTGTTTACTTTTCTGTCTGCATGGAGTGAAGTTTTAACTAAAATTGAGAGCCAGCATAATATGCTTTAAAGTCATTTTATTGCTTGTAAACTGGAGGTAGAGGCACCATGTCGTTATGCAAGCCAGGTATTCTCTCACAGAAAACCAAAAGGAAGTTTTTGAGAACTGTCTTGTGAAATTGGGAGTTCCGCCCAATAGTGCAATCTAGCATTTTGCAACATAAAGGACTCAGTATATTATTCAGAGACCAAGTCTCTGGTACACCGAGTGGACCCTCTGACATTGGCTCTTGTATAGGTACAAATACAAGGGCACCAATGATTTATGGATCTTTCACACTAGCTAATGCATGCATGAATCCGATTTCGTTCATGCGTTATGACGCACAACATAATGTCTGCAAGTTGCGTTTTAATGCATATCAGTGGCGCTAGTTCTAATTCACCTGATGTGAAAATCCTTGCACTGGACAATTAAACGTTCCCAGATGCGTTACAACGCAACACTATGTCTAATGTGAAATGTAACATGAAAGTCTCAGACCTTTCTAACTGCATCCTAGGTGTGTTCCGTCAAAACCAATGGAACAGCTCATAGTGTGAAAGAGCTCTTAGGTTTCTTTTGCACTTGGAATAATCTCACTGGAGCTGAAAAGTCGCACTGCGCGTTATAGCCACAGTGAGTGCACCCAAAGAAAAAGATAAAATAAATAATTATTTAAATTAGTGTTAGAATTAGAGAGTATATTGTCTTGCCACTTAACTGTCCATCAATGGGGCTCACAATCTAATCCCTACCACAGTCATATGTCTATGTACAGTATGAGTCCTTTAGGGTATGTATTGTAGGCCAAGGCCAATTTAAGGGGGAAGCCAACTGACTTATCTGTATGTTTTTGGAATGCGGGAGGACATTGGAGTGCCCAGAGGAAACCCACGCAGACAAGGTAGAATATACAAACTCCATGCAGGGCTCTACCGGTGCACTTCAGGGATTACCACAGAAGTTGCATGGTACCAAACTACAGCTTCTGTGTTATCGGAACACTTCCCGTCCCGTCCTCTTGCAGGCAGTTTGTCAATCATGTTCCATTGACTGTAATGGCCATTGCAAGGAGCTGCGGTAGAAAATGGTAACGCGACGTGATGCACCTCAGCAAGTATAAAAAGGCCCTTAATGTTCGGACTTGTATTTCTTTTATATGTATGACTCTCATAAGTCAGCAGAGTGATGAGATATTCAAAAAGTTCCTGTTACATTCCCTGCTGGCAGGCTTTTGTTGTAGCTGACAAAAAGACTGTATTAAATGCACTTTCCTTTAAAAAGAACCCAAGGCAGATTTTTAAATCTTAATAGGACACAGAGGCATGTTCTGTGCAGGGCCGGGCCGAGGCATAGGCTGGAGAGCAGAGGCGGCCTTAGAGTATGCGGGGCCTGGGGCGAGTGTCACATGCGGGGCCTAGAGCCATAAGTGCTAGTATAGTGCCCAGTATAGAGCCCAGTATAGAGCTAGTATAGTGCCCGGTATAGAGCTAGTATAGTGCCCGGTATAGAGCTAGTATAGTGCCCAGTATAGTGCCCAGTATATAGCTAGTATAGTGCCCAGTATATAGCTAGTATAGTGTATAGTATATAGCTAGCATAGTGCCCAGTATATAGCTAGCATAGTGCCCAGTATATAGCTAGCATATTGTCCAGTATATAGCTAGCATAGTGTCCAGTATATAGCTAGCATAGTGCCCAGTATATAGCTAGCATAGTGTCCAGTATATAGCTAGCATAGTGTCCAGTATATAGCTAGTATAGTGCTAGCTAGTGTCCAGTATATAGCTAGCATAGTGTCCAGTATATAGCTAGTATAGTGCTAGCTAGTGTCCAGTATATAGCTAGCATAGTGTCCAGTATATAGCGAGTATAGTGCCCAGTATATAGCGAGTATAGTGCCCAGTATATAGCTAGCATAGTGCCCAGTATATAGCTAGCATAGTGCCCAGTATATAGCTAGCATAGTGCCCAGTATATAGCTAGTATAGTGCCCAGTATATAGCTAGCATAGTGCCCAGTATATAGCTAGCATAGTGTCCAGTATATAGCTAGCATAGTGTCCAGTATATAGCTAGTATAGTGCTAGCTAGTGTCCAGTATATAGCTAGCATAGTGTCCAGTATATAGCTAGTATAGTGTCCAGTATATAGCTAGCATAGTGTCCAGTATATAGCTAGCATAGTGTCCAGTATATAGCTAGCATAGTGTCCAGTATATAGCTAGTATAGTGCCCAGTATATAGCTAGCATAGTGTCCAGTATATAGCTAGCATAGTGTCCAGTATATAGCTAGCATAGTGCCCAGTATATAGCTAGCATAGTGTCCAGTATATAGCTAGCATAGTGCCCAGTATATAGCTAGCATAGTGTCCAGTATATAGCTAGCATAGTGTCCAGTATATAGCTAGTATAGTGTCCAGTATATAGCTAGCATAGTGTCCAGTATATAGCTAGCATAGTGCCCAGTATGTAGCTAGCATAGTGCCCAGTATATAGCTAGCATAGTGTCCAGTATATATAGCTAGCATAGTGCCCAGTATATAGCTAGCATAGTGTCCAGTATATAGCTAGCATAGTGTCCAGTATATAGCTAGTATAGTGCCCAGTATATAGCTAGCATAGTGTCCAGTATATAGCTAGCATAGTGCCCAGTATGTAGCTAGCATAGTGCCCAGTATATAGCTAGCATAGTGTCCAGTATATAGCTAGCATAGTGTCCAGTATATAGCTAGCATAGTGTCCAGTATATAGCTAGCATAGTGTCCAGTATATAGCAAGTATAGTGCACAGTATATAGCTAGTATTATGCCCAGTATATAGATAGCATAGTGCCCAGTATATAGCGAGTATAGTGCCCAGTATATAGCGAGTATAGTGCCCAGTATATAGCTAGCATAGTGCCCAGTATATAGCTAGTATAGTGCCCAGTATATAGCTAGTATAGTGCCCAGTATATAGCTAGCATAGTGTCCAGTATATAGCTAGTATAGTGTCCAGTATATAGCTAGTATAGTGCCCAGTATATAGCTAGCATAGTGTCCAGTATATAGCTAGCATAGTGTCCAGTATATAGCAAGTATAGTGTCCAGTATATAGCTAGTATAGTGTCCAGTATATAGCTAGTATAGTGCCCAGTATATAGCTAGCATAGTGTCCAGTATATAGCTAGCATAGTGTCCAGTATATAGCTAGTATAGTGCCCAGTATATAGCTAGCATAGTGTCCAGTATATAGCTAGTATAGTGCCCAGTATATAGCAAGCATAGTGTCCAGTATATAGCTAGCATAGTGTCCAGTATATAGCTAGCATAGTGCCCAGTATATAGCTAGCATAGTGTCCAGTATATAGCTAGTATAGTGCCCAGTATATAGCTAGCATAGTGCCCAGTATATAGCTAGCATAGTGTCCAGTATATAGCTAGCATAGTGTCCAGTATATAGCTAGCATAGTGTCCAGTATATAGCTAGCATAGTGTCCAGTATATAGCAAGTATAGTGCACAGTATATAGCTAGTATTATGCCCAGTATATAGATAGCATAGTGCCCAGTATATAGCGAGTATAGTGCCCAGTATATAGCGAGTATAGTGCCCAGTATATAGTGAGTATAGTGCCCAGTATATAGCTAGCATAGTGTCCAGTATATAGCTAGCATAGTGCCCAGTATATAGCTAGCATAGTGCCCAGTATATAGCAAGTATAGTGCCCAGTATATAGCTAGCATAGTGCCCAGTATGTAGCTAGTATACAATAATAATGATCCCCCAGCCCCAGTGTCCCGCCCAAATTTACTAATTAGCTAACGGCCCCACAAATAATCCTCCCACCTGGTACAGGAGTCGGACCGGTATTTGCTCTGCCTGGCCTCCGTCCAGGTCCGGCGGCTGCTGCTGCAGACAGTGGCTCCTGCTCGCTCAGTCCTGGTCGGCTCTTCAGGTCGGGCTGCCGCGGGGAGAGCTCTCTCTGCGCATGCATATGACGTCATTCGTGACGTCACCGCAGAGCGCACCCAGCAGCCGGGCAGCAGAGGAGGGAAAGGATGCCGATGCGCTCCACACATACAGGAAGCGCATCGGGTCAGTGAGCCATCGCCGGCGGTGGCCGCCCGCGCAGCAGACTCTGAATATTAAATTAGGCCGGCTCTGAGTGGCGGTGCGCGGGGCCTGGGGCGATTGCCCCACTTGCCCCCCCCAAAGGCCGGCTCTGCTGGAGAGGCTCCAGCCTCAGGGCGCAGTGTAGAAGGGGGCGCACAATTCAGTCAGCTGTCATTCCTAATTGTGTATTAAGCAGAAAGAAATAAGAAAAGGGGATACATAGCAGTGACTGCAAGCCAGATAACTAGATATTAAGGTGTTGGGGAGGTTGTGGGCCCTGTGGCCCTCTTAGTCTAATAGCAATCAGTGTGTGACGGCTGGGGTGGGAGGAATGGAGGGGCGCACTTTGGTGCCACAGCCTTGGGTGCTGGAGGACCTTGTCCCTGCTCTGGTTCTGTGCACAATGACATGCCCCTGTGCCTTTCTGCTGCCCAGTCGCCCCCGGGCTCTGCTGTCCCCCCTGATAAAAAGCACCAGGTTAGCGACAATCTGCTTGTCGCTAGCCATCTGTTTACCTGCATATTGTCAATCAATAATACCTATTTAATCGCTGGAGTGAGGTCACTCGTGCCATTTCATTCCCAAGTGCCATTTATTACAAAGTGCTTTACAACTTACCAAGAGTTTACCAAGAATTCACCCAGGAATTCAAACAGGATTCAACAGCCACAGGACTCTGTTGGAAACAATTACTCTTCATCCAGAACTGCCTCCAATGCTATTGCTAAGAATGCCACTGCTGGACATATGTTGCACAGCCAAGTAGACTCTGCTTCTTTATTTACACAGGTTTGCTTGCACTAACTGCATACTCATATAAACTGTTTAGTGGTTGGAAACTTCCTGGTTATAATCAGAGACCATTACCATGTTTACTGCACTTTTTCTTATATTATGCTTGTCTGCAAACATCTACAAGTTGCATTGCAATATGCATCCTCCCCGTGTACCACACTCCATATTCATTTCACCTGCTCTGCTTTCCTTACCTTATTTAGCTTCTCATGAACTGTTAGCTCTCCTGAAATCTCTCTTTCCCCCCAGCAGCTCAAAAACCGCACAAACATTTAAATCCCATTCACATTTGCGTACTCTCTCCCTCCTACTCTTACTTGCAGCTGGTGATATATCACCAAAGCCTGGGCCACAGCTTGCTGCCGGACAAGCATCCTCTGCTGACCTGCTTCATACACTTCACAGCCCTCTGTCCACAAATAACCTCAACATCCATCCTCGCTCCAACCTTATTTCCATCCATCCCACCCACAAACACATGATCCCCCTACCCTGCGGTCTCTGGAATGCCAGATCCGTCCGCAATAAACTTACAGCAGTCCACGACCTCTTCCTCTCCAAATCCCTCACCATCCTCGCACTCACTGAGACATGGCTCACCCCCTCTGACTCTGCCGCAGAGGCTGCCCTCTCCTATGGTGGGCTTCACCTTAGTCACACCACCAGACCAGACAACAGGAATGGGGGAGGGGTGGGTCTGCTCCTCTCCCCATCCTGCACCTTCTGTGTCCTCACCCCACCTACCTCCCTACAATTCACATCATTCGAGGCCCACACCATCCGCCTCTACCACCCCCTCCCTGCCATTGTTGCAGTCTTATACCGCCCTCCGGGCTCCACCCCACAATTTCTTGATGACCTTGCCTCCTGGCTCCCTCACATCCTCTCCTCAGACCTCCCCACCATCATCCTTGGGGATTTCAATATTCCCATCGATGAAGCCCAGAACTCCGCTGTGACCTGGCTACTCACCATTGCCAACTCACTTGGACTAGTACAGCACACCAACACCCCCACTCAAACTGCAGGTCACACTCTTGACCTTATATTCACTAAATCCACCACCATTGCAGACCTTGACATCGCACCCTTTCCACCCACAGACCATCACAGAAGGCACCTCCAAACTAACTACTCACCCACCTGGTCGATGGCAGCGAGACCTATGCAAGCTCAATCCTTGCATCCTTGCTGACCCCCTCCATGCCCTCTCCTCCACTCTCCCCACCCTAAACTGTCCTTATCTTGCTGCAGCTCAGTATCACCAAACTCTCTCATCAGCCCTAGAGAAAGCTGCTCCACCAATATTTCGCCGCAACTGACCCCCTAACCCCCAGCCCAGGCGCACTACCCATACTCGCAACGTCCAGAGGAAAACACGCGCCACTGAACGGAAATGGAGGAAAACTAGACTTAACCAGGATTTCCTACAGTACAAGACTAACCTGCTGCAGTTCCACACTGCCCTTGCTCATGCGAAGCAGGAATACTTTACCAAGCTCATCGAAGCACAAGCTTCCAACCCCCGGCGTCTTTTTGCCACTTTCAACTCTCTTCTTAAACCCACCCCCCACCCTCCATTTCCTCCCTCTCTGCCACAGATTTAGCCACCCACTTCACCAACAAAATTGTCTCCATCCGTCAGGAAATATCCAATCTCCAATCTTCACCTCCCATCCCCTCCCAACCAGCTCCTCCTCCACCCTATCCTCCCCTCACATCCTTCACTCCTACTACCACCGAGGAAGTCAACCACCTACTGCAGACTTCCCATACCATTACTTCCCACCTTGACCCCATCCCTTCTGATTTACTCCAGCCTCACTTCACGGAATTGGCCCCAGTCCTCACTACCCTGTTCAACCTCTCCCTATCCACAGGCACCTTCCCCTCAGACTTCAAGCAGGCCACTGTACTACCCCTGCTCAAGAAACCTTCCCTCGACCCCTCGCTACCCTCCAATTACTGCCCTATCTCTCTCCTCCCCTTTACCTCATATTAACAAGCTGACACATCATTGCATTCCAGCGGTTCTGGAGGTGTGTTTAGCTTCTAAGGGTACAATGGTTAATTTGCATATATTCAGCAGTGGTGCCTGGGAGACATCTCGAGCTCACTCCAACCTGAATTATCGCAAATTCTTTCTGTTTTAGGAAAGCAAACTTTTGTTGTTCCCCTTTACCTCAAAACTCCTTGAGTGTCTGGTTCACAAACGCCTGACCCAGTACCTCAATGCCAACTCACTGCTAGACCCACTGCAATCTGGATTTCGGCCTGCCCACTCAACCGAAATGGCTCTCACCAAAGTGGTCAATGACCTTGCCTTAGCTAAAGCTGAAGGTAAATACTCCATTCTCCTCTTCCTTGACCTTTCAGCAGCTTTTGACACAGTAGATCATCCCCTACTCCTCCAGTCCCTCCAGTCCATAGGCATTCACGATCTCACCCTGACCTGGCTTTCATCCTACCTTTCCAACTGCCTTCAATGAGTCCTCGTCCACCCCCAACCACCTCTCGGTGGGAGTCCCCCAAGACTCAGTCCTTGGTCCCCTACTGTTCACCCTATACACATCCTCCATTGGCAAGGTTATCTCCTCCATGGGTTTTAACTATCATCTGTATGCAAATGACACCCAGATCTACCTCCACACCCCGGACATATCCACCACTACCATGGACAAGGTCTCCTCCTGCCTATCAGCTATCTCCTCCTGGATGTCCGCTAGGTTCCTGAAACTAATTCTAGACAAAACGGAATTTATGATCTTCCCACCCCGGCCATCCATGAACCTCCCAGATGTGCATGTCACTGTTAACCACACTACCATCGCCCTACCTCTCAAGCCCGCTGTCTGGGTGTCACCCTGGGCTCCGCACTCTCCTTTACTCCCCACATCCAAAACCTCACAAAGTCCTGCAACTTCCACCTTCGTAACATCTGTAAGATTCGCCCTTTCCTGACCTCTGCCACCACCAAACTCCTCATCCATGCCCTCATAATTTCCCGCCTTGATTACTGCAATGCCCTTCTGTCTGGTCTCCCTATGACCCGAACAGCCCCACTGCTGTCCATCATGAATGCGGCAGCCAGAATTATCCACTGCTCCCATCGCTCCACCATGGCGGATCCCCTCCTTGAATCCCTCCACTGACTTTCTATCCAGTCCAGAATCAGATTTAAGATACTGTGTCTGACCTACAAATCTGTCCACAAAACCTGTCCAACTTACATTTCCGATCTTACTCAGAGGTACACACCTAGCCGCTCGAACTTTGCCTAACTGCTCCCCGCATCACCCAGTCCCATGCACGCCTCTAGGACTTCTCAAGAGCTGCTCCAACACTATGGAATTTCCTACCTCCACCCATTAGGGCAGCCCCTTCCTTCAACATCTTCAAGAAGGCCCTCAAAACTCACCTTTTAACTCTGGCCTACTACACCTCACAAGTGCTCTAAACCCACAGCTGAACTCTGGTCCCCTACCTTTCGTGTCCTTACCTCTCCCTCTAGATTGTAAGCCTTTGGGCAGCGTCCGCCTCCTTTTGTGTCCTAGCTGATCATGCACCTCCATTACTGTGAACCCATGCTATGCATCTGAGTGAACCTAACTTGCCTAATCTCCATGCTCCTCTCCAGTGACTAAGCATTACCTTGTACGCCTACTGTGCTGTGTGATCTGGTTTTCTTGTATTCCTGTATTGTCATATTGCTGTATGTCACCCCTAAATATTCTGTAACCTACACTAATTTTCAGCACTGTATAATATGTTGGCGCTTTATAAATACAATAAATAAATAAATCAGTTTCCCCGCACACACACTACATACATTTATACATTTTGGGGGCACTGGCGAGGCGGATGGCGGCGGCTCAGACGATTCCCTGATGATTTCATGCTGAAATCGGACAGAAATCGGCCTGGAGAGTATGGGCAGATTCGAATAGAGATAAATTTGTTTCTTGGTCGAATCTGCCCATATTCGTTCTAATGTATGGGAACCTTTACACTTTAAAGTTCATGCGGTATTGTAGGTAGAGATAAAATCTTGCAAGGACTATTACATTTACACATTGCACTGGGCTTAGGAGGAGTAAATGTCATCTAATGGTCTGTCCATTACCTCACTGTACCACCTTGTCAGCTGACACTGAGTCACTCAGCCAACACTGCTATCTTGGGAACCTGTCCCATAGGCTTACAAAATGTGCACCACATCACTCATAGTACCTGTAAAACGACTTATTCTGTTGTGTTTTCCAATAGTTTGTCTTTATCTATTGGCTCAGTGTTTGCAGTAATGTCACAAGCACTATGAACACTCAGAATGTAAAAGGAAAAAATATGAACAGAAGGGAGTGTCCGAAAACAAATGATAACTTATACAGTATATTAACCCACAGCTTTCAACTCACATATTAATGCACAGATTTCTACTCACATATTAATGCACAGCTTTCTTATGGAAACAAAGGATTTCAAATAAGCCGGCAGACTGAATGCAGATAAAATTAACAAACAGGAGAATATTATGATGATAAAGAAGGACTATGATAGCAAGGGAATAAAGCTAGCCATTGTACATTTTGTGTTAGATCAGTTAAAGGGGTACTTTAATCAAGGGTTGAACTTCATCCCAATCAGTAGCTGATACCCCCTTCCCCATGAGAAATCTTTACCTTTCCTCTAATAGAGCATCGGGGGGGGGGGGGGGGGTCTGTATGGCTGATAATGTGCTGGAACCCCTCCCCACAGTCAGGGCCGGATTTGTACTCTTTACCGCCCAAGGCCACTGTCACCAGCCGCCCCCCTTCAGTATAGGTAGCGAGATGACACCTCCCCCCTTCCCTCCACTATAGGTAGCCGGATTTCCCCTCCACCCCCCTTCCCTCTAGTATAGGTAGTCTGATGACCCCCCAACCATCAGCTTGTCTCCAGTGCAGAAGCTTCCTCTTTCTTTACCTCCCCAATGCGGCCCAAGTCCATAGTTGCCAGCCACAATGCAAACTTGCACAGAGAGCAAGGTGGCTGCTGCACAGGCGGCTAGCAGCAAAGTACCCCAGTCAGGCGCTCACCTGATCTCCCTGCATTGCAGTATTTGCAAGCTTGGAAATGCTGCACCAGTTTAGTTTGCTGCATTGGTGCCCTTGCTCCTGTGCTGCCCTAGGCCATGGCCTAGGTGGCCTTGGCCTAAATCTGGCCTTGCCCACAGTGTGATGTCATGACCATGGTCCTGACAGTTTGCTGTCTGTGAACCTTGTTGCATTATGGGATATAAAGGCTTTTCCCAACTGCCAAGCAAGTAATATCTTCCTCTGTGTATAGAACTCTCAGTAATAAACATTCCATACAGATCAATTGTAAATCAGGGAGAGGAAAGATTTTAAAATGTGAAAACACTGACTAAATGATCTGTTAATTAATATTGTAAAAAATAAGCATTTTTATTCAATGTGTTATTTTCACTACATTTAAAGGATTGTTATCTACCTAATATACTGTAGATAGTTTACCTGGTGTACCACCCACATTAGAAGACGTTAAACAAGACTCTCAGCAACGTTTCCCAAAATCTCATGATGGTAGCTACCAGCTTTGTACTGCTTGATATAGTACAAAGTTATGTAAGAGTGAATCGTCCACATCCTCACCTGGTCCCTCTCCTCCATAGACAGACATACATCACTTAAAAGGGTGGATTTGCCCAATCAATAGTCAGTTGCTATTTCAATTGAAAATATAATTAGATATGAAGCTATGCCCTCAATTTTAGTAGATTTTCCTTAGATTCAATGTTCTTATCAAATCTCACATCTAATTGGTTACAACTGTCTAAGGTTGCCATACACCTGTCGATCCAGCGCCACGGAAGATGCTGGCGCTATATAAATCAAATATAATAAATAATAATCTGCCACCAGATAGCTCCCTCTCTCACTCAATCTAATCAGAGAGGGATCTATTGCCTGCCCACACATTGCAGACAGATAATTCAGCATGAAATCTATTGAAAATCTATCAAACTTCAGCGTTGCACTGCTTGATACAGTGCAATGCTATGAGCCTTTGATCTACCGCTGCTCCAATGATAATTTTGATTGCTTTTTGCCGTGAATTGTTTGAAATTGCAATATATGCAGCTCGTTGTGTCACCTGCTCCCCCTACGCCACTGCTTCACCTCCTCTGCGCCTGGTCCCCCCCTCCAGAAAGTCCGGATCCCCCTGCAGCATTGCCCAGTGGCATACTTCACACCACAGATCAGAAGTGATCTGCAATGAGGAGGCGAGTGAGTGTTGCCCAGTAACAGCCGACGTCATATACAGGAAGTAAACAGAGATGTCACTTCCTGTATACAGCACCAATAATGGACAACACTCACTGCCTCCACATTGTAGGACACCGCTGTTCTGCGGTGTAAAGTATGCCACCTGGCAATGCGGCAGAGGGATTCGAAAGTTTTGAAGGAGGGGATCTGGAGCAGAGGAGGTAAAGGGGGGGGGGGGGGTCTGGCTATTCACAATGGGGATTTGGCTATATGCACTTGCTATATATACAAGGGGATTTGGCTATATACACTGGCTATATACAAGGGGATCTGGCTATATACACTGGCTATATACAAGGGGGCTCTGGCTATATACAAGGGGGATCTCGCTATATACAAGGGGATCAGGGGCATAGCAATAGAGGTTGCAGAGGTTGCGATCGCATCGGGGCCCTTGGGCCAGAGGGGCCCCAAAATTACCCTCCCTCATCGACATTATTAGCTCACTATTGGTCCTGTGCTCATAGTTATCACTTCTATAGATACTTTGATTAGTTTTAATCATTAACAAACTGTTCCCCATCCCCTTCTTGCACCTCTGACACTGTAGTTGCCATTGGCAGGTTTTGGTGCGCCGTATCTATTGTTATGTATAGAGTGCTTGGGGGGCCCCATTGTAAAACTTGCATCAGGGCCCACAGCTTTTTAGCTACGCCACTGAAGGGGATCTGGCTATATACACTGGCTATATACAAGGGGATCTGGCTATATACAAGGGGGCTCTGGCTATATATAAGGGGGATCTGGCTCAATACACGGGCTATATACAAAAGGGATCTGGCTTTATACACTGGCTATATACAAGGGGATCTGGCTTTATACACTGGCTATATACAAGGGGGTCTGGCTTTATACACTGGCTATATACAAGGGGGTCTGGCTATATACAAGGGGGCTCTGGCTATATACAAGGGGGATCTGGCTATATACAAGAGGGATCTGGCTATATACAAGGGGGATCTGGCTATATACAAGAGGGATCTGGCTATATACAAGGGGGATCTGGCTATATACAAGGGGGATCTGGCTATATACAAGGGGATCTGGCTATATACAAGGGGGATCTGGCTATATACAAGAGGGATCTGGCTATATACAAGGGGGATCTGGCTATATACAAGGGGGATCTGGCTATATACAAGGGGATCTGGCTATATACAAGGGGGCTCTCGCTATATACAAGGGGGATCTGGCTTAATACACTGGCTATATACAAGGGGGATCTGGCTATATACACTGGCTATATACAAGGGGGTCTGGCTATATACAAGGGGGATCTGGCTTTATAAAATGGCTTTATACAATGGCTATATAAAAGGGGGTCTGGCTATATACAAGGGGGGTATGGCTTTATACACTGGCTTTATACTAAAAGGGAGATCTGGTTACATACACGGGCTATACACTAAAGGGGAATCTGGCTATCTATACTGAACGGGGAGTTAATCTGGCTATATATTATACATGGGGATTGTCACGGAACAGCTGTGAGAAACGAGAACGCAATCGGTTTATTGCGCCGATTGCCCTTGATTGTAGTCAGGCCAGTGATTTAGAGACTGACATTCCTGTTTTTTTTAAACAGGCAGTTTTTTCCCCTGTTAGCAGCTGGCAGGAAGACTGGCTCAAAGTTTGTCTAAGCTGATCTCACATTCAGATGTTAATTAAAGGAGCCAACAGAGCCTTTCATAACTTGGAGAGCCAGGAAGCTAATCCCAGCAGGGGGCTATTCAAAACCTGCTCCCACTCCAGACTCAACGGCACCGAGCACGGGCCATAAGAAAGCATGGGTGGTAGGATTTCCTGTCAGTATACGAAAACCGTATATCGCACAGCTATGATAGTCATATAGTCTTGTTCGGTAAAATCTGGCCATCGGGTTGATATGAAATTCATTGTGATGGCACATCCGGGTATTGAGATATGAATCTTCTCAGGAGCCTGACCTGCTGGCTTAGCCATGTCTGATGTCATATTAATCTGTATTTTCCAACAGGTATGAATCTCTTACCCCCCTAAATATAACGTGTATGGTTCAGGAGTTACAGCAATTCATAAGTTTAGCTCTAAAATCTCTCAGAGGGAATGAACTGTCATTTGTTGGTAACTCAGAGGGGGCCGGCATTGCCACACCCCCAAACCAGCTTCATCAAAAGCACAGAGCCAGCAGGCAGGCTGGAGTCCTCCCATTCCACCCATCTGAGAACATCCTGCTGCCAGCCAGAGGACATAGGGCTGGTGGCCATTTTGCTGACCCATCTGAAACAAAGGACACATGTGCTAGCGGCCATCTTGATTGGCATCTTCTGTAACCTGGAACAAAGAATTCTGCTGAACTTTGATTGAAACCAAGAGCTTTAAGAACTTGAAACAGTTTTGCTTGAACTTTATGATTTTCCCACAAAAGGACATATTTTCACAAACCATAAGTATTTTCTCCCTTTTTATTTCATACTGGCTATTACTGTCTTAATAATTGTGATTTTAATAATTGTCTGTATATATTAATTATTTATATTGCGTGAATAAACAACTTTCTCCAAGTTATTCACTGTCCGCTACCCTGCTTATCAGCACACACAGAACTGATCCCGGGTCTCTGAAGATACGCTACTGTTTGTTTGTTGTTGGCTAGACAGAATATCATGTGTTTAACCGTTTTATTCGCAGGATTGGTCAGTCAGTGGGCTCCTCGGTCCCATGGTAACCGCGGTGGTGGCAGTATACCCTGAATCGTGTGTGAGTTGTAATTACCCGTATCTCACAGGCGCCCTCGTGGTTTGTCTGCGGCTATCTCTTAACGGTTCCTGCGCATTGACTGCGACCAGAGTTCGCACGATCTGTGCGCTGGCACCGTTTAGAAGGCCAATTGCGGTCAGCCACCAGGGCTCCTGACAGGGATCATGTCAGTTACCTGTCCTAAATGAAAGGTCATCTAGCTACCTATACTATACAGTGGCTTGCAAAAGTATTCGTCCCCCTAAAGTTTTCCACATTTTGTTGCATTACTGCCACAAATATGAATCAATTTTATTGGAATTCCACATGAAAGACCAATACAAAGTAGTGTACACATGAGAAGTGGAACGAAAATCATACATTATTCCAAACATTTTTAAAAAATAACTGCAAAGTGTGGTGTGCGTAATTATTCAGCCCCCCTTGGTCTGAGTGCAGTCAGTTGCCCATAGACATTGCCTGATGAGTGATAATGACTAAATAGAGTGCACCTGTGTGTAATCTAATGTCAGTACAAATACAGCTGCTCTGTGACGGCCTCAGAGGTTGTCTAATGCCGGGCATACACGGCTCGTTTTATGCACCGGATTGAGCCAGCGGCACGATGCCGGCGCATCCACGCTCGTCGGCGCGGATCGATTGCCGCTCGTCCCCGCCGGCGCTTCCTTATCACCGCTCGATTCCCTGCCATTGTCCGCCGGCGGGAATCGAGCGGGCGCGGATCGAGCGGCATGATCGGGCCAGCTGAATATTATCAGCTGGCCGGATCAGCTGGTCGATACACGGTACAGAAACATACCGTGTATCCCCTGCATAAGAGAATATTGGGAGCAACAACACCATTAAGTCCAAAGAACACACCAGACAGGTCAGGGATAAAGTTATTGAGAAATTTAAAGCAGGCTTACGCTACAAAAAGATTTCCAAAGCCTTGAACATCCCATGGAGCACTAATCAAGCGATCATTCAAAAGCGGAAGGAGTATGGCACAACTGTAAACCTACCAAGACAAGGCCGTCCACCTAAACTCACAGGCCGAACAAGGAGAGCGTTGATCAGAAATGCAGTCAAGAGGCCCGTGGTGACTCTGGACGAGCTGCAGAGATCTACAGCTCAGGTGAGGGAATATGTCCATAGGACAACTATTAGTTGTGCACTGCACAAAGTTGGCCTTTATGGAAGAGTGGCAAGAAGAAAGCCATTGTTAACAGAAAAGCATAAGAAGTCCGTTTGCAGTTTGCCACAAGCCATGTGGGGACACAGCAAACATGTGGAAGAAGGTGCTCTGGTCAGATGAGACCAAAATGGAAATTTTTGGCCAAAATGCTAAACACTATGTGTGGCAGAAAACTAACACTGCACATCACTCTGAACACACCATCCCCACTGTCAAATATGGTGGTGGCAGCATCATGATCTGGGGTTGCTTCTCTTCAGCAGAGACAGGGAAGCTGGTCAGAGTTGATGGGAAGATGGATGGAGCCAAATACAGGGCACTCTTGGAAGAAACCTCTTGGAGTTTGCAAAAGACTTGAGAATGGGGCAGAGGTTCACCTTCCAGCAGGAGAACGACCCTAAACATAAAGCCAGGGCAACAATGGAATGGTTTAAAACAAAACATATCCATGTGTTAGAGTGGCCCAGTCAAAGTCCGAATCTAAATTAAATCGAGAATCTGTAGCAAGATCTGAAAACTGCTGTTCACAAACGCTGTCCATCTAATCTGACTGAGCTGGAGCTGTTTTGCAAAGAAGAATGGGCAAGGATTTCAGTCTCTAGATGTGCAAAGCTGGTAGAGACATACCCTAAAAGACTGGCAGCTGTAATCCCAGCAAAAGGTGGTTCAACAAAGTATTGACTCAGGGGGCCGTATAATTACACACACCCCACTTTGCAGTTATTTATTTTTAAAAAATGTTTGGAATCATGTATGATTTTCGTTCCACTTCTCACGCGTACACCACTTTGTATTGGTCTGTCACGTGGAATTCCAATACAATTGATTCATGTTTGTGGCAGTAATGTGACAAAATGTGAAAAACTTCAAGGGGGCCGAATACTTTTGCAAGCCACCGTAAATGGGGGGGGGGGGGGGGGAAAGATCATATGGCTACCTGCGGTATAAACGGGGGGTTATCTGGTCACCTATACTAAAGGAGGGGGGAGGGGTTATCTGGCTGCTTAATCGCTGCCACATTATATATATTTTAGCGAAACACTACTGCATCATGTGTGTTGTTTTGTAGGGAAACATTGCGCATTGTGTGTATTATGCTGGAAAACGCTACATATCATGTGTATTTTGTGGGCAATCGCTGCGCCAGCGCATGAGCAGTAGTGTAATGTCTAATACACACGATGCAATTTCCTGCCCGATTCACGGGAATTGGGCGATTATTTCCAACATGTCTGACTAGCTCCTGATTGATAAAGTGATCGATTTTGAAGACTTATAATTGGAAAATCGATCGATTTACAGATCGGGTGCACTTTGGACATGTACACATGATGCAACTTTCCATCCGATCACCCGTCGATCGGGCAGGAAATTGCATTGTGTGTACCCAGCAGAGGGATTGCCGAAAAAGACCTTTTAAGAATCCCTCCCCCCTTGAAAATCCTGGGTTTGTCCCTGGGCCAGCTTAACTCTGACTCCCAACTCAGCATTAACAACTGGCTGCAAATCACAAAATTAAAATTAAAAAATTCAGAGACTTCTACAGTTGCTACAAATCTGTGCTACTAATTACCAATGACAGTCTAATGTAAGTTATCCATTGTATGACTAATGGTTAGAAAGTTCACAGGAGTTCTCTATGAGTCACCCGCTGACGAAACTCTGGAATATACACACTTGTGAAGTAGAAAACAGTTCCTGAATACTTATCAAAGGGTGCAGCACAAAATCCAAATGACAAGTGAGGTTGGCCACACAGGGCTGGATTTATGCAAATTCAAAATACACAAAGGCTTCAGGTAAAAGAATAGGGCTGCCCATGGTGGTAGTGGTGGTGGGGGAGGGGTGGGAATGATGATCATAGTAAGGTGGCATGCTTTATGCAAAGGAAGGGGTGGCAGGACACAGGGTTGGTAAATGGAGAAGGGGTTTGTAGATGGAATGTGTAGGAGAACTTGGCATTAATGTAGACCCTGTTCAGAGTGGTCAGTTGCAATGCAGAATAATTCTGCATGTTAACTCACTGTCCATACAATCCTATGGGCATGCCATGTTCACAGTAACGGATTATTCTAACTCGCTGCATGCAGGCTTTGTGTGTGTGTGTGTGTGTGGGGGGGGGGGGGGGTCATGGAAGCCTATAGTTGAATACCCGTAATATACATACACTTTGGGCCCTTTTCCACTACACAGCTGAATCTTAAAATCGCAAATCGCTAGTGATTTTTAAATCACTAGGGTTGTTACTTTATCATAGAAATCATGAGAAGTATTTTCCACTATAGTGATTTGATTTGGAAATCGCTATCGCTTTCTGGAGCGATTTTAAGATTGATAATGCAATGCAAATGAAAAATTGCAATCGCATAACAGAATTAATGAAAAATCGCAATAGCTGGCGTTTGTGATTCGTGATTGCTAGTGGAAAAGGGCCCAAAGCGGCAGGATAACTCTGCTGTTCTCCATGTACCAAAATGCAGTGTTTACTGGCAAAAGGTGGATTTCACCAAAGGTGGATTTGCATCCACACTCCTCCCCCAACACCCGCTACATAAACATTCCCCCTTGCTGCTGCTCCCTGATGTTTCCTGTTTTTGATGTACTGTGTTAATTGTTATTGATGTTCCAATTATCTGCTTACTTACTGTTATGGAGTTGTTGTCAGTGGCTGGATAGTGTAATGGTTAAGGGCTCTGCCTCTGACACAGGATACCTGGGTTCGAATCTCGGCTCTTCCTGTTCAGTAAGCCAGCACCTATTCAGTAGGAGACCTTTGGCAAGACTTCCTAACACTGCTACTGCCTATAGAGCAGGTCCTAGTGGCTGCAGCTCTGGTGCTTTGAGTCCGCCAGAAGAAAAGCGCGATATAAATGTTCTGTGTTTGTTTGTTTGTTGTTTTTGCTTCCTGTTTGTGCCAAAACAAATTCCCGGTACCTGTTGTACTTGGCAAGTAAAACATGATTCTGTACACCGGAACTGAGAGAGGTATGGTGGCTGCCATATAAATTTCCTTTTTTTTTTTTACACAATACCAGTTACCTGGCAGTCCTGCTGATCTCTAAGGCTGCGGTAGTGTCTGGATCACACACCTGAAACAAACATGCAGCTGATCCAGTCAGATTTCAGTCAGACACCTGATCTGCATTCTTGTTCAGGATCTATGGCTAAAAGTATTGGAGGCAGAAGCTCAGTATGACAGTCAGACAATCTGCATGGTTTAAAAGAAAAAGAAAATAGGTCAGCCTCCATATCCCTAACACTTAAGGTGTGTGTTTAATAAATGATGGCTGTGCAAGGATGACCTTATCTTTTACTATCCCTGCAGCCAAAAGAATTACATCATAATACGCTTTGTTTGTTTCATACAAAATGAAATTGTCAGTGAATAAAAATAAACACAACACTCCAGTTGTGCAAGTGCGACACACATGACATCTATTTAGAGATGACCTTACAGGTCCATGCTGTAGGCTATAAATAACCTGGCAGCCTGCAGTTTGATTTGCTACTATGTGACCTGTAGCACACCTGCCATACTCGTCACGTTGTACAGAAGTGGACACGGTGCCTTGTACATTGTAAATAATGCATAAAGCACACCTGTGGAAGCAGCCAGTGACACAGCAAAACACACACCTTGATAAAGGATGATCTCTGTGAGACAGACCTGTGTTCTCCGAGGGCATTCTCCAGGAAGCAGTCATTCCATTAGAATAAAAAGATGATGCAAGATGCTTTTTCCACAGTTTCCTCATTCTGCCCGAAAAACAACAGTCAGCCAAATATCAGAAATGTACCATACAAGTATATCAACTCTAAGCTCAGACCAGTTAGCTTCTTCTATCAGAGTCAGCTTTGCAGTTATATTTAATTTAGCATTATATAAAAACAAATTGAGGCTTGGAGGGTAGAAGTATTGGGGCTGCCCGTGTTGAATAGAAGGCTTAGCGTACACAAATGCTTTTAAAATATCTGGAAGACTGCACAGTTTTACAAGCCTGCTGTTGGGGAAAACAGTCTGCATAGATTCAACTCCCCCCCCATGGGGAATGCAGAGAGTTACAGGTATTAATTGACCTCATTAGCCGAACATAATAGTGTGTTTATGTGTGTGGTGTTTCTCTGTCCTGGCTCTCCCTATTATTTCTGTCAGGTGTTGCTAAGGTTGTATATACACCAGCCTAGTAGCTTCTGTCATTGGTGCAGGAGAGAGTTCAGGGGCCAATAAATGTTTTGGAATGCTCTGACCTGTCAGGATTGGATGAATTTTCCTGGAGGAAGTCAAAGGCCAATGAGCTGTTAACAATAGTCAGTGCTGGGCCGAAATTACGCATGAGCGTAATTACGCATCGTAATTCAATGTAAATTTACGCGTAAGCGTTACGCGTAACTTACCGTCTTACGCGTAATTATTTACGCGTAAGACCGTAAGTGGTATCGTAATTACACTGTCTACCATAATTGCTAGGCATGCGTAATTTTACGAACACTTACGCGTAATTTTACGCGTAATTACTAACGTAAAATCTCCCATTTTCTAAGAGTAGCCAATCAGTCAACATCCTAAGCAACCAATAGTATCTTCTCCCGCCCTTCAGTATAAGCGTACGTTTTGACGCATACGAATGATATGTACGCAATAACTGTCACATTGACGGCTATTGCGTACATATCGTCCGCATGCGTAGAAAAATACGCATTAATGGGTATTACGGCCCTACGCGTAACATTGTAGTGTAGGCGCCTTCATTACGGTATCCTTACGCGTAATTGCGTAAGTTTACGCGTAATTACAGTGATGTACCATAGATAATTTCCTACGCCGTAACCGTAATTGCGTAATGCGTAATAGCGTAAAATTACGCGTAATGATCCGTAAGCGTAGATTTTTCCATTACGACCAGCACTGACAATAGTTAGTCCAGAAATTGCCCAGTATTACGAGTTGTGATGAGAATATTTTAGGTTCCTTCCCTTTTCCTTGTCGTTATCCTCCATTGGTAGCTTAAACTTCCCTTCAACATCTTTTCTTCTGGATACCTAACCTCAACCTCTGCCTAATGTTAACATTTTAAAGGGAATAAGAAGAAAAAAGTGGAAAAATAAAATTATTTCTCCATTTTCAGCCATTATAGTTTAAAAATAATATGTGCAACTGTAAATAACTGGCACAAATGGGCAAATAAAATGTGTAGGTTTTATTGCAACATTTAAATTATGACCCTAGTACACTGTATGGAGACAATATTTCATTTGGAGATAAAGGTGTATTCTTTCCATTTCGTGTTCCTAATGTGCTCTATAAATAGAGCCCTAATTTGCAAAATCTGACCAATGTACCACACACATATGTTGATTTTTCCCCCCAATTATGATAAAAATGATTGGAAACTGAGAAAATTGCTAGGGTGTGTATATTAATAAATTAGCAATCAAACACACACCATACAATCTTTAGAAAAATGGAAGAAAAATATTTGGCATTCCGGATCTACAAGAAATGAAAAACGGGAAATCCGATCGGATTTTTCAGTCGAATGAGAAAAAAGCACTAGATTTTGATGGGGGGTTGTTCGCGGCTAGCGCGCCGCACCGAAAAATGGGTGTGGTCATGACATTGTATGGGCGGAGCATAACAGTAACCCCAGAGCAGCAAATATAGCCAACTATGACCATTAAATAATAAATGCAGCAACAGTTACCCCAGAAACCAGAAAATAAAACGCAATGTGGGCAGCATTTCACCAGAAGAAAAAACGCAATCTGAGTAACATTTCAGTAGAAAATAAACGCAATTTGGGAAACATTTCAGCAGAAAACAAACGCAATTTGGGCAACACTTCAGCAGAAAACAAACGCAATTTGGGCAACATTTCAGCAGAAAACAAACGCAATGTGGGCAACCTGACAGAAGTCCTCTGACCTGGCCGGCCTCTGGTGCGCAGCTCCCCGGACGATCTTCCTCCTGCAATCTCCCGTGCTGACAAACAGAGAGCAGGGCTACGGGAAGATGGCGCCCGAAGCCCTGTACTGGAGACACAATAGTCTCCAGTGCAGGGCTTCGGATGCCATCTTCCCGTAGCCCTGCTCTGCCTGCCTGCCTAGTTGCGGGCTATGAACTGGCACTGGCATCTATTAGATGCTGTGGCCAGTTCATGCAATCGTACGGTGGCCAGAGTCCCGACGTCCCACGGGTAAAAGCGGGACATTTCCTGGGATGCAAAGCATCCTGGGGCAGGGGACCCCGAATCCGGGACACAGGAACAGCCACTCATTACACTGACCACATAGGGGAACACAGGCAAGCGGCATGGGAACAGCCAATCGTTACACTGACCACATGGGGGGGAAGACACAGGAACAGCCAATGGCTGTTTCTGTGTCCCTCCTCCCCATGTTCAGCATATATACTGTAAGTTAGGGCTGTTTCACACGGGTGCCTGCCCGGCTTTCTGTGGCGTCGCATTTGGTGGCGTCGCATTCGGGCTTCCAGCAGCCTTCCGTAGCTTTCGGATGCGGTCAGCGTTTTTCTTCCCTATGGGGAAACATTACCCGTGGCGGTTAACTGCCCCAGGACGCTACATGTAGAGTCCAGGGTCGCCTTGAACTCCAGGGTAAATCGGGACCTGAACGCCGCGTCCGCGTAAATGCCGGTAAAAGCATGGTACAAACGCTCCCATTCACTTGAATGGGAGCGTTTAACGCCATCTCCCAAACGCCAGCTGTAAATGTGGGGCAGACGCCCGTGTGAACCAGCCCTTAATTGCCTTTGCATCCCTGTGATTCTACTGAATTGACACTTTGTGATTAGGAGTACTCATGAGGTTTTGGTGACAATTTTTTGTTTGCCAATCTTAAGGAGGTTGGTAACCAGTGGCGTAGGGGGTGCAGAGGTAGCGACTGCATCAGGGCCCCTGGACCAGAGGGGCACTCCTTCAACCAATTTATTAGTTCTTTATTGGTGCTATGCTGGTACATAGCTCCCAACTGTCCCTCTTTTGGAGGGAAAGTCCCTCTTTGGGAGCCCTGTTCCTCTGTCCCTCTTTCCTCCTCATTTGTCCCTCTTTCAGGACTTCGTCCCTCTTTCTATGTAAATATATACAGTATATTTATCTACTAAAAAAAGTGTTTGATTGACTCTGAACTTTGTCCCCATCCTTTAAATTGATATGTTACTAATTTTAAAATGTTAATATGAAGGGAAATGAACCAGGATAGAAAGCACCAATGTGGTTTGTATTATAAAACATATTTTTCTTATGAAATCTATATGGTGTGTGTGACTAGGGGTGTGACGGGGGCAAGGCTTAAAGAGAAACTCTGACCAAGAATTGAACTTCATCCCAATCAGTAGCTGATACCCCTTTTACATGAGAAATCTATTCCTTTTCACAAACCGACCATCAGGGTGCGCTGTATGACCGATATTGTGGAGAAACCCCTTCCACAAGAAACTCTGAGGACTGTGGTACTCCTGGCAGTTTCCTGTCTGTGAACCTTGTTGCATTGTGGGAAATAGCTGTTTACAGCTGTTTCCAACTGCCAAAAAAGCATGCAGGAGCTACATTACCTGCCAACAGTAAAAATGTCACCATGTAATAAATGTCAGAATGTAAATCAGGGATTTAAAAGATTTTAGAAAGGGCAAACACTCACATTTATACAGAATTATTGTAAAAATGAAGCACTTTTTTAATTAAATTATTTTCACTGGTGTTCCTCTTTAAGTGTCCCTCTTTCTCATCTCAAAAAGTTGGTAGGTATGCTGGTAATGATGACCTTTAAATGTGCTTTGATTAGTTGTAACCATTAATAGACTGTTCTCCTCCCCAGCTTACATCTCTCTGACACTGCAGCTGTGCTTAGCAGGCTTTGGTGATCCATATCAAGTGTTATGTATAGATCGTTTGGTGGGGGAGGGGGTCCCCAATGTAAAACTCGCACTGGGGCCCAGAGCTCCTAAGCTACGCTACTGTGGGTTACCATAACAAATGCAGGAGTGTAGCTTTACAAAAGCAGCAGGGCCTAATACAGTTGCTGTGGCAACAGCTCCCATCCTTGGGCAGGTGCAGAAAGGAGGCAGTCGCTGAGGGGAGGAGCCCCGAAGACACATCTCTGAGGTAAAAGCTGCCTGAAATACACACAGCTCTGAGGTAACTCCTGCTTGAGTCAAACAAGTGTATCAAATGGAGAATCCATATCTGGTAATGTCTGTCATGTGTCCTAAGGCTGAATGACTCAAATGAATGCAGGATTAGACAAAACCCCATTATTACATCACCAGTGTCATCAAGAACAGATAGCAGATCTTAGGAGTAATTATCACCACTTATTATTCCTAATCATGCTTCTACTTTGGTTTACCTAACTCATCCATTTTAACATCAAAATGGCTGAATTATGTCCACTCTGCTGTTTTTATCTGCATGGGGAAAACATATTCAAATATGCACTAGCCAATTGATTAACATTGGTTTTCAGTTTACCTGTGCAGAAAGCGGGGAGGGGGGCATTCAACGTTTCACAGGGGGCCCCAGTGATTTCTAGTTACATCCTTGACCCATACTATTGATTATTTACATCTTAATAGTAAAATATTGGTAAATTTACCAATAGTCTACTATCGGGATTACCGGGCGCCCACATTTTCAGGGTGCTCTTTTTTGACGTACGCCCATACGAGAGGAACTCACATTCTAATCTCTACCATACTGATATGTCCATTGTAGTCTAGGGTCAATTTAGGGGGAAGCCAGTTAACTTCTCCTCTTGGTATGCTTTTGGGGTGTGGGAGGACCCATCTCTTTACTGAAATGTGTCTTTTAATAGATGGCTGAGACAGAAGCTGATAAACACATAAATCTAAAGGAAAATTCCATGCTGCTGCAAGAGATGAACCGGAACCTGGAACAAATGCTGGAGCAAGTGGAAAAGCTGTCAGGTGAGAATAATCATTGTGAGTCAGTCAGGTCCCTGCTATGGAAAATTCTATGGGTTAGGTCATATTGATTTCATTGCTGGAGGCAGGAATGCACTTGGACCTTGCACTCAAACCTGAACATGCCCCCAGCCCCCGCCACCCCCCGGTAGGCTGGGAAGTAAAAAAAAAAATAGAAAGGCATAATTACGGATTTATTGAGTGTATAATAAGCAGCAAAAATGCTTTCGATATACTCACCTTCAACTGGCGGAAATGGTACAAGATCGGACACCAAGGAGAGAGCCAACCCATAGAATCGCCAAGATTCGGGTACGACTGAATGGATAACCTCATTATCACTTTGAAAGATAATGCATTGGTGCTATATGATGCTTGAGTAGGCTTTATTATGTAAATAACTAAACTTGTGCTATGATCAAAGACATATCAACATAATGATGTGGACCATTAAATTCATATTTAGGAAACCATAGTTCCTCAATGCTGTAAGTAATCAAACATGGACTCTATGGCTGGGGGCACACATAAAGCATGAAAGGTCGCGTTTTCTGCCATTTGCGTTTTTTCTGTGTTTTTGCGCATATGCGTTTTTCTAGCGTTTAGCGAACATTTTTTCATTTTTATGGTTACATATAGAAAATGCACATGCACAAGACACCAGGAAGCAGAAATATAACACAAAACAACTCTTCTGGAAAAAAAAGCATATAAAACGCATACAAAACGCAATACATTGCGTTTCGGTTTACTTTCATTAGGTGTGTTTTTGAACAGTATGCAACAAACCCAGCGTTTTTAAAACGGCACACATACAAGACGCATATGCATTTTTATATGCGTTTTTTTCATGCGGCCCATAGACTTCCATTAGCGTCAAAAACGCAGAGTTTTCCGCAACGCTTGCGTTTCTGCTAAGTGTGCACCCAGCTTAAATCAAACTCAAGCAAGCAACTTAAGGCCTCTTTTCCACAAACTGTTTGCAGGCAGTGAAATGCGTCTCAAACTCACAACTGCTTGCTGCTGCCTGGTAACTGCTCGCTGCTGCCTGGTAACTGCTTGTCGCTGCCTGGCAATTGCTTGCTGAGCACACAGCTCAACAGTTCGTGGAAAAGAGGCCTTAGACAACTGACCTGAGAGGGATATGGAGGTTGCCATTTTTGCTTTTTAAACAATACAAGTCGCCTGGCTGTCCGCCTTATAGAATCTTTCATACATTACTAATGTCTGAATCACACACCTGAAACAAGCATGTGGAAAATCCTTCCAGACTTCATTCAGAAACACCTGATCTGCTGCATGCTTGTTCAGAGTCTATGGCTAAAAGCTTTAGAGGCAGAGGATCAGGAGAACTGCCAGTAATTTGTATTTTTTTTAAAGAAATAAATGTGGCAATTTCCATATCCCTCTTAGTTCAGGTGTCCTTTCAAGAGAAACAGTGACCAAAAATTGAACTTCACCCCAATCAGTAACTGATACCCTCTTTTACATGAGAAATCTTTTCCTTTTCACAAACGGATCATCAGGGGGCTCTGTATGGCTGATATTGTGGCGAAACCCCTCCCACAAGGAACTCTGAGGACCATGGTCCTGGCAGTTTCCTGTCTGTGAACCTTTTTGCATTATAGGAAATAGCTGTTTACAGCTGTTTCCAACTGCCCAAAAAAAAAGCAAGCAGCAGCTACATCACCTGCCAGCAGTAAAAATGTCACCATGTGATAAATGTCAGAATGTAAATCAGGGAGAGGAAAGCTTTTACAATGGGCAAACAGGGCCGGCCCGCTCATGAGGCGGTGTGAAACGTTTGCCTCAGGTGGCAAACTTCTAGGGGCGACACCCGCCCGTGGGTGCGGGGGGGGCGGCAGTCGAGCCGGAGGGGTAGCGGGCAGGGCGGGGGTATTGGGCCTAGCGGTGGGGAGGGGGGGGTCGAACCCCCCCTCCCTCACCTGGGTCCCCCGATCGGCGCTCCCCTCCAGCTGTAATAGGAAGCAGCCGATGCCCAATCGTAAGAGGCACGGGCGGGGAGGACTCACCTTATCCGCGTTCCAGCGTGCGCTCCACTGACGTCACTTCCTGCATCGCCGTCCACTTTCAATACAGTGGGCGGCGATGCAGGAAGTGACGTCAGTGGAGCGCACGCTGGAATGTGGATAAGGTGAGTCCTCCCCGCCCGTGCCTCTTACTATTTGGCATCTGCAGCTTCCTATTACAGCTGGAGGGGAGCGTAGATCGGGGGACCCAGGCGAGGGAGGGGGGGTTCAACCCCCCTCCCCACCGCTAGGCCCAATACCCCCGTCCTGCCCGCTACCCCTACGGCTCGGCGGCCACCCGCGGGGGGGGGGGGGGGGGGGGCGTCGGCGTCGGCAATTTTTTTTATAAATTTGCCTCAGGTGGCAAAAAGTCTAGGGCCGGCCCTGACTAGATCATTTATACATAATTATTGTAAAAATGAAGCACTTTTTTTATTACATTATTTTTACTGGAGTTCCTCTTTAAGTAGTGAGTTACAAGTATTAACAAGCAGTAATGAGAGACGAGTATAGTGAAACAAGTACTGGGTCACTTAGGCCTCTTTTCCACGGACTGTTGATGGGCAGTGAAATGCCTCTCAAACACTCACAACTGCTCACTGCTGCCTGAGAACTGCTTGTTGCTGCCTGGTAATTGCTCACTGCTGCCTGGTAACTGCTTGCTGAGCGCACAGCTCAACAGTTTGTGGAAAAGAGGCCTTAAAGGCTCAGCATGCCAGATCACTAAAGGATACCAGAGGTTGACATGTGACATGATGAGATACACGTGGGTATGTACAGTGCCTAGAACACAAATAACTATGCTGCATTCCTTTTTTTCTTC
The DNA here is from genome assembly GCF_040937935.1 of Hyperolius riggenbachi. NCBI lineage: Eukaryota > Metazoa > Chordata > Amphibia > Anura > Hyperoliidae > Hyperolius > Hyperolius riggenbachi. Next base: position 79,788,366 of record NC_090655.1, read on the forward strand.
CTCTGCCTGAAAGAGTTAAATCTCAGGTATGTAAGTGGTTGACTCAGTCCTGACTCAGACAGGAAGTGACTGAAGTGTGACACTCACTGATAAGAAATTCAAACTATAAAACACTTTCCTAGCAGAAAATGGCTTCTGAGAGCAGGAAAGAGAAAAAAAGGGTAAATAGTTCATAGAATTTAGCTCTGGCATACTTCAATGAATGTGTCATTAAGCAAAAACAATAAAAAACAGGTAGCCTCCCTGGCGTTCTGATTCCCCAGGATTTCCGTGCAAAAAGTGGTTCAATTAATTTCCAATAATTTGCAACCTTTTTTTTTTTGCAATCATTTTTTTTTAAATATTGAATTCAATACAGGTTATTGTACTGAAATCAACTGAAAAAAAAATGTTTGCAGTGAGATGTTGATGACGCTGTGTGACCCTGGTGTCATCAACGTCGATCGGCGGGGGACATGTCATCGCTGAGGGAGAAGCAAAATCCGTACATGGACATGGAAGACGGCACTGGGGAAGCAATCAGAGGTACGCAACGAGGGATCAGCACGCCAATGGTAAGTATAAGACCCAGATGTGAAGCCAGGTGTATAGGGAGTCACATGTAGCCAGATGTCAGGGTAGCCAGATGTCAGGGTAGCCAGGAGTGTAGCCAGATGTCAGGGTAGCCAGGAGTGTAGCCTAGATGTCAGGGTAGCCAGGAGTGTAGCCAGATGTCAGGGTAGCCAGGAGTGTAGCCAGATGTCAGGGTAGCCAGGAGTATAGCCAGATGTCAGGGTAGCCAGGAGTGTAGCCAGATGTCAGGGTAGCCAGGAGTGTAGCCAGATGTCAGGGTAGCCAGGAGTGTAGCCAGATGTCAGGGTAGCCAGATGTCAGGGTAGCCAGGAGTGTAGCCAGTTATGGGTAGCCAAGTGTGTAGCCAGGTATATAGGGTGCCAGGTGTAGCCAGGTATATAGGGGAGCCAGGTATATAGGGTGCCAGGTGTAGCCAGGAGTATAGGGTGCCAGGTGTAGCCAGGAGTATAGGGTGCCAGGTGTAGCCAGGAGTATAGGGTGCTAGGTGTAGCCAGGAGTATAGGGTGCCAGATGTCCCCTCCCTCCCGATCCCCCCCACCCCCCTCGATCCTCACTTTTGGGCTGGGGGATCCCCCTCTGCGGGCGGGGGGATCCCCCTTCTGTGTGGAGGTATTTTGGGCTGGGGGATCCCCCTCTGCCAGCGGGGGGATCCCCCTTCTGTGCAGCGTGCGGGTGGCCTCTACCCCTCCCCCCCATCCTCGCCCCCCCCCCCTTCTCTGTCTAAGCCCTTGGAGAAAATAGAACTACTCACCCAGGGGCCCTCTCCAGCGCAGCACTTCTTCCTCCATCGCGGAAGTCCCGTCTGTTTACAGTTACATTACGAGACTTGGTGACGTCACCAAGTCTCGTAATGTAACTGTAAAGAGACGGGACTTTGCGATGGAGGAAGAAGTGCTGCGCTGGAGAGGGCCCCTGGGTGAGTAGTTTTATTTTCTTCAAGGGCTTAGACAGGGAAGGGGGGGGGGGGGAGCGAGGATGGGGGGAGGGGTAGAGGCCACCCGCACGCTGCACAGAAGGGGGATCCCCCCGCTGGCAGAGGGGGATCCCCCAGCCCAAAATACCTCTGCACAGAAGGGGGATCCTCCCGCTGGCAGAGGGGGATCCCCCAGCCCAAAATACCTCCGCACAGAAGGGGGATCCCCCCGCTGGCAGAGGGGGATCCCCCAGCCCAAAATACAGCCGCACAGAAGGGGGATCCCCCCGCCCGCCCTAGCACATTCTCTCCCTAGGGAGAAGCATGCAGCAGCCTGCAGAGGCTGCTGCAGTGCTGCAGATCACAGCGTGAGAGGGGAAAGTGCAGGACGAGCTGAGCTCGTCCAGAACATTTCTAGCAAGTTTTCTTTGGACGACCTCAGCTCGTCCAGAACGCTAGGCAGGTTAAAACTTAAAAAGTAGATTTAAACATAAAATAAAAACTGTGGAATATCTTAAAAATACATTTTTAGGAGAAGGAAGATAGATACAATTTTTTATTTCAATCGTTTATTTTCGCCTCGGGTGTCCTTTAAGAGCACATTCACACTACACAACGCATGCAGGAACACCATTTCGTGTAGGCATTCCAAGGCATTCGCATTGAATGAAGTGCAAGTGTACAGACATTGTTAGTTGCAACACAATAGAACCTTACGGGGATTCGGGGAAACATCTGTGTCAAGTGATAGAATCTTCCTGGACGCGTTACATTGCAACGCACAGCTGTACTGTGAACGGTAAGGCAGGGTACCCACTTGACTGTTTTCGTGCACGTTTTGTGCACAGAAAAACTGAGAAATCATGTGCTTTTTGTACACAGAAAAAAACCTGACATCCTGCAGCATAATTCTGCACATTTTGTCAGTTATCTCTATTAATTACATTAGCACTTGTGAAAAAACGTGCACGCTTTCCTGCCTACAAACACACTTGGGACTCGATTCACTAAACCGTGATAACTCAAATATCACACCTTATCAAAGATATCACACCTTATCAAAGTTAACATGCCTTATCAGAGTAGCATAGTTAATTGGCAATGGCACTCGCCTGCCCCTGCGGGTTCGTAGCGCTCACTATGCTACTCTGATAAGATGTGTTAACTTTGATAAGGTGTAATATCTTTGATAAGGTGTGATACCTTTGATAAGGTGTGATACCTTTGATAAGGTGTGATATTTGAGTTATCACAGTTTAGTGCATCAAGCCCATAGTGTGAATGAGCTCCAAGGGACCTTGACAGGCTTTGGGGAACATGTACTGTAAATCTGCTAGATTCTAAGCTAAGTGGCCCCAACCTGCTGCCTCAGCCAAGAACAGTTTAGCATGTGTATGAGGCTTTAGAGAATTATCTGCAGATGACTGAATGCATGAAGTGGACACAAGGTTACCCAACTACTCTCCTCTGCATGTTTCCTTTAGTAAATTGCCCAAAAGTAGTAGATTACACATTCATGTAGAAAAGGTGCCTGGAAAAAAACAGTGCAGGAGATTGCCACTAGTAGAATATCGGTAAAATTACCAATAGTCTACTACTTAATTCCAATAGTAAAATATCAGTAATCTTTACATTTTACTAGTCCCTACCCTAACCCTACTCTCACATATAACCCTCCCTCCACCGATGCCTAACCCTAAGACCTCCCTCTATCGATGCCTAACCCTTAACCCTCCATCTATTGATGCCTAACCCTTCCTCTACCGATGCCTAACCCTAAGACCTCCCTCTACTAATGCCTAACCCTTAACCCTCCCTCTACCTATGCCTCCCCAGGTGGTGCCTAACACTTAAAACCTTAAAGAGACTCCGTAACAAAAATTGCATCCTGTTTTTTATCATCCTACAAGTTCCAAAAGCTATTCTAATCTGTTCTGGCTTACTGCAGCACTTTCTGCTATCACCATCTCTGTAATAAATCAACTTATCTCTCTCTTGTCAGACTTGTCAGGCCTGTGTCTGGAAGGCTGCCAAGTTCTTCAGTGTTGTGGTTCTGTGATGCATTTCCCCCATCCAGGCCCCTCTCTGCATACTGCCTGTGTATTATTTAGATTAGAGCAGCTTCTCTCTTCTCTCTTATCTTTTACAAGCTGGATAAATCCTCCTCTGAGCTGGCTGGGCTTTCACATACTGAGGAATTACATACAGGCAGAGCTGTCTGCACTCTGCAGGAAGAAACAGCCTGACACTACAGTGGAAGATAGCTGCAGGGGGAAAGAAACACACAAATGATCTCTTGAGATTCAAAAGGAAGGCTGTATACAGCCTGCTTGTGTATGGATGTATTTTCTATGTGTGGACATACTGTACATCAACCTACTTCCTGTTTTGGTGGCCATTTTGTTTGTTTATAAACAAACTTTTTAAAACTGTTTTTGTTTAAAACTGTTTAAAACTTTTAATGCGGCGAGGAGCGGCAAAATTGTGACAGAGGGTAATAGGAGATGTCCCCTAACGCACTGGTATGTTTACTTTTGTGCAATTTTAACAATACAGATTCTCTTTAACTTACCCACTCTGCTGAAAAAACTGTATATTTGGGCGCCCGGTATAGTCGTGGGTGCTGAGGCTTGCCAATATGTAAATTGCGGCATTACTTAGTGGGCCGGCTTTTTAGCGCAAGGGCTCCTGTGCCCTTTTTTCCTGTTCTGGTAGATTACTAGGCACTCACTGTGAAGTATGGTTGATTGATATAATGTTGATCATCTTCAGTAACGTCTTGTAACTTATGTTAACCACTAGTGAAAACTACATGTATGGCTTATGACATGGCCCTGACACGCAGCGACCCCGCCCTGACTGACCAACTGAGGGGACTGGAAGATGCTTTCCTGAAGTGTCGGGAGGAAGTGGAGGAGAAATGGAGGCAGATGCTGGAGGAAACAAGACCATCATCATAGAGCAGAATCATCTGTGTTTTCCATCATATTTAAGCTCGCCCTATGAGAAATAAACATCCATTATTCTCTAGTTTACTGTATATTGTTCATAAAATATTATCCTAACATGAGAACCTTAATAAAATCTCTGGTTTCTGAATGACTGTCTTCCATAGCATACTCAGTGAGGCAGGTGAGAGCTAATCCTCCTCACTACATATTCAGGGCCGGCCCGCTCATGAGGCGGGGTGAAACATTTGCCTCAGGCGGCAGATCTGGATGGACGGCACCCGCCTGTCCATGTGCTGGGGGCCACCCGCCGAGCTGGAGGGGTAGCGGGCAGAAAGGGGGTATTGGGCCTAGCAGTGGGGAGGGGGGGTCGGACCCCCCCTCCCTCGCCTGGGTCCCCCGATCTGCGCTCCCCTCCAGCGTTAAGTACAAGCCTGCATATGATGAAGAGGCAACGGGCGGGGGAATCACTCACCTCTTCCGCGTTCCATCATGCGCTCCACTGACGTCACTTCCTGCAAGGCCGTCCACTTACAATGCAGTGGGCGGCGTTGCAGGAAGTGACGTCAGTGGAGCACGCGATGGAACGCGGAAGAGGTGAGTGATTCCCCCGCCGGTTGCCTCTTCATCATATGCAGGCTTGTACTTAACGCTGGAGGGGAGCGCAGATCAGGGGACCCAGGCGAGGGAGGGGGGTCCGACCCGCCTCCCCGCCGCTAGGCCCAATACCCCCTTTCTACCCGCTACCCCTCCAGCTCGGCGCAACCCCCGCCCCCACCCGGCTATGGGGGGGGGGGGGTAGATTTTTTCTAATTTTGCCTCAGGCGGCAGAAAGTCTAGGGCCGGCCCTGTACATATTCCTAAAAAAAAAGAGGTTGAATATAATGTGATGCATTTCAGGGGCAAACCCAGGATTTTCAAGTGGGGGATTCCTGGAAGGTCTCCCTCGGACACACACAATACAGTATAATAAAATATGAGAGTAGGTTGCTACCAGCACTCCGGGATTCACAGTCGTATCACTGGGGGTGAGGATCAACAGAAATTCAAACGCCACCTTGATAATATTGCAGATACTGCGTGCTCATGATAGGTTAGCGAAATTTAGACTTTAAGGATCAGCATCAAAAAGAAAAAAATACTTTTAAATCAGGCACTGCAGTTAATTCTGTTTTAATCGTGTTATAGGTTAGAATGATATCACCACTTGTGTAAAAATATTTCTTGCATTCAAAAAGGTAGGTACAAAAAATCTTGTGCAAACATCTTGTACATTCAAACAACTGCATGAAAAGGATGTCCTACCATATCAGAGGGTGGCAGTGGTGGGTGCAGGGCAAAAACGATAGCCTAACACCCGTTTCACACGGCGGTGCTTCTTCCGAGGCTGATCCACCAAGTGTTTGCACAAGATTTTTTGTACCTACCTTTTTGAATGCAAGAAATAGTTTTACACAAGTGGTGATATCATTCTCACCTATAGCATGATTAAAACAGAATTAACTGCAGTGCCTGATTCAACAGTCTTTTTTCTTTTTGATGCTGATACTGTATAATAATATAATAATGTAATTTCCCATCCGACCGACAACAAGATCGATCATTGAGCAGTTTGCAGATAATAATGAGGACAGCCGACATTGGTAATGAAGGGGAAATTGAAGCACTCACACAGCAGGGCACAGGGCTGTGCTCATACCTACAAGATACAAGATACAAGATGGATTTATTCGCCAAGTACGGTGGTGCCGTACTCGGAATTGCTTGTGGTACACATGGCTTGGACAAGTACGTAATGACAGTTTACCTGACTCTAAGTTCCCCAGAGCTGATCGATACACGCTGCTGCTCCATGCTCTGTATATGCTGCTGCTCTATCCAAAGTCATCTGTAGCAGGGAAAGAAACGGGGCAGTACTGTGAGCAGCAGGATGCCTGCAGATATTCTGGTGTCTCAACCTGTGCCTTTCCCCAGACACTGCACAGGCCCTGGTCTGAGGGGGATTCTGGGCAGCTGTAATAACTCCCCCCCCCCCCCCCCAGCATTTGCCTATGCATTTTGTAAGCACATTAAAAAATCGAGGCTGGTAATAGAGCACAATGTTAATTGCAACTATGCAACTACAGTGGCGGACATACCCGAAATCTAAATTTCCCTCCCTCCCCTATACGGTTCCCTGGTATTTAGTGGCCCTCTCCCTTATACAGTGACCTGGTGTCTAGTAGTTTCCCTTGCACCTCTAAAGTTCCCTGGTGTCTAGTGGCCCCCGTGCCTCCCTTATAGTTCCCTAGTGTTTAGTGGTTTCCACCTCCCTCCCCCATATGGCTTCCTAGGGTTTCACCCTCAGTATAGCTTCCCTGGTGGTCTACAGTGAGCCAATCATAATGCAAAGTGGGAAAACCACTTGCGGAACAAATCTGATGGCTCTGCAGGCCAGAGTTTCACATGTGTTCTCTAGCGTGTGTACAAAGCTTTATTCTGTTCAGTATATACAACAGAATATAGCTATAGTCAGTTTACTACTCTGGCTTGTAAAAAAGATACTTAAAGAGACACTGAAGCGGAAAAAAAATATATGATGTAACGATTAGTATGTGTAGTACAGCTAAGAAATAAAACATTAGGAGCAGAGACATAAGTCTAATATTGTTTCCAGTACAGGAAGAGTTAAGAAACTCCAGTTATCTATGCAAAAGAGCCATTGAGCTCCACGATTTTCAAAGTTGCAGAGAGCTCTGTCTTCTGAAGCTTACTATCTCAAGTGTCTGGTACTGTATTGTTTTTTTTTTCTGCAGAGAATGGTTCAAAAGTTCAGTAGTCTGCTCTGTAAAATCATTTACAATGCCGAGTAGTGTGTAAACTGCAAATGTTAGAGAATGATGCAATGTTTTACAACAAAAAAAAAGATATAGCTGAAAATAAGAATATTTTTTTGCTACTAATATTCTAGTAATTATCCGTACTACACAACCAATTCATTATATCATAATTTTTTTTTTCGCTTCAGTGTCTTTAACTTTTTATCTCTACATTGGTCTATTTTTCACTTTTTCTCCGTTTTCTAACCCTTCCCCTTTTTGTAGAACAAGTTTGACATTTACAAAAGTGGTTTCCATGCAATGACTTTTATGTCAATATTAGCTCCAGTATAGGTCCTACATACAATATTTACAATCCATTTTGTTTCCAGGAAACTGTGCCACAGTTACTCCATTTGGTTTGCATGCTAATAAATACATTTCTTTCTGCTACACTTTCATTTACATGTGGAGAAGAGTAACGTGTAGACCGCCAACTGTCATTTCTGCAGAATGTAAATTTTACTAATATATGGTGTATGTATGTACAGATACACATAATGTGCTGTGTTCCTAGGTGAGGTTCTATGCTTTTCGTGTTTTCTTCTGTACTTTAGTATTGATAATAATAAATATTTATAAAGGGCCGACATCTTCCGCTGAACTTTACAGAGTACATAATCTAAAGCCACATAGACAATCAAGAGGACATGACCGTCTTGGGTGAGACTCTAGAGTGTGTACAAGTCTCCCCAACACTGTATAAAGATCCAGTATGCTGGTAGAGATGTCGCGATTCGCGAACATAGAATTTTCTGTTCATGAATCTGGCGAATCTCCATAGACTTTAATGGGCAGGCGGATTTTAAAACCTACAAAGACTGTTTCTAGCCACAAAAGTGATGAAAAAGTTGTTTCAAGGGGTCTAACACCTGGACTGTGGCATGCCAGAGGGGGATCCATGGCAAAAGTCCCACAAAAATTATGGAGTTGACGCAAAATCGGGTTTTAACCCCTAAAGGGCAGAAATCACATTATGCACAGCTGTGTGTGTCAGTGGGCTGTGGAGTGTCTCACACAGAGAAATGCAATAGTACTATCAAAATACAGTGAAATAAAAATGCACTGGAGTCAGGGGCGGCGCCAGGGGGGTGCTATTGGGTGCTGAAGCACCCCCTAAATTTGTCCAAGTGCCCTATTAGCACCCCCTATAAAACAGCTGCCGATTTTAATTTTTTTTAAATTTAGTTATTTTTTATTTCATTGTAGCAGCAGCTGACGCCACTCTGTTGCTTTAATTTGAGCCGGCCCAGCCCTGCCTGCCAGTCACTATCCGCTGTATCCCTGTAGCCCAGCCCCGTCTCCATGGCACTCACGCGCTGTCCTTGCTGTGTGCGGCCGACGCCAGACGTTCCGTGCGCAGAGCACGCTGACGCGACATCACTCGGGCCATAAAACTGCGCACACCGCGTGTGTTGGCGTGGTGAGGGTGGAGACGAGAGCCGAGACGAGAGGAGCTGGTCGGAGGATTGTTGTTGTGAGTCACTCTGTCCCTCCCTGTTCAGCGCGGGCATCGGGCGGGAGGGGGGGGGGGCGAAGTTGGGTCCCCGCCCAGGGTCTGGGGACTGGACCGGGCCCTGGGGTCTTTGCCTGCCTGCCTCCCGGCTGCCGCTACATACTATATTTATGTAGCAGTAACATCTTATCAAGAACTTTACAGAGTACATAGTCAGGTTCTCGGAAGAGCTCACAATCTAATCCGACCATACTCTTATATCCTACCATATCATTATGTATTTATATAGCACTGGTATATACTCCAGCACTTTACCACGCCCCTCTTTTGATGGTCACGCCCTAGTTTGTTGGCTACGCCCTCTTTTTGGCCACTCCCCCAAAAATTAGCCCCCTGCAAAATTATCCAGCACCTGCAGAGCACCCCCAAAAAAATTTCCTGGAGCTGCCACTGACTGGAGTAGTTCTGTGCCTGCAACTTGATGAGGCAACAGCAGTAGTGTGCACCACCTCTGGGTGTCAGTGGGCTGTGGAGTGTCACACACAAAAAAACCCACAGGAGTCCTATCAATAGGGCTGTTTGGGGTGCTTTCACAGCAAGTGAGGAACAAGAACACAGGCCTAGCTAATGCTTTCCCTACCTATCTGCAGCAAGTCTGTCCCTGCTCTCACTAACAGTCAGCAGCCAGCAGAGAATAAATCCAATATGGCCAACGCAACTGCCTTTTGATGGGGGGTAGGGGATCCAGCAGGAAGGGGTGCTAGCAAATTGGCTGCCATGTGTCTGCTGACTGTGAGGTAAGGGGTCAAAGTTTAACTCGATGATGTATAGGGGGCGAATCGAACAAGCCAAATATTCGCTATTCGCCGTGAATGGAAGCAGCCATTGTTCGCAGAATACTGCTCAACAGCGAACTGTTCGGGCCATCTCTACATGTTGGATCTTTAGTGACAGTGATGCCCCTACTCACCCTGGAAACTGCTCTATTTTCCCTCATGTCGTCCCCTCTCTTCTCTGCTCTATAGAAACAGATGCCTAGTTCGGTTTTTAGCCTTCGAATGAGCCTGTACACTGCAGCATGTCCCAAACAGGACAGAGTTTGATCCTGATGGGTGACCGTCGTTGAGTGTATGTATGTAACTTTAGACCAGTTTCGGGGGGAACCAAATCAATTGGTTTTGGGGATTAGAGATGAAAGTGGAGTTGATTTAAAATTTTGTAAGTAAATTCATGCTGCTTCAAGGGGGCGTGGCCGGAAGCACATGAGAACGTGGTAGCAGAGAGCTCCCGTTCCATCGGCATCCTAACTTTATCCAAAACCATAACAAAACACCCGTTTTTCTTCACCTACTACCTGATCGGCTGTGCTGACTTCCCAGTCCTCCAATGCTGTGGCAAAGCTGCATAGATTCCACCACAAGGATCAAGATGGCACCAAGCTCTCCTCTCAGCCTCCGCCAGAAAGTAATGACCAACTCTCTCTCAGGCCATGCAGGCAATCACAGCCTGTCAAATCGAGCATCTCTGGTATTACATCCACCCTGTATGCAGTGAGAACGGACGTATACTTCCTCCAGCAAGATCTGCATGATCTCAAGGGCTGCTTGGTGGCAGCTGAGACCTGGCAAGATCTGCATGATTTCAATGGTTATGTAGTGGCAGCCGAGACCTGGATCATCCATTATCAGCAGAGCTGGGCCAATCTCAAAAAAGTATAAAAACTATCGTAGATCACCAAGATAATTAAGATAACCATTTACAAAGGTTAAATGTGCGCATTTTAGGTCTTCTTGAAAAAGGTTGAAGGCACTACTCCTGAGAAATTCAATGAGGACCTACTTATTAACCTTTCTGGAGCAGATACCTTTTTAAAGAAAACCTGAACTGAAAATGAAAAGTCAAAATAAACATACACAAGTCATACCTTCCATGCAGTCTACTCCTCGGTGTCTTTCTCCTGTCCCGCGTCCTGTTTGGTCACTGTGATCAAGGGAATTTTCTGTCCTCCATTTTGAAAATGGCCATTACCCATAACAGCTTTCTGGTCAGCACACAGTTAAACTGTAACATCGCCCACTTGAGCCATAGGGAAACATAGACATTACCTGGCACATCAGTTGTCCTCTCAGCTATAACTGACATCAACTGATATTTTACTGACAGCAACTGATATATTTTAGATCTGACAAAATATTGTCAGAACTGGAAGGGATTATTGTCAGAAGAAAATGGTGAGCTTCTGAGAGGAACTGATGGCAAGGTAACTATGCAATGTTCATTTGAAGTTACCTCATGTGTTTATGTTAAATATTTTTACTCAGTACAGGTTCTCTTTAAGGCCTCTTTTCCACGGACTGTTGAACTGAGTGCTCAGAAAGCAGTTACCAGACAGCAATGAGCAGTTACCAGGCAGCAGTTAGCAGTTACCAGGCAGCAGCAAGCAGTTGACAGGCAGCAGCAAGCAGATGTGAGAGTTTGAGAGGCGTTTCACTGCCTGGGAAAAAGGCCTGATCACTTATCAAAACACCACCATTTTGTTCTACCCGTATTTTACCGTGGAAGTGAAAATTCTCCATTGCTAAACCTAAGCCGTGAAATCCGCAACTTTTTTACACCATGTTGTACCCAGCTAGGCTTCGAGTAATTGCAGATGGCAAAGACATTTTCTTCACTGACCCTATCAGTTGGTGTGCGTTAGGCCCCGTTTACACTTAATCAGTTGGTACGCATTTTTTTTTCTCCATAGCAGTACATTGTGAAAAAGATTTAAGTTACAACGCGTTAAGTGTAAAAGGTGCCATAGGAAAACATGGGACTTACTTTGAAAATCAGTTGACCTTTCAGTTATAACTAAGAGCATCTGATTAAGTGTAAATGGGGCCTAAGTTTGCGTTAGTATGCGTTGGTACGCGTTTTTTCCATAGCAGTGCATTGTGAAAAATATTTCAGATAAAACATGTTTAAGTGTGAAAGGTGCCATAGGAAAACATGGGCATTACTTTGAAAATCAGTTTTCTTGCAGTTATAACTGAGATCAACTGATTAGGTGTAAATGGGCCCTAAGGAGGTACATCACTGGTTGGAGCCTCATCCCCACAGCCATGGAAGATCCCCAACACGCCAAGTAAGGTGTTGTGCTTTACTGCAGATCACTCTCTCTTCAAGCAAGTGCGGTGCTGCAACTCAGAGCCATTGTACCCTCAGATTCCCCCATATGCTGCAAGTTCTGTCTACACAGTTGTTATTACTTTTACTAAGTACTGCTAAACTAAACCTGCAGTGCTTTATCCCCGGAGATAGAATTTGTTCCATGACTACAGGAATAGAACTATTGTATATGCTGCCTCCCCTAGGATATGTCCTTATGTGCCTTAGCATTATTTCAAATGCAAAGCTTCAACAGAATGCATCAGTGGCATTGATGTGATTCCTGATTACTTTTTTTTTGCATTTCTTTTCCCATCACTCCCAAGCACATTGTTCTAATTATGGCCCAGTGCACACTGAGCGGTTTTAGGTGCAATCCGCCGGCCGCATCCGCATGTAAATACGCTTGGCCAATGTATTTAAATGAGATGGTGCACACCGGCGGTTTGAGGCTTGTAGCAAACTGCAAACGCGCCTCCTGCTGCACGTTTGCGGTTTGCAGAAGCGTTTATGCCTCAATGTAAAGTATAGGAAAAACGCAAACCGCTCTGAAAAACGCTACTTCAGAGCGGTTTGCAAGGCGTTTTTGTTACAGAAGCTGTTCAGTAACAGCTTTTACTGTAACAATATGTGTAAATCTGCTACACAAAAATGCACCCAAAACCGCTAGGTATGTTTAGAAAACCTCTCTAAACATACCTAGAACCGCTCTGAAATCAGCTCCCAAAACCGCTAGCGGATTGCAGATCTGCTAGCGGTTTTGGTGTGCACTGGACCTTCATCAGTTCTCTGAATAAAACGAGCCAGTGAAGCTTATAGCTTTGACTCGCTTAGGCCTCTTTTCCATGGGCAACTGATAGGCAGTGAAATGCCTCTGAAAACTCTCACAACTGCTTGCTGCTGCCTGTAACTGCTTGTTGAGCACACAGTTCAACTGTCCATGGAAAAAAGGCAGTAGAGGATCACTATTGCGAAAAAAGTAGGCAGTTAAAATCTGACAGAACCAACTGGTTTTGGGCCAGTCCATCTTCTCATGGGGGGATTCTTAGGGTTTTGTTTTCAACAGCATTTCCTGTTGAAAACAAAGAAAATCCTGAGAATCCCCCATGAGGAGATGGACTGGCCCAAAACCTGTCGTTTCTGTCAGATTTTAACTGCTTATTTTTTCACGATAGTGGTCCTTTAAAGTGAACCATAGTTGAAGCACCCTCATGTATTTTACCATATTTATCAGTGGGAACATTAGAGAAAACACCTACCCTGCTCTCTGTTTCATTCTTCACTGCTCAGCTTGCTGCTTATCAGCCCTGATAAAATCCCCGACTGAGCATTCAGTCTGGCTTTGTTTAGGAATCATTATAGCTGAGTCTGTGTTCTCTGATGTCTTTTCAAGCACAAGCCTGCCCCTTCTGGCTCTGCTCAGGAATCATTATAGCTGAGTCATTATAGCAAAGCTAGACTGAATGCTCAGTCAGGGATTTTATCAGGGCTGGTAAGAAGCAAGCTGAACAGTGAAAAATGAAACAGAGAGCAGGATAGGTGTTTTCTCTAAGGTTCCCACTGATATATATGGTAAAATACATGAGGGTGCTTCGTCTCTGGTTCACTTTGTAAGGTTTTCTACATACACTGTTGGCATGCACGAAATAGAGGCGCGAGGAAAAATGGGCGTGTGGTGAAGCCGAAATCATTTTAAACAATAAAGATTGTTTTGAACTGGGTGCAGAATGCCCCAATTTCTGCTTTGGCCGCCGTATTAATATTTACATTAGCGCCTATGAAGCGCCCAAATTGTCCATTAGCTGCCCGCGCCCAAATTTCATGCTACCCACTGTTGTGGGTATAAGGTCCTCAGTGGTGTAGCTAAGGAGCTGTGGGCCCTCATGCAAGTTTTACATGGGGCCCCCCAAGCATACATAACAATTGATACAGGGCACAAATACCTGCCAAGGACAACTACAGTGTCAGAGGTGTAAGCTTGGGTTGCGGAGCAGTTTGTTAATGATTACTACTATTTAAAGAATATATAGAAATGATTATTACCAGCACAGGACCAATAGAGAGCCAATACTGTGGTTGAGGGAGGGACCCTCGGGGTCCCTATGGCCCAAGGGCCCCGGTGCGTTGTGTCCTGGTGCGTTTGCAACCTCTGCACCCCTTATTGCTACGCCACTGAAGGTCCTGCCTAGCTGTTATGGCAGGACAGGGAGTTTTACTCTTTTATCTGGGGTTTTTGTTTGCTGTTTTTTTTTTGTTTGTTTTTTAAAGGGATACTGTAGGGGGGTCGGGGGAAAAAGAGTTGAACTTACCCGGGGCTTCTAATGGTCCCCCGCAGGCATCCTGTGCCCGTGCAGCCGCTCACTGATGCTCCGGCCCCGCCTCCGGTTCACTTCTGTAATTTCTGACTTTAAAGTCAGAAAACCCCTGCGCCTGTGTTGCCGTGTCCTCGCTTCCCCTGATGTCACCAGGAGCGTACTGCGCAGGCACAGACCATACTGGGCTTGTGCTATACACTCCTGGTGACATCAGCGGGAACGAGGACACGGCAACGCAGGCGCAGGGGTTTTCTGACTTTAAAGTCAGAAATTACAGTAGTGAACCAGAGGCGGGGCCGGAGCATCAGTGAGCGGCTGCGCGGGCACAGGATGCCTGCGGGGGACCATTAGAAGCCCCGGGTAAGTTCAACTCATTTTCCCCCGACCCCCCTACAGTATCCCTTTAAGTTCATCCATATTCCTCCAAGATTTGCCTAATAGTTACATTTATTTATCTTTCATGCTTTGATACTGAGATGTCTTATTTTCTTTTTACCTCTAGATGGCAGCAAATTCTAGTGCAATAACACTCAGCTGTTGGCATGCGAGAGAGTTGAAGGCTTACATTAAAAAGATCACTAATATTAAACTAAATGAGTTGGCACAAACCTGATAGCCTTGTCCTGGTAGCAAACCTAAATCACTTGCGCGTAATTTTGTGGGTAAAACTTTTCACTCTGTTTTTCAAAATATTCCGGAGGGGTGTCAGCAGGGGAGTAACAATAACGGCTACAAGGGATGCATCTGCAGGGGGACCCAGGGCCCCTCTTGGGCCTTCCCAGGGCCATTTTGGAGGGCAAGAGCCAGGAGGGGGTGCAGCCCAATTTATCGAAAATTAGATTGGCACAATGGGATCTAGAAGAAGGAAAAACCCTTACATCAGTGGCAGCTCATTTTTTACAGTTTCATGGGGGTTCCTATTCTAATCTCCAGGTTGTTGGCCTTGAACATATAAGGCCCACAATAAGGAGAGGTGATCTGGTTAAGATATTATTGCAAAAAGAGGCCAGATGGATATATACTTTAAATACTAAATCTCCAAATGGTTTAAATGAGGAGATTGACTTCACAGGCTTTTTGTGATATTTTGACCATATATTAATATGTGTTTTTGATCTATTGCAGATAATCTATGATATTTTGGTGCTTATAATGATTTTCTAGCTGTTGGTGCATATGGACACTTTATGAACCTTTATGGACCCTTTATGGACCTTTATGTACCCTGGCTGTGGACTGCTTAAGGACCTCTTTTTCTTATATATGCGGCGGTGCGATCCGTTGGTGTAGGGCACGCCGTTTGTGACTGCCCCTTTTAGGATTTATATGAAGAATGACATACTTACCTGTTTCCATATGGATGGACATTAAGGACTATTTTCTATATATGAGGATGGATTACTTCTATGTTTCTCCATATATATGATTACTTATCTAATAGATGTTGGATTTATTTAATAAGAGATTGATAATGTTTGCTGTATTTGTGAATTATTATTGAACGTATTCAGCAAGACGGATGGCCTATTATAGTATTGTATATTATGGCTGGAGCATTGTCCCCTTTGGCTTACCTTATACTTACGCTTCTTTGCGCTCCAGCGTGGTCTCCTGCGCTTGGTCTACTCGCTCTCCGTCTATTGATTCAATGACGTCAGCTGGTCACGTGGTGCGCGACTGGCGCTCACGTGACCGAGTTCTCTGCACTATATAGTACAGCGTCTTCCGCCTATACGGATACGGAATCCGCTCTCTTGATAAAGCGGCGTGACTGCCGCGATACCGGTAGAGCTGTCTGCCGGGGGCGTCCTTCTCCATCAGTCACCTCGTTGATCTGTTGATCCTGGGTCACGTAAGCGCCTCTCTCCTTTGCACATTGCTGCAGTCCAGCATCATAATATATGCACTTTTTTTGGCATCCATCGCTGCTATATTCTTTTTGCACTGATTATTTATTTATTGGTTGATATGTTTATATAGATTTCTAATACTGCACGTATCACTTTGATGTATATGCACTATTTCTTGGTACACACTGAGAGGTACAGAACCCGGGTTCTTTCACTGTGGGGGCTCTTATTGAGCCACACAGATGATGATTATCTATGAATTTCTGAGTATCACCTATTGAGGTGTCATCAATCTGATTATCCTATTAAGAGATATTTGACCGATTGGTTGCTTTTTAAAATGTTTTTTATACATATGGTGTTATATTTTGTTTCAAATAAATATTGTCATTTACTCTTTATATCACATGTAGTGCTGTTTCTTGGGTCATATTTTTTCTTCTTGTGCAATTGCTCAACTGTGACCCAGCACACATGTACTGACACAGTTGTGCTGAAACTTTGTTCTATGTTTTTTTTTTTTTTTATTCAGTTTGTGACTAAAAAGAATACACAAGACATGGGCCTTATCCCTAAAACTCTCTAAACTCGATTATACTACTTATAGCGGTTACAATTTTACCAGATATGTTTCTTGCAGTTTTGCTAAAACTTTCCTAGTTAGATTATAATTTTAAAATTGCCTTTTTATGTTGTCCCTATCTATTTTTTATGTGACATGGGCCCAAGCTTTAAGACACACCAAAATGTACTATTCTAACAACGTGTCATGGTTAAAATGATAGCACATGTGCCCCTTTTAGTAACAAACTGGTAGTTCGCGCTCCACAACTAGACTGGACATATAT
Organism: Hyperolius riggenbachi; assembly: GCF_040937935.1. Lineage (NCBI taxonomy): Eukaryota > Metazoa > Chordata > Amphibia > Anura > Hyperoliidae > Hyperolius > Hyperolius riggenbachi. Next base: position 79,805,274 of record NC_090655.1, read on the forward strand.
ATGTCCTATATACGCCCAGTTGTCATATATACGCAAGTTTTCTAAACTTTAAAGAGACTCCGTAACAAAAATTGCATCCTGTTTTTTATCATCCAACAAGTTCCAAAAGCTATTCTAATGTGTTCTGGCTTACTGCAGCACTTTCTGCTATCACAGTCTCTGTAATAAATCAATGAATCTTTCCCCTGTCAGACTTGTCGGCCTGTGTTTGGAAGGCTGCCAAGTTCTTCAGTGTTGTGGTTCTGCTATGAACTCCCCCTTCCAGGCCCCTCTATGCACACTGTCTGTGTATTATTTAGATTAGGGCAGCTTCTCTCTTCTCTCTTATCTTTTACAAGCTGGATAAATCGTCCTCTGAGCTGGCTGGGCTTTCACATACTGAGGAAATTCAGACAAGGGCAAAGCTGTTTGCAGGAAGAAAAGAGTAGCCTGAAACTTCAGTGCATGAGAGATGCAGGGGGAAAGAAACACACAAATGATCTCTTGAGGTTCAAAAGGAAGGCTGTATACAGCCCGCTTGTGTATGGATGTATTTTCTATGTGTGGACATACTGTACATCAACCTACTTCCTGTTTTGGTGGCCATTTTGTTTGTTTATAAACAAACTTTTAAAAACTGTTTTTAACCACTTTTAATGCGGCGGGGAGCGGCGAAATTGTGACAGAGGGTAATAGGAGATGTCCCCTAATGCACTGGTATGTTTACTTTTGTGCGATTTTAACAATACAGATTCTGTTTAAGTTTCTTCTTCTGGCATCATATACAACTGGATTAGAACCATACAAAAATAATGTACAGGTAGTCCTCGACTTACGAACGTCCGACTTAAGAACGACCCGCCGATACGAACGGCATGTGTTTTCAATGGGAACAAGTAAAAAATGAAAAAAAAAATTCAAATTGGACTTGCAGTCTTTGAGAAAATCGATTTTGAAAAATTCTAAGAAAAAATGGCTTTTAAACTTGTATAAACAGGTACAAAGGGCAGAGGTGACACAGAGGGGGACACTGGATGCACAGAGGAGGTACAGGGGACAGAGATAGCACAATGTTTCAACTTAAGAACAGATTCAGGTTAAGAACGAACCTACAGTCCCTATCTCGTTTGTTAACCGGGGACTACCTGTAATGTGATTTTGTAGGGTATTCAGCAATCTGACACCATGTTACATAATCTTACTCTTCCTTTAAAATGTAAAATCAGAGTAGAGAAGTCTCTGGATGAAGGGGGCATTCAGGTGACTTGCCTGTTGCTGCTACTCGAATGTCTCTACAGTAGTGTAAAGGCAACAAAAGGAAAGGGTGAGCGCTCACGGTGTGCAGGAAAACTTGGCCTAAACTTCTGTATGTTACATTATTTTTGTATGGTTCTGATCCAGTTCTGTATGATGCCCAAAGAAGAAAAATGAGTTTTAAAAGCTTGCAAAGAAACCTTGTACAGTTAGGCTGCTTACACACAGGGACGTTACAGGCGCACGTTAGTGCAGCCTGTAACGCTCCCCCAATGCACAGAAATGTAACACAAGTGGGCTGTTCACACCGCCCACGTTGCGTTACATGTAACGCTGCACGTTCTGCCGAAAGTGCAGCATGCTACGGCGTTACAGCGGCTTAAGCCGCATTAGACTGTTTGCACATGCTCAGTCATGTTGGGGAGGAGCGGAGAGCGGCCAGGCACATGGCTAATTAATATTCACTGCACGTTGTGACGTGCAGTGTTTACTTCCTGGTGCGGCCACTCTGTGCGGCGACTGGCCGGCGGGACCACGTGATGCCGCATGCATCCAAGAGTACGTATCACGGCATCATGGACGCCAGAGTGAGCTGCACAACGCGGCTCACTCCGACGTCCACATCGAAGAGCACCAGGCCTTGCATTAGGTGCACGTTATGCGACCTTAACGTAGCAGTAGCACCTAACGCTACGTCTAGGTGTGCAAGTAGCCTTAGTCATTAAAGGTATCACCTAAACAACTTTTATTGTTATGTCTTTGGATAATGGTCATCATTGACATTGGGTATGTCTAGTGCAGTTCTAAAAAATCAGAATCCATTCGGAGAAAGGCTGGGTTCACACTACAGCTAAAATCAGTCAGTTTCATGGAATAGACCACATTAGAGGTACGGGCATGAAAGCAGCAGATTCTGCATTGAGGCTGGTTTTACAGTGGGACGTTAAAGCAGCCAGTAACGCAGCCTAACTTACAGCAATCATACATTAATGGACTGTTCACAGTGCCCACGTTGCGTTACATAGTAACGCAGCACATTTAAACAAAGTGCTGCATGCTGTACGTTATACTGGGCTAAGCCACGTTAGACTGTTTGCACATGCTCAGTAATGTTGGAGGAGGAGGTCTCCCCTCCTCCTCTGCTGCCAGCCACATGGCTAATTAATATTCACTGCACTGTGGTGACTCATGGTGGAACTCATAGTGTTGTCCGGATCATGAACGAATCGTTCATTTGATCTGGATCTTTTTTGTGAGTCGAATCATCCGGATCACCACAATGAACGATTCGGTTCACAGTGGATGTCTGTCTGGAACAAACAGGAACATACAGAATGTACAGTGCAGGGAAAGTCCTGTCCTGCTAGTCATTTCACCCAGTCTGCTTCCCTAGTAAAATGATTCAGATTCGGTTCAAAGATCCGGATCTTTTCAATGATCCGATTCAAATGATCCGAATCCTTAAAAATATCCGGACTTCCTATCACTAACCTGTAGCGGCTGCTTTGAGAGCTGCATAACGCGGCTCAATCTGATGTCCAACTTCAACACCACCATGCGTTGCGTTAGGGGCACGTTATGTGACCATAACATTCCCTAAAACGCAACGTCTTGGTGTGTAAGTAGCCTAAACATAGGATCCTTTCAGTCAATATTCCAGTTTGTCCATTCCATTGTGTCCACTGCAGTGATGGAACGCAAAGGCCTGTACGTTTTTTATGGACACTGGACAGAACATGGATGAACATATTATAGATGGCAATGCTATTACAAAATGCCCAGTGCAATGGACTGATCTGAAAAAGGGGTATTTTCAATGAGTAATACCAGCGTATGCAGAAGCCTGTCATAGTGTGGATTCAGGGCCTAACAACCTAGCAATTCTCAAGGAAAACTCACCTGTTGTGCATTATAGTTCAGAGTATTTCTACAGATTACACAAATACTTAAAAACTGCGCTGATAATACAATGCACGGGGTTTCACTGGTGGTGCGCTGCTCCACATACAAATAAAATCCCAATATTCAACAAATAGCTGCGCACTTAGATACTGTTAAGCTAGTGTCCCTCTTTCTCATGCAGGACAGTCCCACAAGACGTAGAGACAAAAAATCTACCACCAAAATATATGGGTTGGCAGAAGCCCAGTTTTTTTCCATGTAGGGATTGTAAAGGATGTAGGGAGGCCAAGCCAGAAAGAGGGGTATTAATTAGGGGCCATTCTAACAACAAAGCTTTTAAGATAAGGGATTTTATCACGTGTAATGATAAATGTGTGGTATACGTGGCCTGGTGCCCTTGCGGATACCAATACGTTGGGCGAACTACAAGACCTCTAAAAGAAAGGATTGGGGAGCATTTGAGGAATATTAGAAAGGGCCTAATGAGCCACACGCTGTCAACTCACTTTAAGAAGGTGCACAATGGTGATCCGTCATTGCTTTCTTTCAGTGGAGTAGAAAAAATAGTCAAACCTTGGAGAGGGGGGGACTTGGTAAAAGGGGTATCACAGAGAGAGACAAGATGGATTTATATGTTGGACACATTGAAACCGAAAGGGTTAAACACTGATATTGATTTGGTTTGTTTTCTGAGTAATGACTTAGAATCCTAAAAGTGAGTAGAAGCCAATTCTGAAAACCCACAACATTGTCACTATAAAGTTAAAATGGGGTTAATAGGGTTTGGAAGAGGGGGGGGGGGGGGTACTATTATTATTATAGATATTTTGCACATGTTAATAATAAGTGGCTCTTTGGAAGAGGGCGACACTCACTTTTGCGCTTTGAAATTTTGTACTGTTTAAGAAAGGATAGGTTAGAATGTTTAGTTTGGCACGAGTGGGGTCGTTGAATTGAGCTAAAAGCATAATGCTGTATAGGGAATAAACATAGTATGGAATATCTTCTAGGAAAAATACATGGGGAAATGTTAGTCCTTGTATGTACCATTTTGCTTTTATGAACATGATTGATATGTACCACCTTGCTGTTAGGGCAAAACCCCACTGGTCCCCGGGGAAGCAGAGGCTGTGCTCAGAAAAAAGGCTTAAAGAGACACTGAAGCGGAAAAAAAATTATGATATTATGATTTGTATGTGTAGTACAGCTAAGAAATAAAGCATTAAGATCAGATACATCAGTCTAATTGTTTCCAGTACAGGAAGAGTTGAGAAACTCCAGTTGTTATCTCTATGCAAACAAGCATAGAGATCTCCGACTAAGTTAAGGTGGCCATACACTGGTCGATGTGCCATTAGATCGACCAGCTGACAGATCCCTATCTGATCGAATCTGATCAGATAGGGATCGTATGGCTGCCTTTACTGCAAACAGATTGTGAATCGATTTCAGCCTGAAACCGATCACAATCTGTTCAGCTGCTCCTGCCGCCTGTCCCCCCCCCCCCGTATACATTACCTGA